>NC_143554.1:152885000-153207500 GCF_054136105.1 Typopeltis vanoorti
TTGTAAACAACCAGGAATGCGTTAGCAGAGCCAATTCCAGGTGGTATGGTCACTTAAACAGAATGGGCGAAGAAAGATTAGCAAAACAAATGTTCTCTGCCAGGTTGTCAGCAAAAAGACCCAGAGGAAGACCAAGATGTAGATGGATTGATACGGTACAAAGTACCTTACGCGATAGAAATATAAATTCTGATAATGTTGGAGTCTTGACAAGTAACAGAGTGATTTGGAGGAAAATTGTAGATAGGAAGTTAGTAACGATGTATTTTTTTCATGTAGTACTGTCATATCCTGTACACCCCTCAAGGGTACATGGCAAGAATTTGATGATGATGATGATGAAAAACCGACACCTGAGGTCTAGCCAGCTGCTGCCTTAGGAAAACCATCAGAGCAGCAAACTTCCACATAAGCTGTCGTCTTACCGGCCACAACAACAACAGCCACTAAAACGGAAGACAAGTCTCTCCGACACAAGTTATGCAAAATAAAGAGGAAAAATGCGACCCTTAGGCTCATCCGCCAGCAACAGGACAATTAAAGGCGGTTCAGCGTAAAGTGGAAGTGGCTCCGAAGCAAGAGAAGAAACAAAAATCCAGTACTAGAAAACAAAATAGTGAAATATCCGAATCCGAAGATGATCATACGCGACAAGAGTTGACAAATTAATGATAAAATAAAAAGATACCCCTCACACAATTCAACACTTATATAACCCCTCTGAAGATAAGGCAATTAGCTTCAAAATAAAGAACAGCAGACAAGAGTTCGAAGTCCAAGCGAAACCGTCTTCCAAGTTTGAAGAAAGCCTGCACGGGGAAAGATATTCCACTATTCCGAACGAATAGTCCTTATTCAGATTGGCCAAAGAACTTAGAATTATGGTCATACACCAGGTATAATCAACCAATGATGCCATCAATCATTTCCATCGCCTCGCTTCAGACCAGAACCCTCGGAACACCATTCAGGGAGACTGAATGGGTATTGTTTCTAAGCATATAATATCACGCTGTTGTTCCTGCAAGAAAACCACTAGTATTACTACAGAGAGAGATGCAGGATCTATAGCACCAAAATACCTACTGGAGCTTCGGCCGAACAGGATTCAGTGCCAGAGTAGGTTTATTATGAAAGCTAACCTCCTGCTCCTAGGAGCATTGCACAACATCCAGAGAGGTGCTGAAAGACGTTTTCTCGCCATAGACCGGAAGTTCCGCCAAGTTCCTAACATCTACGCCCAGCTAACGCACCTGCAAGACTAGTTCTTCCTGAGTGTCAAGAACTATTTCCATGTTGCCATCACGTCATCTTGATGGATGACTTGCACTATGCAAGAACTAGTCTTAAAAATTTAAATCATACTTCAGAAACATCTGACTATAAAGACTTGGAAATCACTACAGTAATGTTCAGATCACTATGTTTGGGAGATCATAATCTCAATAAGTATTTCTATGGCGCCATCAACTTCCTGTTGGGGGTTTTCACCTGTATAGCGAAACCAGTGTAAATAGGAGGAAATACATCACCGGGAACATTTATTTGGCTACAGAGACATGAAAATCTCCTTAGAAATGCTCAGATCACCGATGTTTCGTTCATCGTAATCTCCAAACCGTGTCCACTCATGATTTGACCAAGGAGTTGGTACTCGGCAAGACCATTTTTACATAACACCGTCGCTCCTTTCTAGAGTCGAGAAGGCACGGCACAAGGCACGTTAACATCAGCAGGAATATTCCGGACCATAAATTGATTACTCTCAAGTACCAGCATCTTGAAAAAGTGAAAATTGGTTCGGGGTTCTAGAAACTATCATCAGAATTTCCATTCATTTTTTCAGTCAAGCTTCACCATGTTTGTTCCACGTGGACAAGAGGACTACTGTAGAGTGTCCTTGGGAGCCTGGACTCATTTAACGTACCATCAAGCAAAAATGGGAGAATTGGGCCCAAAACAGTCCTACCACTACAGATTCCGGCTGCGGGACATCTACAAAAAAAAAGAAGCTGGATCATAGCTATTGATCACCAAGTTTTACCTCATGATAACATCATCCAGGAAATCAATATCGAAATAGACGAAGAAAAGCAAAAGCAAAAGGGAGTAATAAATTTCGACATTCGAACACACGTGTGCTCGGAAGATAGGCCACCGGTCGCCTTTTACAATAGGCGCTAACGAACCATTATCAACATCACCGAAGGAGGAAAGAAGAGAACACTACCACTTCTGGCACACTTCAAATTTCCAGAAACACTATGAAGTATATAATAATGCCTCTCCAGGCTACTCATCCTGGAACATTAATGGCTTCTCTCTGCACACCGAAGCAGGGAAGCGCCCCTTTACTGCCGCCGAAATAAGAACATCCTTGAAGAAATGCCTCGCCGAAAAAGTGCTTAGCTCAGAGAGACTGGGGTAGAGCTATTTTATCAGGCATGGGCCTTTATGCTCCCCATTTTCCAGGCACTTCATGACATCGTCCATAAGGAAGATGTTATGAAGTGCCTTCCTTCCTACTGGCGAAGTTCCTGGAGTGTCATACAGTGTTCATCCCCAAACCCAGCAGGGATTCCTCCCTAATCAAAAACTGGCAGGCTAGTAGTCTATTTACCATCAACTACATGATCCTCGCATGAGTCATCAACAGCAGAATCCAATTGTGGATGAGATACCTCAATCGATAGCATAAATACCATGGCATCCCATGCTTATCGATAGAATTTAAGCTTTTTTCGATACTATACAAACACACGTAACCACAGTAATAAGATTTTTAATAAGTAAATATTTCGTCCTAAGTATCATAGGACATCTCCAATCCAGTTAATTCAAACAATAATAGGAATTGCATAAACTTAGGGCGCATGCTTACAATTCATTTCTGTGTGCAGAAGCGTGTTATAGAATTAAATTAAATATAAATCTCGACAAAAAAGATAAATGACATTAAAATGAGTTAACATATAAAATTATTTTAGGCGTCTGCGAGGTTAGCCTAGTGGCTGTGCTCATCGCAACTACATGCCTGGGGTAGAAGTGGCCTAGGTTCGATTCCCGTCGGTGAAGTAAGACGCTCAAGGTTCTTACTCGGCCATAGCTAAGTTAGCCGGTTTCGGCGTCCCAGTTTATCCTGGGAAGGTTTATCGTGTTGTCAGTAGTGTTGAGTTCTCAAACCGGCCTTGAGAACTCAACACTACAGACATAGGATACACCAGGGCGTAGGGCTGGCCACCTTATCCTGTGATTGGTTTGACGTCCGATCATTAATAAACTCCTGACACCGCAAGGTAAACGAAGGAAAAAGTAGAAGAGATGAGATTATTTTACACAATTTAAGATAACAATTTCCCAGACTTTAGGGATAATAAGAACGTTATTACGATTAATTAGGTCTGTGACGTAAGGCTTCTACACTTTCTTTATATAAACGTTCGTGTTTATATAAAGATCTATGTAGAAGTTTGGTTTTATTCCAGTGAATCCTACGGTTTAAGTTTTCAATTCCGTGCAGCGCGAGGCCAGATTTCTGCATTTTGATGAAACGGATATGGTCTTGATGTTCCGAAATGCGTTTGTTATTGGATCTACCTGTCTGTCCATATTAGGTCACTTTACAGGAGCATGCGACCTCGAACACACCAGGTAGCCTCAGAGGTGAGAGTTTTTCTTTAGTCCCCCCCCCCACCCCCCCCCCCCCCCACCCCCCCCCCCCCCCACCCCCCCCCCCCCCCACCCCCCCCCCCCCCCACCCCCCCCCCCCCCCACCCCCCCCCCCCCCCACCCCCCCCCCCCCCCACCCCCCCCCCCCCCCACCCCCCCCCCCCCCCACCCCCCCCCCCCCCCACCCCCCCCCCCCCCCACCCCCCCCCCCCCCCACCCCCCCCCCCCCCCACCCCCCCCCCCCCCCACCCCCCCCCCCCCCCACCCCCCCCCCCCCCCACCCCCCCCCCCCCCCACCCCCCCCCCCCCCCACCCCCCCCCCCCCCCACCCCCCCCCCCCCCCACCCCCCCCCCCCCCCACCCCCCCCCCCCCCCACCCCCCCCCCCCCCCACCCCCCCCCCCCCCCACCCCCCCCCCCCCCCACCCCCCCCCCCCCCCACCCCCCCCCCCCCCCACCCCCCCCCCCCCCCACCCCCCCCCCCCCCCACCCCCCCCCCCCCCCACCCCCCCCATCATAATGTCTATAAGCCTTTTCTCTCTCAATGCAAGAGGATGTGCCTCTGCTCTCAGCAAAAGAATAGTCCTTGACAAGGTACAAAAATATCATATAGACCTAATACTAATGCAAGAAACAAACATCAACTCCTCATCGATTTTATCAAGAAGATGGGCAGAGTGGCCTTATGACTTACAGCACTCTGCAACCCAACAACATCATCATGGAGCAGGAGTTAGCTTAGGTGTACATCCTAGATCTCCATACAAACTAAAAGTGATTGCTGATATACCAGGATATGCCTTGTCTGCTCACATAATAGCACCTAACCATAAAACCCTGCATGTGTTCAACATCTATATACCACTGCAGGATGCTCTGGCATCACAAATCCTGGATTTTGTCCCAAACCATCTTTCTAGTATAGACCAAGAACATGTCGTAATAGCGGGAGACTTTAATTGCACTCCTGACAAGGAAAAAGACAGATTCCAGTGTGCTGAACATTGTAGCCAATTAATAAACTATCTTCAAACACTGCAAAACGATAATGAACTCATTGACGCCTTTCGGCATCAATATCCTGATAACAAATCCTACACATGGAGGTCAGCAATCACAGCGACAAATAGGCCACTCTACCAAGCACGACTCGACAGATACTACATTTTAAACACAACTTGCCTCTAGTTAGAAACATCTCACACATCCCTTCCTACATTTCAGATCATTGCTTCGTCAAGCTGCAACTTTCATTATCTTTTCAAGCATCGAAATCGGGAAGTGCCTATTAGATCTTCAACAATACTCTCCTGAAAGATCCAGCTTATATAATAAACACTCAAACTTTAATTACTAAACTCACTCAATCGAAAGTGGATACAGAACCAACGAAAACATTGTGGCCCCACTTGAAATCACGAATAAAATCCTTTACGCATATCTACAGTCACCAGAAAAGTCAACAGAAGAACAGCTCAAGTATCTCCCAGAAGAAAGCCCTGAACATCATTGTGCCTTCCAAGCCATGCAAAGACAGGCATTATTATCGGCAAGAGGTGCCCTACTTAGATCGCGGCATACACAAATAAATCTTTCAGACCCCCCCACAAAATGTTTTTTCTCTTTGGAAAAAAAATGCCAGGCAGCAAATTCCATCTCTGCTATCAGACTTCAAGATGACAGCTTCACAGAAGATCCAAGTAAAATCACCTGTGAAATTCTACAATACTACAAGAATGCATACAGCACAGCAGGAACATCCCATAATGCCATTCACGAAATACTGAAAGAAACAAAAAAAATCTTTGCAACAGATCGGAACCACTTAGAAAAGAAAATCACGATAGATGAACTGAAAACCGCATGCACATCCTTGCCAAAGAACAAATCTTCTGGCCTTGATGGTCTCACGTCAGAGTTTTTCCAAGTCTTCTGGAATCAACTCAGACCACTTCTCCTCGAAACACTGCAAGAAACCTACATCAATGGCCTCCCACAAACCATCACGAGCTCAGTAGCACGATTGATACCATAGAAAGGAGACCACACGGATATCCGAAACTGGCGTCCAATCTCCCAAACTAATACCGATTGCAAAATAATTTCCAAAGTTATAGTAAACCGAATAAAGCCAACACTGTCTGAAGTTATTGGCCAACAGCAAACGTATTCTGTCCCAGGAAGATCAATACATGATAACCTCCATTTAATAAGAGATCTCATCCACATCGCAAACAGCCAACATGAAGACCTAGCTCTCGTCAGCATTGATCAGGAGAAGGCTTTCGACAGGGTAGAGCACCAGTAGCTTTATGAAGTTCTAAAGGCATTTGGCTATGGTTCTCTCATCATTGAAACAGTGGAATTGCTTTAAAGAGATGCAAACTTCTGTTTAAAAATCAACAACAGGCTCACTCGCAGTTTGTCATACTCTCGAGGGATCAAGCAAGGATGCCCCCTCTCAGGTCAATTATACACACTGGCCATAGAACCCTTCTTAAAAAGCATACACTACACCATCATCTCCAAACGGATGAGAATAGTAGAGCCACATCAAAAAATTACCTTATCAGCATATGCCAATGACATCACTGTAATAGTCCGAAATGAAGAGGAAATGACAGTAACCGAGGAAGCACACAGGCTATATGCACATGCCTCAGGTGCCAAATTAAATTCTGCAAAAACCATGGGCTTGTGGTCAGGCAGATGGAAGTCTAGAAATGATCCTTCGATCGAATGTACCTGGTCAAGCGAAGGACAAAGCTAATTAGGTGTGCACCTTGGGAACACCAAAATATATAACACACAGAACTGGACACAGATGCACAACCGTTTTAAACAAGTGCTAGTTAAATGAAACAGCGTTCGTTCCATGTCTTCACTTAGAGGAAGAGTACTAATAGTTAACCAGATGGCTGCGAGTGTCTTATAGCATACGCTCAAAGTACTCACACCTCCTGAAGAATTTCTCTGCCACATTCAAAAGGAAATCAAACGTTTCATTTGGTACAAAACTCACTGGACAACATACCCTCAACTCTGCAAGCTACTCAGCAAAGGAGATCAAGGCCTGATTTCCCTTGAAAACAAGATTAGATCCTTCAGCATAATCCGCCTCCTAAAGACACTTCACTGCAATCTCACTTATGTAACCACCTTCGATTACATCACGAAATCATCCACCAGAGGACTTACACTTTCCACATTCCTCCGAATGGGCAGTCCTGCATCATCTCCTCCTAAACTGCCTCATTTTTACAAAGATGCCCTACAGCGATGGAAAAACACAGGACTTCATCACACACTCACAGCATCAACAGAGTCAGCTTTACTTACAGAACCACTATTTTCGAACAGAAACATCACAAGTCTCACCACTGTCGAGCCTTTTCTTATCCCTACATGGAACTGGGCAGGAATAAGATTCATAGGAGACCTCCTAACCCACACCCTAAAGTGGAAAGCATTCAGAAGCCTACCAATGAAGAACCCAAAAACTGAAAAGCAATATCAACAGCTGCAAGCCTCCATTATAAAAGCCTATCCAGATATCGCTACACCTCAGGAAATCCATATCCCTTCTAGAAACTGCTTAGGGCCAATATTTCATCTTGTACAATCTGAAGCCTCACTTCCAATTCTTCCCTCCAACTACTAGAAAATATACCACTTCCTCATGTCCGTGTCCACATCCTCGCCCTTCTTATATTCATCCTTAACACTGTCCTCTTCAAGGCTGCATATGCCACTCAGTTTTCAGTGGGATCTGCCATATATATCAAAATGTGCCAAACCAGATTCCGACATACAGTGGAGACTATAGTATAACATCTTGCCAACTCCTTAGCTCTGCAAATTTCAGCTAAGAGAAAGGGATCTGTGTCTATTCTGTGACGTTTCAGGTACCTTGGAACACACATATCTGACCTGTCCCGCAAACAAAGTGATAATCACCTATGCCCTGAATACTGCCTCCAGCACCTGTAACTATACACACACAGCCAAGAAGATTACTGGAATCTAGTCCACACACAAGAAAACAGAAACAGAACATGCAATTTCCTCTTCATCTGCAATAAGGCCGTCATCTACAGCTTCTACCTAAAACAGACAAGATGTAACCAGCACCCATCCATCACTGAATCTGCACAAACCCTCATGTACATCCTCCGTCGGAAACTAAAAAGCAGGCTTTTATTGGAACTTGAGCACTTCAAAGAAACAAGAACTGTCGCGAAATTCCTAGAGGAGTGGAATCCAACTGGTACCCTCTTCTGGATTGACGACGACAATGTGCTTCATCTTAAAGATAACTCAGACTGAAACTGAACTGTTAATTTTAATTCATTTATCGCATTCTGTATTGTACACCCGAAAGGAAAAAGCTTTCTTTCTTTCTCTGTAATATATATACTTATATACTTATAATATATAATATGTAAATCGTCCTTGTTACCTATCGTGTAATGTTTATTTTAACAAGTTAAATTTAAAAAACAAATATATATATATATATATATTTAAACATATATCTAATTTTATTAATTCCCGTGGTCATATTGCGGCCCTAGCGTTCAAGCGCCCTTGTGCGGGGAACTATCTGCTCAACCGCACAGCGCGGCACTCTCCAGAAGCCTTTGTTCAGTTAATGAGTGCCCATTTCGTTAAAAGCTATCAACCTGGTGAACGCATCATTGAACTCACTGTTACCTCTTCACTAAATAATAAAGAATCGCAGGTGTGTGAGGCGGAGGTATTAGAGCTGTTGCACAAACTGAATAAGAATTCAGCAATAGGGACTGATAGGATATCAGCACGTGTGATAAAAGAGTGTTTAGCTGAATAGGCCATTCCTTTCACCAGGATGTATAATATGAGATCAGAACAGGGAAGATTCCAAAGGAATGGAAGGAATATATGGTAATTCCATTGCACAAGGCTGGTGAAAAGACAGATGTATCCAACTGTCGACCAATTGGTATCTCAGGAGTAGCAGAGAAGATTTGGGAAAATTGATTAGGACCCGAATTCAGAAGTGGGTTGACAGTGAATCTCTACTTTACTGTGAACAATATGGGTTTCCTAAGGGAAGGTCATGTTTTAGCAACTTGCTCACATTCTATAACAATGTTACCATTGAACTAGACAAGGAGAATGAATACACCATGATTCTTTTGGATTTTGCTAAGTCTTTTTAGAGAATACAGCATGACAGACTACAGCATTAATTGGAGAAATTGGTTTTGGGTTATACTGAATGAGTAAGGATAAGAGGATGGCTGAGTGACAGTTATCAAAATGTGGTATACAGGGATCTACGTCTACAAGGTTAGAACCTAAATTAAGGTAACAAGTGATAAGTTCTTGGTCCACTGTTATTCAATCTGTACGTTAATGATATTAGGAAGGATTTTACAAGCCACATATAGTTATTTTGTAATGATGCAATCAAGAATGCTGCTGATATACAGCCTTTGCAGAACGATTAGGCTGGAATTGTGGGCATGGGAAAATGTGTGTCAGTTTAATGTCAGTGAATGTAAAGTCATTCGCTTTGGCATGATTAGATATCCAATGTCGTATTATATTGGTGGAATTAGGCTAGAAGAAACTGATGAAGCTAGAGATCTCTGAATGTTAATAGATAGAAAGTTGAAGTTTAGGGACCATCTGGCAAAGATTGCAAATACAACGCAAAAGATTATTCCAATGCTGAAACATTGGAATAATCACATTAAAAATGCACATGTAAAGATAAGGATGCTATTTTGTCTCTTTACAAGGCCATGATAAGACCTCACTTGGGCTATTATGCGCAGGTCTGGTCTCCTGCTTTCCGTTTTGATTCTGATATATTGGAGAGAGTAAAAAGGAGAGTTAAAAATGACACAAGGATTATGGAATACTGATTAAGAAGACATATTGAGAATTTTTAGATTGCCGACAAAAACAAAGACGAGAAAGAGAGGTGATATGATTGAGACTTACAAATTTCTGAAAGGATCATACAAGATTTGAATTCATGGAATTTTTTAATTTATGTAAGGTGGGGAAAGGACGAGAGGGCATCCTTGGAAGCTGAGAATGAATGGCGCCAAGAAGAGTGTGAGGGCTAGATTTTTCTCTCAGAGGGTAGTGCGTGATTGGAATGGATTGTTATTGGATGTTGTGAGTACAAGCAGTGTGAATGAGTTCAAGAATAAATGCAATAGATGGTGTGCTTAGTGTGTGTGTGTGTGTGGCCTCCCTCGATGAGCCTCTGACTCCCTGGAGGTCTCTCTTAATAATAAATAATAATCATAATAATAATCTTCCTTAAGTGTAAGACATTTATTCCAGCAATGCTCCAGAGCCATTGTTCCATCATTGTGATGGTTCTCAGTTAGATCTCCAAAATACTCTTCTACAGCTGCAATCCCCTCTTGATTCCAAAGAAAAACGCGAGGAAGAGAATTCAGATGGAGCCAAATCTGAGGATCAGAGTGCCTCTTCCAACAATTCTTAGTGCAAATCCCAAAATTATCCCATTGCCAAAACTCCTTTGTGGGCAGGGGCATTTTCCTAATGAAAAACGATTTTTTTTTCTTCTGAAAAGATCTTCTGCAAACCAGATCTTTTCTCACGAAATTTTTCGTCTAGTCTGTTTAAAAGATCGGCATGATAATCCCCAGTTATTATTTTACCTTTTCAAGATAATTATTAACAAAATGCCTTTAGAATGATCGTGTCTACCCTGGCATGGAACAGCTGTCTCTGTCCATAGTGTTGGCTGCTGTTTGGATTGTGGTATGTAATGGGGAATCCAAATGTCATCAATAGTAATTAATCGGCGCAAAAAATCAATTTTATTTTTGTTATAACGCTCCAAGCACTGTTCACAGATTTTCCTGCAAGTGAAATTTTGATTCTGTGAGAAAACGTTTTTTGCTTTGCTGTTTTTGATGTGATGTGAGCAAGTGCAGCACCTATCTTTCGCAAAGCTTTCTCATTTGCAATTCTTCATGCAAAATATATCCTACAAATGCCAATTTCCTTAGCTATTTCATGCACGTTGATTTGGCGGTCATTAGTTACCATATTGTGCACTTGATCAATGATTTGTGGTTTTGTGACACTTTTTTGGATATCCTTCAGGTAGATCACCTTCAAGGCTAGTACGGCCACATGTAAACTCGGCAGCCCATTTCGTAATTATCGAAGAAGAAGGAGAATTGTGCTCGTAAAACATTATGGAGTTCTGGTGAATTGCTTTTGTCATTAAACATTCTTTTACAAAGAATTTTATAACCGCACGATACTCAGTTATATCAATTTCAAGGGACACAAACAACACGTTTGCTTCAGACAGCTCTATAAAAACGACTACTTTATAGAATGGCTTGCAATTTTGCACGGATGCTAACGATATATGTTCCAACTTAGAAAAAAAATCTTGCCGATAGTGTTGTTTTCTATGGTCGACGACGAGAACGTTTCAGACCACCCACGCATAAATAGTTAACTATATTATTAGTTGGATAGAACTATTATCCCTAAATATTCTTAAAAATTGTGCCTTTCTCCCTGACCATGGGATATTATGGTCAGGGAGAAAGCTCTTTTTAGCAATATTTAGCAAAGTTTTTTAGCAATTAATATTCCATATACAATTAATAACTTTATACAAAATAAAAAAATTCACGACTATAAGTGTAATCGAAATAATAAATCATACAAAAATATTTATATATTTATTTATTTATTTCATATATGGGAATGACATGAAACATGATTTCAAATTTCTTGAGAAGAATTTTCTCGAGATTAATTTTCCAAGCGAAAAATTTGCCCACTCCACCGATTAATTTTCCAGCAATGAATCTTCCCTGAAATGAATTGTCCCCGTGATGAATTGTCCGGAGTAGTATAAAAATATCTGTATAAAATAACTAAAACCTCTGCCGAAGAAATAATTTTGGTCAATGGTGCATTGTACAACAACCATTCAAAATGTTTGAGTTCAAGAAAGCCGTTTTTCATTGGAATTGTTAGAGTAAAAGTTGTCTATCAGAACCACAATGCGTATATAAGCATACATTGTTATTATTGTTGTTGTTCATTAGTGTGTGTGTGTGTGCGCGCGCGTGTGCATGCGTGCGTGAGCGTGCGTGCGTGTGTGTGTGTACGCGTGTGTGTTGTGTGTGTGTGTGTGTGCATGATTACTAATTAAAATTTTAATCATGGTTTCCTTAATTCTCTCTAATTATAATCTTTATATAATAATTACATAATTATAAATATTATATAATTATAAAAATATAATTGGTCAATAACTAAACATATTATTATCATAAGTATTGATAAATATCTTTAATTTTACAATTAGTGATATTATTTTAAATAACACATTTATTTTTGATTTATTTAAATTAATTGTACTTGATTTTTAGCATTCATATTTCCAATTTAATGCAATTATTTCTACACAATTGCGTTATGAAATATTTCGGTAGAATATTTCTGAAGGCTATTAAGCAAGCAGCAATGTTCAAGTAGACTTAAATTGTTAAATTTCAATGATACTGATATGATTCATGAATGAGATCATGATATACATTTCACTAATATTTGAATGATTTCCACACGCGCAGGAACGAAGTACTGTCAATATGACGACTACAGTTGGGATTTCTGTATGAATGTCTGCAGGCCCGAATGCGAGTAAGTATCTTCTTACTTTCAAACCAGTGAATTGGATGATGAGTTCTTTATGATCAGTTTACTTAATGAGATATTTCATGGAATCCTCACTCAATTCTGCTAACGCATTGCTAGTACTGTATTTAAACATTCGAATTATTTATGATTGTTTCAATATATATATATATATTTCTAATACGTACTACCCTCGAATGTCCAATCCAATTGTCGTCGACATTGAGAGCGGACAGCAGAAGTATGGGTGACGAATGGTGGCGAATTTTCGTCTCTTAGCCACTCCAGTGTCCATGAAAGTCAACTAGGAATGGCTAACTTGGAGAGAGAGAGAGAGAGAGAGAGAGAAGCTGCTCTTCTCACTACTGACCTGACATGACATGTTAAAAAATGAAGAAAGAAAAGCTCATTTCCAGAGACTTACAGCATAATGAGAATGATTTGTTATAATGGCTACGCAGCGAGTGGGAAGAGATTAGTGAACACGCCATCTTACCTTTTAATACATATTATAGATGTCGGTCAGGAGAACTTTAGTAAGGCAGAAGGAATTGGACCACTGCGAAGGAGGCGCTATATACAATTACGGGGAAGAAGATTCCGAAAACGGAACCATAGAGAAAAATCCAATAACATTGCTTACGAAGATGATCTACCAGATGCCATCAGGAAGATCCTCAACTGAACCAGTTGATATGCCTAACAAATTTTTACTTTTACCAAATAGCTACTTGCAATGTTATAAAATTATACTAACTGGACAGTTTTGTCAATTTAATGGAAGAAATATTAAATATGAATAGAGACATAATGGGAATTTGTAAGTTTGTGATATAGGCAAAATAGAAACGTTGAAGAGGATAATTTTATGTTTATCTATTCTGGAAGTGAAGAACGCACAAGAGATGTCGGAATCATGAAGAAAATTTATTCCGAAAATATTTTGATACTGTCGGGTATATGCTCCTGCTGACAACTATTGTTTAGAACAGATTGGTAAGTTTTTGAGGTGGTATAAAAGCTTATAAAACAAATAAAGAAAAGTGACACCCTGATTGTTAAGGGCGACTTAAATGGAAAAGTAGAATGCACAGGAAGAGAAGTCTCTCCAGTAAGTGATAATATTGAACTTCATGACATGAATGTCTCAGGTGTTAGGTTGATTGAATTTTGTGAGCAATATTATCTGATAAAGCAATTAACATCTTTGAACATCCGAACTCACGACTATACTGAGAGCCTAGCCAATCGAATGTTAGCATATCAGCCCTTTAGCAAACAGATAGCCGGTTCGATCTTTGTGATGGATCTTTATGACTGCTCTTAGCGAGAACTGAATTGCATCATCTGGTATGAAAGAAGGCTTGAAGTTGCTTGAATAAATTTCTTGTTTGGTTGCTATGTCAGGAGTATAGAAAATAAATAAATAATTAAATAAATTAATAAATTATTATTATTATTATTATTATTATTATTATTATTGTACGGGGACCTGCATGGAGCCACAGACTCATCGTGCAAGACCAAAAGCAACCACACAATCTGTGATACCTCCACTTAAATCCATGGACAGAAAAATTACTCATAACTGACCCTGGCAACCCATTACACTCATTCATAATGCTCAAAGATAAAAATGTAGACCTCACACACCACTTCTTAACCACAGTTTTATTCAAATTCTATGAATGACATAATTCTCCTGCATCAGTCCACTGAAACAATTTCCCTACATCAGTTCGTTAAACTGAACAAGAGAATGATTATTCCACACACCTTTAGAATCAAGGGAAGTAGAAGATACGAAGATACTTTAAACGATTCCTCCCCCTACTTTCTCCTTTAGGGTATGAGGGGGGGGGGCAAACTGGTGCATGTTCGGTGAATTGTTCGGGGTGATTAGTTGCCCACGGGTACCAGGCGGTTTGGTAAGGAAATACCGATGCGGAGATGAGGGAATAGTGGGAGATGGGGAGGGGAAGGAAGGTGGTTGAGAGAGGTCCGTGTTATTTGTCACTTGAATGTTTCTCCAGTCGTGTATAGGTAGAGGGGAGGTTTTTTTTAGATGCACACGCCAGAGAATTTCCCTTAACCTCAGGGAAATTCTCTGGCGTGTGCATCTATTTTTGTGGGATGGTGGCGTAGATATTTACCCTACGCATAATATTACATTCTGTCGTAGGGAGAATAGTTAGGTTACGAGTTTCCCTAGTGTTGTTTTTTCTTTATGTTGTGGTTTGGAATTTAAGTGGGTAAATTGTCCTTGTGTTTTGTCGATGGGAGATTTTGTTAAAATTTGTTCATAAAGTTAGAATATTTGCATAACGCTTTGTTTAGTTATGCTCAGTTAGACTGCGTTGATATTTGGATAAACAAATGTCATTGGTGGGTTTTCCATTTCTTACAGAAGGTGGATTATTGAATAAACATTATCATGGATTTCCTGAGGTTTTAAAGAATTTTTCTGTAATTAGAATTGAATATTGGTAAGGCTGTAGTTGAGGTATAAGTTTTAATTATTTTATTGAGGTTCAGATGCACTGGTGTGCGATTTTATGAGGGCATAATGATTTTTCTGTTATAGCATCGATGACCGAACTTAAATAAGAAATGATGCCGTGAGATATATTAGAATCAACTGGAAATCACACGTAGGATGAAAGAAACACACACTACAGCAGACGCGAAATAATCGAATAGACATTTTTGCTCCTTCACATTTGAAGGTGAATAGAAATACGTTTCGGATTAAGGAAACCGTTAACCGGTTCACAGTATTAATCTGAAATAAACCATAGGCACAACTACGGACGTTGTCGAACAAGTAGAGAAAAAACGAAATTTTCACATTTACATTCCAAACGACAAACAAGAACAACACATCTTTAAGAAAATAAAATCACCACCACCAACAACAAACCCCCTTTCATGCAAGGAATTGATTCCGACAAACCCTCTGTAATTACGAAAACTCTGAGAATCAAACAGATCAAAAAGAAATAATAAAATCGACTCTAAAAACGAAAACTAAGAAACAATACATGTGTAAAAACCCACACTGACACTATCAAGAAAATGACTCTTCCACTCTAAAACTTAAGGAAACAATACCCATATTAATTTTATTTGCACTAAAGATTAACACAAACTACTGCATTCCTGTTTCACAAAAAACCTCGTTCATAAGTACTACAGTGACAGTCTAATAAGAACAGACTGCAAATAACAAATAGAAGAAAAATTTGCACATATTTTTCTCTTCTTTCCTTTTCTGCCAACCAAACTGGCACTTTCTTGAATGCTGAATAACAGGAGGACGGCGAGGTATTTATATTCTCTTCCTCCGAACTGAGCTGATTGAGATTTTGGAAATTCGGCAAAGAGTAATAAATTACGTTACTTAAAATGAACGACGTCTGAGAAGTAACGTAATACAACAAAATACAAGCCTTCAGTTGCCGCCGATCGGAAAGGTGGATTGTTGGCAACTGAAGGCTTGTGTTTGCAACTCTTAGTAATCGCGTTTGCCAAAATTCACGGTGCTTTTGCATGCATTTAAACAAATAAGTATAAGAAGTAAATGAAACCGGTTTTTCCCCACAAGCTTTCATCATCATCATCACGAATCAAAGGCTCACTGCTCGTTGTCCACATTCACTATCTTCTTCCACCTTTCTTTATCCAGTGCACAGCGCCGCGGTTTCTGTAAACCCATTCCACACCAGTCCTTTATGCCTTCTAACCATTGTCTGTATGGTCTACTTCTTCTGTTCACACTATCCATAATACTAAACATTAATGTCTTTGTCTTTCGATCCTCGCTCATTCTGCAGGTGTGTCCAAATAATTCCAGCTTCCGTTGTAAGATCTTCTGCATTATATTCTTCTTTATTTGAATCTGCCGATAGACTCTTTATTTGTGTATTTCTTTATCCATCCAATTCTTACAATATTTTTGTAACAAGTTCCTTCAAATGCCAAAATTATTTTTCTTAATTCCCTATTTTTAACCCAGGTTTCAGATCCATACTGCACACCAGTAAAGCTATAAGTTTCTAGTACTCGTAGTTTCGTTTGCAGGTTGATCACTTTACTTTTCCAGATGTTATATGTGGCCTTCAGATTTGTTCTTCCCTACACAATCCTGACGTTTATTTCTAGATTGCTAATTCATATCCTGTATACTGATATTACTCTTACATCTTCCTTCATTTTGTTCATTGTTCTTTCAAAATCTGCGATAAAAATGCTTGTTGATAGTGGATACCCCTCTGTAGTAACTCTGCGTCTTATAAACCATTTCCCCAAATCAACACCTATACTAACTGCTGCCAGTGCATTATTTTACGAGAACATCTCTTAATATAGCTATTAGTTTCATGTCAATTCCTTGGATTCTGGAACTACACGTTCTGGTCATTACTGTTTAATGACTTATGAAAATCAACAAATCAAGTATATACGGTTTAGTTTTTCTCCTAGCTTTCTCTGCTATTAATCACATTGTCAAAACCTGTTGAACTTTACTGCTATCTTTCCAAATCCTGTTTGCTCGTCTGCAAGATGAGCTTCCAATTGTGTTCTCAATCTTTCTGTGAATATGATCATCAGCACCTTACCGAGATGAATTGTCAAAGCAATTGTCCCATACCTTTTACATTCTAGCTTATTTCCTTTCTTATAATGCTAATGAGCCTCCTTAACTCAGTCAGTATAGATAAAGCTCTTTGGTCGGAAGAACATGGGTTCGGTTCCCGTTAATGACCGTGAGGAGCCTTTATTTGGTCCCTTTCTACTAAAACGATTTATCCGATCTCACACAGGGGTGGAGGATAATTTCTCCCGGCAACACGGGGTTTTTCATACCTCAAAACAGGCAAACTGGTCCGATGAGCACACAGGGTTACAGTCATAAAAACACTTACTGCAGGGAAGGCAACGTGAAACCACCTTGCTCCGTAATCATCTCCATAGAATAGTAGCATATTCACTGTCCCTCCAGCCATAAGGCTGTATAGAAAGCAAAAGAAATGCACCAATAGCCACAAGGCTGTCGGTGTATTTCTGTAACCATACTTTCCTCACCATATTTAATCATTTCTCCAGTGATGTTATCATCTCCAGGACTCTTGTTGCGTTTTAGCGGTCCTCTTGCCTTTTCTACCTCTCCTCTTGTATATGATTAAATATGGTGAGGAAATTATGGTTACAGAAATGCACCAACAGCCTTGTGGCTATTCGTGCATTTCTTTTGCTTTCTATACAGCCTTATGGCTGAAGGGATAGTGAATATGCTACTATTCCATGGAGATGATTACGGAGCAAGGTGGTTTCATTTCATTTCTCCTTTCACTCTTAGATTCTGTTTTTTTTTTACTTTATCTACAGTTTTTAGTTTCCCCTCTAGCACTATTCTGTACCTTCTCCATATGTCTGCTTTACTTACTCTTGTTGGAACTGTTTTTTTCTGATAATGGGATTTATATTTCTTCTTAATTTCAAAATGATATTTATAATCACTAAGCTGTAACCCGAATCTATATCCGCTCTTTGAAATGTGCGACACTGCTTTGCCGATATTATCCATCTTCCTTTAATCGTAATCATATCAATCATGTTCTTGGTTTTCCCCATCATCTGAGTGTCACGTCAGTAGTATGGTGACAACTTTTTCCCAACATTTTAGTTGATTTAACAATTTATGGATGTCTTGTGTGAGCTTGATATTGCCATTTTTGATTGCCTCCATAGCTGATCTTGAGTCACTGTAAATTATAATTCCTTCAGATTGTTGAGACGATGATAGTTTTTAGTAGGTTTCTAGTGCTTTATTTATTGCGTAGAGTTCGCATGGCAAAATGATTCTCCGAGATCCAACTTTTATTAAAAGTTTTTCACCTTTCGGGAGTAGAAAGAGAACACCAGCGTCTCCATTAATCATATTGGTGTCTGACGATCCATCGGTATAAAAAATAACCTGTTTGGAGTATGAAAGAAGGTTGATAGTATCGAGACCTTTTTCTTTGAGCATTTCTTTTTTTTTTTTTTTTTTTGTACAGAGTTTGGTAAGGTTTAGATTTATGGAGGTGTTTGAAGGTAAAAGGACTGGAAAATAGAGGTTCTTTGTTTATGTGGGCATTTAGCTGATGAAGACCCATTTCTTTCCTGATAGTGTCATCATATTGTAAATTTGATGATCTGTGAAATCGCATTTTTGTTTCCAATGTTCATACCTTTTTAGGGAGATATGATCACTTTGGAAGCTTCCGATATTATTTATGAATTTTATGGTGACAAATTTTCGTCTGTCCTCCAGCAAGTCAAGCCCACATTCCTGTTGGGCTCTGATGTTGTTAGTGGATGAAACTGCACCAATGATAATCTTGGATGCTTTTTCTTGTATTGTGTCTAATTTGTTTCTTTACTGATGAGGCTGAGGGTGACCAGATAGGTCACCTTCAGCCTCATCAGCTGCATATTCCATTATTGGCCTTATTAGTGTAGTGTAAGTAGTTTTGAGGATTTTTGGCTTTGCGCCCCAATTTGTTCCACAAAACCTTTTCAGTATATTTTATTTTTCCAGAGCTCTTTTGGAAGTGTCAGAGATGTGTTGTGCAAAACGCAATTCCTGCTTAATACCAAGCATAATACCAAGGTATTTTGGATTTGTGACTTTTTCAATTAGCTTGTTGTTGATAATGACTTTGGGATTGTAGGAATGTCTATTTTTCCTGTCTATACTAAAGGTGCTTAGTTTTGTTTTGTCTGGGTTGATTTTGAGTTTAAGTTCTTCAGACCATTTTTCGAATACTCTCATGGATTAGTTTAGGATCTCCTCTGAATCTTTGATTTTAGCACTGGTGTGCCAGATGGTTATATCATCTGCATAGCAAGTTACTCTTGTGTCTTCTGTAAGGTAGGGATGAATGTTATTGATATATAGAAGAAATAGTAAGGGACTGAGTAATGAGGCCTGGGGAACACCAGCTCAGGTTCTCCACTCTTTTGATAGTGCTGCATTGATTCTGACTCTGACTTTGCTCATTCTTTCTCTAATGAAATCAGCAATCCAAATTAAAGAATTTCCTCTAATTCCAATATCATGTACTGTTTTTATTAATTTTTCAATCCAAGCATGATCGAAAGCAGCAGTCATATCAAGGAATATAGCAGTTATCTTTTTTGTTGGTTTTTCCTGAAATGAGTCTATTATTGTTTGGCAGAATTGGAATAATTGATCTGTTGTTGAATGAAGGCTCTATAGACAGTTTAGTAGTAGATGATTTTCTTATTTTTTGTCAACCAGTGCATAAGCCTGGAGTGTATGATTCTTTCAGTAATTTTACAAAGATGTGCTAGATAATGCGATAGGTCTATAACTTTGAAATTCTGTAGCATTTCTGTCAGGTTTCAGGATGGGTACAATAACTGATTTTTTCCATTCTTTTGGAAGAATGACTGTTCCCCAAGAGGTATTAAGAATGTCCAGAAGTTGTTCTTTGGCATTTTTGCCAAGGTGTTTGACCATATGACCAAAGATAAGATCATTAACAGGAGATTTGTTAGGTGTAGTTTTCTCGATTGATGAATTTAGTTCACTTAGTGTAAATTCTTTGGAGATGTCATTAGTTTGGTATGTTCTTGCCTGTTTTAGTATTTTACTTGTAAGTTTATTGAGGGTCTTGTCCTCTCTGTTACTGAGGTTTGAAGTTGTTCGAATAGGTTTTTGCCAGTATGTTTGCAATTTCTTGATCTGTAATAGCTTGCTTCCCAGCATTTATGATGAAGTTTGTTTTCTGTTGGTTCTCTTTTTTTATATTGTTGTGTAGGCTTCTAATAATATTCCAGTATTGGCTGTCTTTTCTTGAATCCAGGTTACTGCAAAGCTCCACCCATTTCTCTTGTTTACACTTTCAAATTTCTTGCTGTATTTTGTGTGTTATGTCTATTAATTTCTTTCTGTATTCATCAGTTTTATTAATTCTGAATTGTTCGTTGATATTGTCTCCTTCTCTAATCATTGAATCAAAATTACGATCTTTCCAGTACAGTATAAAGGTATTTATCAGCTTGCCTCTTGGTATTGTTGCTTTGGCAGCTTTACTGATGTGTGAAGTAAGGATTTGTAATTTTCTGTCGAGGTTTCCAGAAACCAGGTTCATCTTGACAGAGGCTCTCCAAGGTAAACTTCAGTAAACTTGTTCAGTCGGGTTTTTGAAGTTCCTTGTCCTTTTGATTTGGTGTTGTTGATCTACATATTCTAACAGAATAACTGAGCAAAATTAATAAATAAATAAATTGTATGTGAATATATTTTCACAACAATGTAGATATGTCTCATATCCAGTCGCAATTTGTTGTACCTGGGTGAGAAATCGTATGTTTAGGTTGGAACTCTTTGTTCCCGTCGATAAATTTTACTGTAGTAACTTAAATTCTTAATTTTATTTTTTTAACCAATATATACAGTATAATACTAATCAGAATAACTGAGCAAAAAATAAATAAATAACTGATTTCCCTTCTCTGACTTAATTTTACCTTTGATTCCTTGTACTCTTAAACTATTTCTCTAACTGAAATTTATTTTATTTATTTATTTTTCTTTAGCATTAGCAAGTTAAGTAATGAATATTAAGAAAAACAAGGTTTTGAACTCTCTGTGAGTGTTTCCTTCTAGAATCCAATGACACAATTACATTATTAGCTATCATATCTGTCTTTTTTTTAAAGTTTGGGAACCATGATGGGTTTAACTATCTATTGTCTCTCTGTAAATTAGCCAAATCTAATAGTCGTACTTTAAGTACAACTGTTTTTTTTCTAGTCTGGTGGAGCTATCTACAGATATAGTAACAAATTGTCACTGTTCAGGTGAAATCTTCTCCATTAAAAATTTAGCTATTAATTTAATATGCAATTCCTTTTGCTTGAAAGAGTTGACACAGTTTCTTGAAACATTTGAGGGTGTGCATGAACAAATAAGACTTTTAATTCACTGAGTGGATTTTCAAAAAAAAAAACTCTTTGAATTTATGGCAAGAAATTTCACAAGAAAATAAATTTCATTTGTACTTTACTCATTTCAAAAGACGAAATTTCATTATTAGCTATCACATATCTCTTTTTATTTTTGTTCTCCTAATGGAATTGTATTGTTCATTTAAATTTACACATTTTATGTGAGTGAAATGTTATTTACAATGTTATCTTTTTTTTTCAATCGAACATTCAAAAATTAAATAAAGTGAAATGTGCATTCTATTTCGTTCCTTACTGTTGTTGCAACATTAGTGGTCATAGGGTATGATTTCCCAATGCTTGTGTAAAAGTTTTTTTTTTACTTCTTTTCTTGGGAACTTTTTACTGTAGTAAAATTAAGCATATGCCATTTGTTCATTTAAATTTGCACATTTATTCGAGTGAAATATTATTTACAAATTGTATTTACTGAATCTAAAATACATCAAATAAATAAAGTTAAAAATACAATCTATTTGTTGTTCTTTAGTCTTCTTATTTTTAATTTTGCAATGTTATTCAAAGGTTTTTCCTATGCATGCGGAATTGTCATCATGTGGTTTTCGCCAATGTAACTCTCATCTGAATGTTTATTCATTTGTGGCCATTGAGAATTTGTTACTGTAGTAAAATTAATGGTTACATTATTATTATTTTTAAACCAATACATATATTTTTGAGTATTATGAAATGCACAGAATCTTTCGTTATATTTCCAAAAAAATAGAAAAGTATATGTTATGTTTTCACGTTTTGGGCAACCAAATTTCATTTAAATCAAGAACAGTTCTCCTTATTAATGTCATTAAGTTTTTTGATTATTTTGTCCTTTGGCAAGCAATATTTGATATTTGGATGTTGAATCTATCATCCAATTTCTTAGTTTGTCCAGAGATAGTGAATGAATTACCCACATTAACTGATGATTATTTTTTATAAACCAAGAATTCTGTTTTTTAACTCTTTCAGATAATTCATTCCAACTACATGGAGACGTTGTTAATCCATATGTTACAATAATTCCATCAGAAATACAAATTTCTTTAGGAAATACATTTGAACTCTTATTTAAAAGAAAGTGTACATCAATTATACCAATGATTACTGAATATTCGTATCTTTCACCCATTTCAATTCTTCTTCTTACATTACTTCATTTGGCACCACAAATAAATAGTTATTTATTATTATTATTATTATTATTATTATTATTATTATTATTATTTCACTGATTATTAGCTTTGATCCTATATATTCTGTTAACTTTCTGTTTCAAAATTCTAAACGATTAGAAATTTTCACAAAGAAACTTTCAAATAATTTTGTGGCTCACTCATTATTTTTACTTTACTGGACATAAAACACCAGAACACTCTAATGGGATAGCTGCAGTGGATGTATGATTACCTTTAGTTCAAAGTTACTGAACTTGATTGCTTATCCTTAGAGTACTGTTTACTCTACCCTATCATATCTTAACCTAACCTTTCCTTCCAAAATGAAACGTTTGCGCAGATGACTCAAAGACATGTTTTCGCATACTCTTGGTGTGTTTTTATCTTACTTTTTGTGGGGAAAGGTAAACAATTGTATTCGTGTTATCTGGAGAGTACAAACCTTTTTTCTATACCAAACTTTAAGAGTTTAAGTCACGTTTTTGGTTAAATTATCTCTGGTCTCTCTGTAAAGCAACCAAATTCTAACAGGTCAGATTTTCATGTATGTGAACGAAATGTTTGCAGATAACTGAACAATGACAATAAGTAGCATTAGAATATTTTCTAAGTACCTAATTAAAGGATATTAGGTTTTCCATGGTCCTATCATTAATTTCACAATAGTCATTTTTTTACAATAATTAAACTGAATTGTTAATGTCTAAAGTTATGGATTTAAATATCAAATTCTAAACAGAATATATGCGTATAAATTTTAATGTAGAAAACACAATGCCAACACACATTTCTTCATTTAAGTTTTACAAATGCATATTTTATTTTTTTTAATATTATTTTAATATTAAAATAATGTGAACGAAATAATGTGAACGAATTTACAGAGAAGAAAAAAATTCGAATCTTGTAATTACCTAAAATATTTCACAATATTTAGTTTACACTCTTAACATTTTTCAAAGGTTTCAATTAAGGAAATGTTCATTACTCACTGTTTCTTGGTTATATTAGATCAAAATAGTTGGTCAAGGAATAGAGATTTTAAATCAGATATCATACTAACTACACCTATATACATTTGATATTGCATTAGTCCAGAAATGACACCATGCCTCATTAAGCTTCTGTGTATTCTTTTCTCACCAGATATACACATGCAGTTTTTGTAAAATGTTTGTAATATCCCAAAATAAAGATTCTTTATCAAAGTAAATAAAATATCTAATTTTACCATATATGTATTTAGATGATTAGCGATAATTTTCCTCATGATACGAATTGGTGGTAATTCAGTTTCCAAAAATAGTAAATGATTATCAATGTCTAAAAAGATTGGTGAAAATCTGTCAGCTTCTTCACAACTAATAGAGAAGACTTTACATCCACCAGCTCCTGTATCATCGAGTATTAATTCCCAATCTTGGTATTTCAGAATATAACACTCACCGAGATCCATTTCATAGTTAACTCTTCTTTGCAAGTAGCCGAGGATATCAGACCACTTCCTGCATACTTTTTCCAAATGGTTCTGGATAAATACATCACAATGTATGTGTCTTCTAAAATAATAATCAATTTCCATTCTTTTAGAGATATGTGAAGAGTTTTGTCTCGTGCTATTTTCCTGAAGAAAGAAAATTTTTAAAGACTTTTGTGGTCCACTCATTATTTTACTTTACTGGACACAAAACAATATGATAGTTGCACTGTATGAAGGAATTGCAGTAACTGAAAATTCACTCGACTCATTTGTTCTTCCTTATAGTACTGAATACCTGATCCTTACCCTGACCATTCCTTCAAAAATAAAACTTTCATGCAGATGATTCACAGATATATTTTTGCATGCTGGTGGATTTGATGTTGATTTGAGACATCATGGGGCAAAATTTATTTCTCTGGCTTGAATTCCTCCAATGGGAGATGAGCGATCTCCCCATTTGCAGATATCTTCTAGTGATGTCAACTCAAACCGATAACCATGAGATGAGCCAGCTAGCCATTTGCAGATATCCAATATTGTTGGGATGAAAAAACAACAACACTAACATGGTGGAAGTGAAAGGGTAGTCGACAGATTGATAGTGGTCTTTCCTGCAAGGCTTCCCCTACCCTCTCTCTCTTCCAGAAGTCTGCTCATCCATGAAGAGAGGAGAGAGCTTGCTGTTTGCCAAAATCTTTTAGTGATCTCACCTCCAAATGAGAAAAAAATGCGTTATTTGAGAGGTTGACAGTGGTTTTCCTTGCAATGCTCCCCATCATGCCAATTCCCATAATAGTCCCTCCCCAAATACTGTGAAGCTAACAGAAAGGTAATTGATTAGCTTACTTCCTTTCCAGGATGTTGTTAAGCAGAGAAAGGTCCAGAAGTGTGTGTGTGTGTGTGTGTGTGTGTGTGTGTGTGTGTGTGTGTGTGTGTGTGTGTGTGTGTGTGTGTGTGTGTGTGTGTGTGTGTGTGTGTGTGTGTGTGTGTGTGTGTGTGTGTGTGTGTGTGTGTGTGTGTGTTTTGTGGTGTAAAAATATGTTAAAAATCAACAATTTGGATTATTCAGAAACATCAAGAATTCCAAACTGTTTTTTGTTTAACTTAAACATATAATGTGATAATTGTAATTCATGTCTAACGTGTGTGTTTGAGGGGAAACCAGCATTTATTAATTATTCAGAAATGTCTAAATGTTGCCAACCTCTTGATTCTAAACTAAAAATGTCCATACACAGCTATTGATAAGATCTAAGAATTCCCATAGTCTAAAATTAACATGAAAGAAATATCACACGTATTGGAAAAGTCGTGCCGCCACCGATAGATGACCAAAAGCAAAATTAACAAGAATGATGGATGTATGTCACCCTGGTAAATTACAAGATATCTTATCTCAAAAATATCACCCACAATTCCATAGGGAAACCAAAACATCACGTTATGTCATAGAGACATATGTTCCCCAGAAATTCCCAAATACATAACGTCACGATTCATTATCTCTAAAACACCCACAAAGATTAATGCGAACGAAACACACCACATGATGTCCCTGACAGAAGGGATCCTCCAGCGAAATTCGAAACATTCCAAACTCATCTTATCACTATCATCATTTATAATACCATATGCAAACCATTTACTTATCTACACCTCATAACAACACATCCAAGACATGGACACACTTCCCCCAATCATCCTACTCCTGTTTGGTTCAAAGTGTCCCAACAATCATGACACAAATCCTTATCCACAAATATATCTTTTTCCATTCAAAACCATAACGTCACTTATTTACAACAAACAAATGATGTTACTTACCTTCATCTGATAATAATACACATACAGGACACTGATGTCGCTTTCCCCATTCAACCTACCCCCATTTGGTTCAGTGTCCCACCAATCACGACAAAAATCCTTTTCTCTAAACACACCCACAATTCAATATGTGAACCAAACAAACAATATAACGTCACGCACGCACACACACACATATATGTTCCCCAGAAAAATTCCAAACATTCCAAACCCATGACAAAAAATCACAATGACATCATCATCTGAACAACCAATCACGTCATGATTCCTTATCTTATCTTGATCTTGATCTGGTCAGAAGTTCCACCCATACCCACAATTCCATATCCAAACCAAAACACAAGAACTGACGTCACTGACACATATGCCCCCAGGGAAATTACAAATATTCAAAACTCATGACGTCACACACACACACACTGACATCATCAGATGAACAACCAATCACGTCACGATTCCTTAACTTATCTTGATCATGATCTCGTTCAAAGTACCACCCATACTACTCATGTATTCATTTTCTACATTCATTTTGCTGGAATCTTATGTTATAAACTGTCATCTCCTGGATCTCCTAAACCATATTTTTCCCATGACGCTTTCCTAACCATCGTTTTCTATTCCAACTGGCTTTCCAGTCTCCATCGATAATTAGTATATCTATCTTTTGTATTGCTTCTATTGTCTCTGTTAAATCTTTGTAAAATAAATCAATATCCTCATCTGTTATGTCATATGTGGGTGCACCTCTCTATACTATTGATATATTAAATGGTTTTGCTTGAATACTTGCTACCATGATTCGGTCATTGACTGGTTTGCAGACTAAGTGTGCTTCTCTGGCTTTTTTTTTAAGAAGTAAACCAACTTCTGCTTCGTGCCTGGTGTCATATCCTGTCTATACGACTTTGGATCTATTTATCTCATCTCTGCCAGTCGTAATATACCACATAGATATCTCTTCATTTCTTCGCGAAGAAATTCTGTTTTTCCTGACATCAAAAGTGTCCGTACATTCCATGTCCCTATTGATAATTGTTCTGTCGGTTTCAGTTTCCTTTTCCTTTCGGTATCCCACATTTCGATCCAACCCCAATAGCTAGATTGGTATCGCGGATGTTCATCCGGATGATGTCCGAGCCAGCATGTTTTATCTGTTGATCGTGTAGGAATAGGCATCAGATAAAAATCGTGTTTTTTTTTCCTCTTTAGGGTCAGAGCATCAACACTCATCTGACCGACACTCCTACTTTATCCAGACTTTGGACTGGCATGGGACTCATAAGGATCACATGGCAGAGTTTGCCTACATTAATTCAAGTTCACTGATATCAAATTTTGAAAAGTTTGATATTGGAACTGATTTGCTCGTTGAATGTGTGTGTCTAGCAATCAGTCAAGAACGTAATTATGTAATAAATAAGAAATTCGTTTGGCGCATTGGATTTACTCTACCACGCCAACCTCCAGTGGTTCTCCTGGTATAAACATCGTAGAGATCTTGTAAACACCCGAGCTTCTAATTCATTCCTCAGCTACAGCCATTCTTGAAAGAGTTAAACAACAAGCTCTGCCCTTTCCATTTATAGACGACCAAGCGGAGGATAAAATATTTATTCCCATGCTTGTTACAATGTCGCGTTATACTGTAGTATTTATACTCCAAGGTCAAAGCGCTGCACATGCCGTATGATCAACTTTAGAGTTGATCATACGGCACGATGTTTTTATAAATACTTCCAGTTAAGTAAACTACATGTGCGAATTCGAATCATTTATCTGCATCGGCTTTTTCTTTCTTGAAAATATATTTCTTTATTCTAGATTAGATTACATTTATGTCAAATTAACTTAGAAATAACATAAGAATGTGTATAAAAGGTCTGGAATATGTTGATGTTTACAGTGTCTTTGATGCCACTAGAAAACTGTATTCCAGACATGAGGTGCATCTGAATGTGGAAGATCATAAGCGTTTGATGGGGTTGCGAAGTATTACGCAGGGAATCTACAGAAGAACTAATAAGGTCTACTGTTGATTGAAAATAGAAGGGAGAGAAATTGTGGTGAGCTATGGAAATGTCAACAAACGGCGCGCTTCGTCGAGGAGGAAAAAAAAAAGCCGTATTTCTCACGAAAACTTTTATTATTACAGCTTGTGTACAAATTGCAATCAAAAGGTATGAGAGGACATTAACCTCTAAAGGCTATCATTTTTAAACAAATATTTCATGATCTAAACTTGAAATATTTGCACACAATCAACTGTGTTAATTTATCTTACATAAGAATTTTTTTTTTTAATTTTAAAATATAATAAAAATGAAATCCTTTTATAATCTTTTGTGAAACATTTGATTGGCTACTGGTTTTACCATACGATTGACTACTAGAAGAGAGAAGTGTAAAGAAAGCGCATGCGCTTATTTTATTTTCAAACTTGGGCACATTCGTTATAGAGGAGTTGACACAATAATTCCAAATTATCTATACACTGCCAAATAGACCAATTTTTGTTAGGTTACCGTACGACTTTGTCGCTTAATATGTATAAAAATATTTTTTTTTGAAAAGATAAAAAGGAAACAAAAAGAATAAGAGACTGGGAAATTTGAAAAAAAAATAACAAAGGGCTTGCGCGAGCCCGTTATAGGTCACCACTGGAGAGAATTATTTAAGGAATGTGTTTTAGGTGATCGTGTATTCTGGTATGATTTGGAAATCGGGACTGCTGAAAAGTATGTAACATATAAAGGTGGTATGAAAACCAAAGAAAATCTAGTGTTTGTGTACTAATACAAGATGCATCCGAAATAAGATCGATGAATGTTTGAGGTTTGTCAGTGCAATCTCGCCAAAAGTTACAGAAATTAATGAAACCTGACTGTCAGCAGAAGCTGTCGTTACCAGTATTGAAGTTGATGGTATAGTATTTTCAGGAAGGATTGAGGAGATAGAAAGATGGGGATTTTGCTGATGGTAACTGAAGAATTGAAGTAAAAATAGTAGGATATCAATAAGAGAAACGTGTGAACGGTATATTTGAGGTAATGTGGGGAATAGAGGCCAACGGAACAAAATATACAGTTGGTTGCTGCTATAGTACTTGGGCTACAAGACGTCTTGTGGATGAGATGCATCAGCAACTTAATCGCAATGAGTGCAGGTCGATTAGTTAATATGGGGAATTTTATCTACGGGGATATCGACTGGAAATTGGAAAGATCACGTGGTAAGAGTGAAATGGAATATGTACACCTACTAAGATATACAAGATATGTAATTACTTGAAACAGCATGTGACTAAAGTGATCAATGGTGTGACTAAACAGATCAATGTTATGAGGATGTTGGATCTGCTCACAGGTTTCTAAGAACTTTCATAAGCAAAGTGCCCACGTTACCTCCGATTGGAGTATGATTCAGGTGGTATCGACTTTGGAGTTTGCAAAATTTGTGTACATTTCTCTGAAGAAGGGCGGGGGTATATGCGGAAATAGATGACAGGTGATAATTCTGTAGCAGCTTGCAGCTGTCTCATATCATAAAATATGCAGGAGATGGATGTTATCAATTCGTGGGAAATAATCTACAGTTATCTGAAGGAAGATGGTTAGAACGATACATAGATAGGCGTTAGATGGGTAGCTAGAGCTACTAGTATGATCAGCAAAAAAAAAAAAAAAAAGAAAGAAAATGTTATGGAGGATTTATTAGGAGGAAGGTGATCAAGTGACTCACGAGCGGTACAAAATTCAGCTTGCGAGTATTGTAAGTTAGGATAAATCTGATTTTGAGATGACCGTAGCCAAAAATGTCAAAGGAAATTTGAAGGGAGATATTGAGTTGTGTGTTGATGATTTAAAGCAGAGTAGCGTGAAAACCTTTGTGGGCGCTGAAGGCGAGGTCACTAAGGCAGATGTGATAGTAGAGTTACTGAGTGACCACTTTTCAAAACTTAACCACCCAAGTGGGAGGATATTTCCGTATCTGTAAGGTACCGAAATATCCTCCCGCTTGGGTGATAAAGTAGCAATAACTGATATGAGAATTGAAGTTAAGGAATCAGAGGTACTTAGGATATTGCAGAATTTAAATGCAAGTGCTGCTATAATGTTGGATGGAATATCAGCTCTATTGCGTGAATGTGCAAGGGAATTTTGAATGCCTCTTAATTTGCTATTTAACTTTTTGAACTCAGGTAAAGTTCATAGCGTGTGGAAGGTGAGTAAAATAGTTCTTTTGCATAAAGGAGGATCTAAGGTTACATTAGAAAATTACAGGCGAATCACATCTCAGGAGTTTTTTTTTATTTTTAAGTTGGAGCCATACACGAGAGACTGGCTGATCAACTTATAGCACTTTAGTACCATATGTGGGTAGCGGGTTGGGAAAGGAGAAACTTGTTGTCATTCGATTTAAAAGTCTGTATATCAGGGAATACATCAGTTTTGATAAAAGTATTGGAAACGTTGGTTAAACACATAATTCAGGAATGGGTGGATAAGAATATCACATTCTATTGGGAAAGTTCGGGCTTCCCTTAGCAAATTTCTTACCATTCCATAATAAAGTGACAGTTGAGCTGGACGAGGGAAATAGCTACACAGTGATACTTGCTGTATGTTGATAAGGCGTTTAATAGGATATCCCATGGGATACTGTTGAAAAATTGGAACCGAAATGTAGTGTAGTTAGGAGCAGAGTCCAGGATGAAGTAGGCGACAAGTGACGTTCCCCGAGGCTCTTTGTTTGGAACATTATTGTTCCATTTGTACATAAATGATATAGGAAATGTTTTGAAGGTTGAAGGAAGATATTCGGTTATATTGCCGATAAAGTGAAGTTGGGCATAATAAATAATGAGTTTGATGTGGAGAGCTTTCAGGATGATTTAAAATAGCTGGCTGTTTGGCTAAAAGATAATGGACGAAAGTATAATATGAAAAAAGTGTAAAGTTATGTACATTGCAATTAAACGATTAAACGATGACATCCCATAAGCGAATTTTTACTCAATAAATTTAAATTAAAAGAGTTACACTTCTATATCTTCTCAGTAACTTATCCAACAGGATGACTTTTGCAATGGCAGCGAAAGGTGAGTGGACCTGTGCATTGGGAAAATTAAATATTGAACACCAGCGACCTAATTTCTTTGGAAAAACTGTGTACGATGTGGGATTATCATTCTGCTAATTTTTGGATTAGGAGGGCTTCAAAAAGCTATGACTTTGGTTTTATGATCAGTCCACCAAATTGTCTATTCCTTAATCCACCCTAGACGATACTGCATTATAACTTGATTCTGACTTCTTGACTGACTCTTGTTAGCAATTTTGTTTTCTTTTTGATTATGATGTGCTGCTGTGTTCGTTTAAAAGATTAGAAGTAGAAGATTAGTATTAAAAAAAAATAAGTTGAATACACACTCATATATCACTCTTATGTGAACTTCAGTAAAAGTCAAAATTGAAAAAAAAAAAGATTTTTGGATCTTGTTTAAAATTTCTTAAATGAGTACTATTCATATTAAGTTTTGATTTATCGTGTTCCTTAAAGGCTGTTCATATTATGTCTTATTCTCTCAGTCTATTTTTCTACTTACATTTCATTCTACTTATTCTACTATTCTAGTCTATTCAATTTACATTTCATGGTTAAATAAGTAAAAGTATAAACTGTTTCTGTACCTGTTAATTCTGTTTAATAGAATTAACAGGTACACAGTAAAGAAAAAAAGTAAAGAAACAAATATTGCTTCAATTAATTAGTCATCTTTCCCTCTCAGACACCAGAGTGCGTTTTAATGACTGATTGAGAAAATCAGAGAAATGCACATGATTAACTCCAATAATACTAGTCAAGATTAATTCAAGCATAATGTGAATGCAACAATGTACGGAAATCTCTAGTTTTTGACTACTTACATGCTAATAATGCACACCACATTCCTGCAGGAATGGCAGACATAGTTCGGTTGTATACTTCAAGGATTTATTCATTTATATCTTATGATTATAATTATCTCAGCAAATTATTTTATGTGATATATATATATATATATATATATATATATATGAGGTAATTTATTTATTTATTATATAGGAAGTGGACGTATCGAGTAAATATTTTCGAAACGGGGCTTTCCTTTGATGTAAGTATACATAGTAATAACTTGATATTCTGTAATTGAAGCTTATTCCGTGTGTGTGTGTGTGTGTGTGTGTGTGTGTGTGTGTGTGTGTGTGTGTGTGTGTGTGTGCGTGCGTGTGTGTGTGTGTGTGTGTGTGTGTGTGTGTGTGTGTGTGTGTGTGTGTGTGTGTGTGTGTGTGTGTGTGTGTGTGTGTGTGTGGAAAAAGTATTGATTTAGTGAAGTATAAACACATATGGTACATTTTAAAAAAGACAAGGTAAATTTTATTGTGTCGTATTGGGAAAACATATATGAAAAACATTCCTTTTTAATGAGAACTGAAATAACATGCTGAAGAAGGGTGGACAAGAAGATTACGAATGCCATATGTTCAGGCCTACGGCAAGAAGGATTTCTTCAGCAGTGGTAAGCGCCACGAGCGTCCAATCCTTGACTTTTTTAACCGTATTTCTAGGATTAGGTGGTTAGTTCTGTGCCTACAAATATTCTTTTTTGTCTGTAAATTGGATGTTCTACTGAGTGGTTTGCCTCGTTGCGAGAAAAAACCCTTCCTTCTCGGTAGGGGATCGGCTAACTCACGTTCAGTTGAAGAGCGCTGTTAAAGGGTCTTCGCTTCCTAGCCGTATTCGAACTCAGTTGTTTCAAAATAAATGTCTTTTTGTATAATATCTCAGCAACGGAGGCTCACAAATGATTTCTTACTACTTTCAAATCTTTAGCACAATATCAAGGAACATTGCACAAAAGTATATATTCGCTAGAAATGCCTGAGTAGTGTTTCAGTCAAATGACAACAATCTTTCACGAAAAGAGTTCTGACCACATAGCACCTGTAGTCTAACAGAGTTCTCAAAGTCCGCTCCCACTGCACAAACAGCACAAGATGCACATGCAACGTCCATGGGAGAATTACTATCTAAAGAATTCTGAAACAAGCACGAATTCAGTGATGGGCTGTGAAATCAGGAAAGACAGAAAAATAGTACTTTGGATTACTGTTTTCCATTAATTCGAATCATAGTTCTTTCATCCAATGAAATCAGAATGGAACGAACAAAAACTCTTAAGAGAACGCATAGTGGAATTGTAATAGGCTTTATTTAGGAAAGTAAAATGCAGGAATATTTTTGAATTACGTTGACTGCCAGAATATAACATCAATTTTCGTTTATAAGTCGATAATTATATAACATATGTTAATATCATATTACGGGAATTATAGGACATTCTTATTTTATTACTTAGCAATATATCAGTATTAATATGATCAAGTAGCTCAGATATTTCACTGGCATTTTGGTAAAAAGTACGGGTTTCAAGTATCTTAAGACTATTGGAAGCATAAAGTTCACCAAACGTGAATGAGAATGAAAAAGCTAAAATACTCTGGGATTTCAAAATCCAGACTGACAAAAGCTTGCAATGTAATACACCCGATATAACCGTGGTTGAACAAAGTGAAAACAAGGGTGTTCAGTTTATCAACATATGAGTACAGGAGATAGTCGGATTAACGACAAAGAAACTGAAAAAATTACAAAGTATCGCGATTTGCAAGTCCAAGTTGAACGAATCAGGCAAAAGATAATGAAAGTTGTTCCCATAACCATAATAATAGACGCTAATGCCTAAAACATTGAAAAAACATCTAGAAGCATTCGAGTTAGCTGGATTAAAAATCGGGAAGCTGAGAAAGGCCGCTGTGTTCGGCACAGCATTCATATTCAGAAAGTATTTCCACAACTCATAGGCCCTTGGGTAGGGCTCGAATTAATGGAATATAACCAGTCGTATACTTAAGACTGAGGATGCTAATCGAGCTTGGATGAATATATATATACACGCTAATCTAGCATTTACACGTTGACTGGAAGCCTGTTTTTCGATCCATTCGAAGCTTGTTGTGCTATAGAGGATGGATACGAGTGGGCCTTCTATCTATTGTCTTGTTTCCCTGGCTTCGCTGCTCGCAAGGATAGCGGAAAAGTTTTTCGATATGTAGAAGCTCTAGGAAGCTGTGCATTGGCTTAATAAAAAGAAACAATGGTCAGTTCCAAATGCATGCCAGAAAATAGGAAGAATTTTAATAATTGTATTGAACAAATTGTATTGAACTCCGAGGTCAAATTAGGAAATGCAGGATCCTACCATCACCCCGCCACCTCCGAATTTCATAGTTGAGTTTATGCGTTCTGGTAAGAGGCGTTTATCGGAATCCGCCTCTCCCAAACAACGTCAGTAGATGGTGTAGCTTGATACTTTTCTCCCTCAACATAGCTTTCCAAATCTCCAATCCCCTTCTATAGGCGCTTTGCCCTACTGAAGGTGACGCTGCATGATGCTTCGAATAATGAGGGGCTTGTTATTACGGTCGTTCCATTGAAACTCATGTTTCGGCACTCGATTCTGATTATTTGTGTGCAGATTCGTGTTCTCGTCGATGCCCGGAACTCCACATTCAACGTGCAGCAGACGTACCATTATCAATTTTTTACATATTATCCTTCGTATCATCCTACACCCACTTTCGGTGAGTGTTAGGTCTTGCACTGTGTGTAGCACTTGCATTTCTATCACTGTGATTCCATCTCACTGTGTTATTACTGTTTGTTGACTTCCACAATTCCTCTTTCACACTCCAATAGTTTCCTTTTCCAGCAATTGCACTCATACACTGTTGCCTTGACTTGGGAACATCACAATACTCCAGTTTATTCCGGCTTCAAACATGTGAATCATTTAATGAACTAGTTTCGATGATCTTTCCCAGTGGGGTGTCAAAGCGGTATGCATGAGCTTCTATTAATATGAAACTCCCTCCATACATCCAAAAGCTGAAATCCGTTTCCTACAAATAACTTGAGCTTTGAATACTTTGCTAGAGAGCCTTCCTTCATAACTCGATTCTGTGGTTTCAGTAGGACACAAATAATTTTAGACTCTTTCTTTTCCTTCTAGCTTTTTTTTTTCAAAAGTCTTTCGTATCCTCTCAAGTAATCAGGGGCAAATATCCCGGTTGTGTGCTAGGTGTGCGGTGCTCATCCATGAAATATCAATATCACTGCCCTCTTCACGAGGGCAATGAATCGTTACTGCTTCATGAAGAGACACATTTCTAAGTGTAAAGGTGAGCCGTCATAGATACGGTCATTTGTCACTAGACTCGCGGTGACTATTTCGAACTATTAAATTCTCTAGTACCCAGCATGGCTACGGCCCTTGGTTACACATAAATACACAAACTAACTTACTTTACCACTAAAACCAGTAACTTATTATAAACTACGAAAACTATCCGATATGTATTTTACTCTATTTGTATATATATTAGGAAACATTTCTTTATTATATATATATATATATATATATATATATATATATATATAAATGGTATAATAATTTACAATGGGAAACAGTGTTGACGATCTACTGAATGTCCCGTTTTCTGCCAGTTCTTTTGTAGATTGTAGACAGAAGAACCGCTGATCCAAAAAAATAAAAACAAATGAATGTGAGATTCCCGAAAGTGTTGGTAATTTCGTTAATCATTGGACATTACGTATATTGAGTCTCAGTGAATAAAAGAAAATTCTTAGAAAATTGAGTGAAATATACACAAACCAGAGAAATACACATAACACGTGGAACAATTTTTACGAGATGATTTGCTGCTACCTCAAACCATATTTATCTTTGCTATACTTTTCGTGTCCTCGTAAGTTTTTTTTTTTAAATAATGCCATCATAAATTCTCTTATTCATGTCTAGACTTTATACGCTCGTGCTATTCGCTCTGCCCAGCAACTTATAGGAAGCACATAAGCAAATATTAATTACTAATAATTCATTTGCCATTAATGAAAGTATTTCTACTGGCACTTATTCTTTCCTTTCCTTTCCTAATCTCACATGTCTTATAAATGACGGTTCACATATTTTCGCCTTTGAGTATTTCAAATATCCCAACCAAATAATCATTCTCCTTTATTGTGGTTTTCTAATTCCCTAAAACAAAACAGATTTGGTTACAATTAATTGATAAATTAAAGTATTCAAAGTAATCCCGCAATTAATTGCATTGGATCAATTATGATGATTCCGGTTCTTGGTTCATCTTTTTCTGATTTGTAAAAAAAAAATATTCATTATTGTTGTGAACAGCGACCAGTTCGTTTGCCCTCTGTGTGTAGTGAGTCACTGAGTGAAGTGTGAATTGTAAATGTGTAGTGAAACAAACTGAAACAGAAAATGAATTTTTAAAAGGTAAGTGTATCTAATTTAATCGTATTTTACTTGTTAGTTTTATGGTTTTGTTTGCTTTTAAACTAAAATAATTTAATTGACGATTTTGGGATTAATGAATTAGTTGATTTTTAATAAAATACACCAGTCAATTTTTTTAATATATGAAATTGTGCTAAAATTAATTCCGAATTCGATTCAAACGATCTTTAGATCATTAAAATTTATGTATTTATAGTTTTATTTTAAAAAAATATTTTCTTATTTGTGCTTGCCCACTTTCAAAATAGATATAAGGAATTATTTTTCTTTCCTAGAAAAAAAATGCTAAAATACGTTTGTTGACATAATTGTTTAATTATATTAGTAATTATAGAACTTTACTGATGCAAGTGTTTGTCTCCAAGCTTTTGCCCGTCCCTGGAAAATTTTCTGCAGCCACCCATGCATACAGTGAAATTGACAATAAAAATTTGTAGTGCGGTTTTCATAACCCTTACGACAGCGCACCCAACCGAAATTGGCACGCGACTCCACTGCACGTAATATATTTGTCACTAATTAAATATTACTTCCAACACGATCTGCTATCTCTTTTCCTTCCATTTCTGTTTTATTATGTTTGTCATAACTTTTCTATTCGCCGTCAGAAGTTAATAATATCGCTTACTTCCGAAAGCGCAAATTTATAAAATTTAAAAAACAGGAAGATAATTACCGTAATGTCTCCCTATTTTTTGTATCTTAATCGACTTAATTTGCAGTCATATGCATTGCTGTCAACAAGTGAACAGTGTGAGTTTTTCTTTAAATATTTCTCTAATTTTTTCAATTCGCCTTGTTGATTTTCTAATGATTTCCCTTTATCGTGGTATATCCTATGATACAATATTAACGCTTATATTATCAACATAATATATGCGTTAATTCTGGAGAAAAATCTCGCTATGACGAATTTTGGCGCCATTTTAAGACTACTAGAACGTAACAATTCCTTCAGTTTTATTAGCAAAACGTGTTAACGTGATATCCGCGAAATACAATAATATGATAAAGCACATATGGGCAACCCGGGGGAGCAGCTGGATCCGGCCCTCTACTTCTTTTGAACCAGCCCAGATCTATTTCAGCGAAGTTTATCTGATTCATGGCGGGAGAAAACATGGTGTGTTCTACTAACTCACATTAAGCTGACGTCATATGACTTGCGCAAAACATACCATGTTTTCTCCAACCAAGATCACTTTCTCCTTTGACTAGCGCCGTGTGAACCTATCAGTTCGGTACTTGCGTCGGTGTTGTGCTTTGTTCAGTGTCTGCATTGATGTTATGTTCTGTTCGGTGCCTGCGGTAATGTTGTGTTCTGTCTTCTATACCGCAGGCACTGATGCCTGCGGTATAGAAGACAGTTTTGTTTGACAATTCTGAATATCGCTTATAAATTTGGGACAATATCAGGGGTTATTGCAAATATAAAGAAAGAAAAGTAGATGCAGAGAGCAAATGTTCAACACGCAAAGAACACAGCACCACTGCATTTTAAATGCCAGCTTTGTGGTAAGCGAAAAAATCGCTAAGCATTCTGAGTCATTTGGCGAAGGAGAATTTATCAAAGAATGTTTGCTGGATGTTGAAAGTATAATATGTCCTGAAAAGATAAAAGACTTCGAGAATATTCGTTTGTAAAGACGTACTGTTGTCCGACGGATAGAAATTACGGTTGATGATATCAAAAAAAGTTTAAAAGAGAGGATTGCTAGATTGGAAGCATTTTCAATTGCTTTTGATGACAGCATCCATGCCTCCGATACAGCAAAACCAGCAATATTTATTCCAGGAGTTGATGGGGATTTCAACATCACAGAAGAATTATTGGCGGTTCGACCGTTAAAAGGAACAACTACCGGTGAAGACATATTTGAAACAGTCAACAGTCTTCGAGAGATTTGGGCTTAAATAGAGTTCACTATCTGGCGTATGCCCTGATGGAGCCCCTGCAATGGTTGGTGCACAGAAGGGATTTATTGGAATAGTTCATGAAAGAGCAATAGAACTACAGATCCATCCGGAATATTTAACAAATTTTCACTGCATTATCCACCAACAAAATCTGTGTGCAAAATCGATTAAATTCACAAATGTTATGGAAGTTGTAGTAGCCAGTATTAACTTTTTTAAGTCACACCCTTAATCACCGCCAATTTTTGGAGTATTTGGCAGACCTACTTTCGGATTATGAAGATGTGTGTTATTATTGTGAAGTGAGGTGGTTGAGTAAAGGTAAAATGTTAAAATGATTTTTATGATCTGAGACAAGACATTGCAGATTTTATGGACATAAAAGGAAACAATTAACCAAGTAAAAGATGATGAGTGGGTGTGTGATTTACGATTCCTTGTATATTTCACCGGATACCTAAACGAACTGAATCTTAAATTGCAAAAACAAGGACAATTGGTTCATGAGCTGCATGGACATGTCAACGCTTTTTGTAATAAACCAAGATTTTTGGAAAGTCAGATAAGAGCTAAAAATTGTTATCATTTTTCTACTCTAGCAACACATAAAATATCCCTTATAATTGTTATGGAGATGAACTGAAGGCACTAATAGAGAACTTTGATATAAGGTTTGCCGACTTCAAAATCAAAGATTCCACATTCGCTATTTGCTGGTCCGATGGAGGCTGATGTAAATAATGTGCCAGAAAACGTACAGATGGAACTTATTAAGCTTCAGGCGGATTTAGTATTAAAATCACAATTTGCTTTAACGGAATTTTATGAATTTTATTTGATGGAAGAAAAATATACAAATGTAAGCGGCTTTTCAAGAAAAATTATTTGTCCTTTCGGCAAGACATATATGTGTGAACAGTGTTTTCAAGGATGAAATACATTATATCAAAAATTCTGATAAGGATAACGGGCGAAAACCCGAAAATTCTACTATGCGATTATCCTTAAGTAATATTATCGTCAATATTGATAGTCTCATAGTTGAAGTACAAGGCCAATCTTCACATTAAATTGTTATGTTGTTCATTATATTATAAAATTTATGTAGAACTTTATGCGAAAGCATTATATTATAAATAAATGAAATATGAAGTAGCAACTTGTTTTAATTCATTTAATATTAATTTATTTCATTTAATAATTTAGTCCGGTCCTTGACTCGGAGACAGAATGATAATTTGGCCCCCCAACTAGGAAAGGTTGCCCATGCCTGTGCTGAAGATACACCAATTAATCTAAGAAAACACTAAATAAATAAAACAGCTAATCATATAGTACGCTATGTTGAGTGTAGCCTCTTGTTAGAAAGCTGACACAGCAGGGGTATAACCAAAAATAATTTGTCATACATTCCAAATACGTTTCCAAAACTGTTTTTTGAACAGTTTCCCAAAGATAATGCTATTATCTTGAAATTATGTTGAAAAAGCTTTTTCTTCATATCTGGCACACTCACAAGGTGTTTCCAGATATACGTGATATTTCTGGCATAATATTATATACACTGCTCAAAACAATTTGATATATTTTAGTTTCTATCGGATAATTGTAAATTTGTGCAAATAATTATAACTATTGAGTACTTTATACATGATTAAATATTTCTAACTAATGGATAGGGTATAATTGACGAGATTTTGTTTAAATAACGATATTTATTATAAATTTAACCAATCATACACTTTATACTGAAATAAGTTTAACAAGAATTGGCAAAAACGCTTTTGTAATTTTTTTTTAATAGGGCGTATAGTCTCCATTAACAGTCAAAATAGCTGTGCATCTTGATTACAGCCGGATAAGACGATCAAACACTTCTTGTGAGATATTTCTCCTCTTTTCTATGAGAGCAATTTCGAGCTCTTCAAACGATCGTGGTGGCACCAGTCAAGCATAAACACGCCTACATAAAGCATGCCAGGCATGTTCGATGGGATTACAATCAGGTGAACAGGCAGACCAGTCCAAATTCGTTCAATAACTTCTTCCTCAACCACACTTCTACCAAACTGGAACGGTGAAAACGAGCATTACCATCCATAAAATCAATTGTTGGCAAACTGCAGAGGCATAATGGATGAACTATAGGATCCAAAATCTCATCGTGACGCCTTTGTGCTGTGAACGAACCATTTCTGATAAAATATAAATCAGTGTGGCCATCTGTTCTTATTCCAGCAAGTACCATCAAACTCCGACCTTGATGTTGGAGTCTTTCACGAACAAACTCTGGATTATTTCTTGTTCCACTTTCACACCATATCAAGTACGTCGGTTATATGGTTGCAGACTGAACCTGGACTCCTCACTAAAAAGAACACAAGTCCAATCGTTATTTGACCAATTGTGATGTTCCTATGCTCAAATTCGTCAGGCTGTTTTGTGATTTGCAGTAAGTGGAAAGCAAACCATTAGACTTTGATCATATACACCTATGCACTGAAGACGATTTCGTATTGTCTGTGTCGACACCATCCTCCCTGTGCTGCGGAAAGTTCGCTTCGAAGTTGTGCTGCGTTAAATGTTCGATTTCTTCTGGCAAGTAATGACAAATATTGATCGCCTCTTGGAGTTGTTGGTGATGGGAGACCTTGAGCTTATCTTCAGCAAACATTTCCTGTCTCCAGAAAGTGATTCGAAAGTGGCGAAATTACGATTTCAGATACAGGACACGCTTGAATGACAAATTTCTGCGTTTGTCCAGCTTCTAATCGACCAATGGCTCTTCTAGCCATGCATTCCGGGATATCATATTGCTCTGCCATTTTCAACGAAATATTGGGCAGTAGATGATACAAGTTTGCAATTGAAGTGATAATTATGAATGTGGAAGTGAGCGCAATAAGCCAAGCTTATATATCCCCCACATGCTAATACGTCTAAGAAAGGCTTCGACAAGTCTTAACATGATTCTATACGCAGTTGCGTGTTCTACACTGTTGTATATTAAGAATATTTTAAAATAAATGTGTACATTTGTAAATTATTTTTATAATTTAATAATTTACAAGAAAACCAAAATATCCGCTAATTGTTTTGAATATTCTATATAATTTTGTTTTTTAATCCCCCATAACAGACGAGATGTCTGTAGTCCATGACACGAGAGTGCTCTCGTGTTAGAGGGAAGAGAGGAATTATTTGATGTGATTTTTGAAATCCTGAAAGGCTTAATCATTAGAAAATTACTTCAATTTTAGAATAACCCATTTAAAGAGCAGTAGTTAGAAAATGGACGCACAAAATGAGAATTCTCCTGAATAAGTTTGGAGCCGAACTGCAAATGGTAATCGGTCGTGTTGGTAGATGAATACAGTAGAGTTTAGTAGGAATTGAGGAACAGCAGAAGCCAGTACAGTGGAGTAATGTTCATGACATGGAAAACAGACTGGAGGGATGCTGTGAAGAATGTGCCAAAAATCAAGCAGATATCCCGTCTCTGCATAGTGTCAAGAACTCTGAGGAAAATCCGGGGAGCACCACCACATATTCAAGAATATTATCTGAGGTTTGCTCGTATTTGGGGTTTATAAAGTGCTTGGAGTTCAACAGCAATTAGCGGTGTCTGGAAAGGAAACAAACACCAGTATCTCGGACGCCGAAACCATGTTTTCAATTTGTTCATTTTAGGTTAGACTGGAAGTGAGAGCAAACTAGTTTCAAGAGGTGAAAAGAGAAGGAGAGCGCGGAATAATCTTTCTTTGCAGAAATGTGAGAGCAGACATTTTCGGTGGCGTTAGAATTCACCAGTCTGTCTTCGCTTCAACCTCAAAAAGGACACATTAGTCAAAGAAGATTAAGGAACGCCGGTTACGCGATCACTACACGGTTTTGAAAATAATTCGAGTGTGGATAGCGATGAGCAGTAATGTATATCAGAGAAAGGAAATTAGAAGATTAGCGTAAGAGACAGCGCCATGTCTCTTGTAGTTGGGTCCCAGTGCTGCGATCCCAGTATGATATCATTGATTATTAACGTGGAATCACCCAATTTGTCAATAATTTGCCGAACAAATAGGCCTGCAACATGCCACCCTATCACAACGCCACTTTCAAACTCCGTCTGTTTCGGTCTAGAAGATATTTACCCGGACTCAGTCCCACTGACAAGTGAGCCAGCTGCAAACATGCGACTCGGTAAATGACGCAAAGCCGCTTGGTAATGTGAGGTGTCTGTTGACGTCTCTTTCGGAGTAATTCGGAATAGAAAAAGAAAATGGATGTGCAGGTAAAGGCAATTCAGAAAACATTCGATCTTTTTATCTTAAGTAAAAGACAGAATGAATGTGGAAGAATAACTCTAATACATGCAAATGATTCTTCTGTAAGAGAAGGTGATGAGATTGTTAAGTTATGGAAGCAGATTTTAATAGCATATATATCGATGCAGGCAATGATGCAGAATGCTCCTTTTACATTCTTTGCAGAGATAGAGGTGCGGATGGATGAGGTTGAAGTGCGGTTTCATAACCTGAAAATAAATTCGACAACAGGGGCAGAATGAATGTCAGCATACGTGCTAAATGGTTGTTCGGCCCCCTTTCGTAAGGCAATTAACATATTTCTATAACTTATGAAAATATATGATAGAAATAACGTACATTTCTGTCGTTTGCCCAATTTGTCAGGGTTAAGACACATCGGTTATTGCACCGTCTTTGTAGAGTTTTACTATCATACATTCTGTGAGAAGCTTCCGATATTGAGACCATATTTTAAGGGAATAGCAAGCCATATCAAATTTTAAGATAAATATCGAGTTGAATAATAACTTAAAGTAATTTCAATAAAATTAAATTATTTTAATTAATCAAAATAATCAGCTAACGCCTATTTGTTCCCGTATAAGCAGTAGGCGGGGCGTTTACCCTATCTTAGGATTTTAATTAATTAATGTGATGTTATCGTAACTTCACTTGGTACATGTAAATAAGTAACCAGGAAAAAAAAAAAAGACGATAAATGCATTACTCCATGCTTGTTGGAATCGCGACAAATTGTCTCGAAACCAATCAAGAAATTTTCTTATTCTTATCAGATTTCTCTTTTATTCCACTTGTATAAAGTAAAGAATTTAACGTTTTTTCGGCAATAGAGAGAGAGAGAGATGAATATATTAGCATGCATGCTCAATGGATGTTCAAACGACGCTAGGGCCTTAACATGTTTAGATAACTTGATTCTCAGCTGAGGAAAGATATCACAAGAATGGAAAGAATATGATAGTTCAAACTCTAGAAAAATAACGCAAAACCGACGTTGCTGCAGACCTTCATGCACCTCTGCAGTGGTGGAAAGAAAGAAAAATTTGTAAGTAATCATGTATACAAATGGGATGAGAGCAGTGGTCGGTCGTACATAAGCACTGCGACACTGCAGTACCCTCAAGGAAAAAAAAAGAAAGAAATTTGTTTGTGTTTATAAATAATAACAATGCTTATAACATTATATAAATGCAATACAACATGTTGAAGGTTACAGCTTGTGTGTTGCCATTGATTGAATAGTTGGAATTGTTCGATTAACGCTTCAGATTACGAAACAAATGTACTGCGATCTAACTCACTGTGAGAATTATCACGTTAGGCCAATTGCAGCTAGCCTCGCTGATATTCGTTTGCTTTTCTCATTGCACGTTACAAGTGATTCCGACACTGCTCGTTTGGGCAGTGCATCGTATGCTTGAGTGCGTTATTTCTGTGAGATACGAAACTTTTATTGTTGGTGCGTGTTCGTGGTGAGGGTGAACTATTTTATGCAAATCTTATTTTATTTTGTTAAAATAACATATAATTATTTATTTATTATAGATACAAGACTGAATTATGACGGGTGTCATTGTTGAAAATATGAAAAGAATTATATTTTTTCAATTATCGTTACACGAATCAAATGCACTGCGATCTAACGCAGTGTGAGAATTATCGTGCCAATTGCAGCTAGACTCCCTGATATTCGTTTGCGTTTCTCATTGCACGTAACAAGTGATTCCGACACTGCTCGATTGAGCAGTGTCGTATGCTTAAAAATATCACATCCGTAGACGCCGTATGTCACTGCCGTAACTCACGTGGTTTTGGCAATGATGTCTTCTGCCACAATAAGTGGTAGGGTTGCAGATTTCCTTTCAACACAAAGTTTGTAGAACAATCACAAACATCCATATCTATGGCGGGATTCGAACCCATGACTTTTTGGCTGGAGACAGACAAGCCAAACACTCGGCCAACCAGGCCGGCTTACGCTCGTTATTTCTGTGAGATACGAAACTTTTATTATTGTATAATTGCTAATAGAGTATAATTGCTTTATATTTATATTATTAAACTAAACCCAGTTTTTCGAAATTATTCTTCCCGCGTCAAACACCCCAAACGCGCCCTTCCCCTCTTTATTAAACGGCTTTAAGCAGAAACATGGAATTTGAAGTCTTCCTAGTATCACCACACGGTATGTACATATTTTTATCTTCAATTATTCTGCAATAATTGCCTTCAAAATTCACCCATAATGCCCTAAATTTTTATATATATTTTTGGAGTAAAACTGCCAATGTATCTAGATTAAGGAACACTCCTAAAAATAAACAGGCTATAATAGTCGTAATATTATATTACGACTATTATAGCCTTCGTAATATTATATTACGAAGAATAGTGTTTAAGAGGAGTATCATGGGAATTTTTCCAGAAATAATACCTAATTTATTATTGGTGTTTGTTCGTTGTGAAGGTAAAATATTTTTATTAAACCTATTTTTTAATATGTAGATTTATTTATTAATAAATTGGTTACTGATTAGGGAAAAAAAAATTTTGTATTTTGGATATGCAGCACCCCCACGTAAAATTTCACCGGCTGCCACTGGTTGAGAGCAAAGCTATTCTCAGCAAGGAAAAGCATAGATTATTAAACTGAGGTCATGTTTTAGAAATTTCCTCATATTTTGTAATATATGAGGAAATATTGTATGTTTCCTCATATTTGGTATATCTCCTCATTTACGACATGGAGAAAGATGTAATTGGAGATCTATTGTTTGTTGTCTATGCAAAGATACGCAAAGTAATTAGGTATGCTGTTTTTATCCTTCAACGATTTGAATTAGCTTGGAAATGTGTCTCCTATGCAATTTAGTGATTATAAGATTTCCAAATTATGTTATATAAGTGGGATTATGGTATAAGAAACAGATGGTGCTAGCAGTCTTGGAATTATGGCGCCCACCAAAAACTCGAAATAAATCTGAGAGGATAATTGCTATTTTGAAACGACCATTAAGAGTTATTCATAAGGAAGTCACTTTCCTCTATAAAGGCGAAAAGTTCGCACCTGGGCCTGTAAATCCAGATTTCTCCTACTTGGATTGCAGGGAATAAAGAAGCCGTCGATTGGTTGCGAATGCGATTAACCAAAATGTTGTCAGATTGTGAGTGTTTACCCTGCTAAACACGAGAAAGAGGGACGATATAACATAGGTGTATGAACTTCTAAACGAAGTTATCAAATTTATTTTTCGGATGAAAACTTTCGTTATACGTAAGGCTAGGGGAACAATCTGTGGCATTCATGGGACATAAATTTAGGTGGTATTAAGAAAGTGATGGGACCTGGAGATTTTTCTCAAAGTGGAAGGAATGAAATCAATTGCCTGTTGTGAGTGCGTGTAAGGTGAATGATTTAAGAAAAAGCTGGTGTGGTTAATGTATGGAGACCTTCACTTTCGGGAGGTGTCACATAATAATAATAATAATAATAATAATAATAATAATAATAATAATAATAATAATAATAATATATATATATTTTTTATTACATTGCATATATTTGTTACAGTTATTACATACATCACATACATTTGTTTACATATGATACTTACATTACATACATTTGTTTACATGTGATACGTACATTACATGCATTTGGTTACATATGAGACATCTTGGATGAGAACTAATTTCTCTGCTTTCGTCCTCGAAGCTTATATGTAAACTTATCTGAGGATGAAACCAGTTGGTTATTGGTTTTTTTGCTGTGTTGGGAAGCTACGAAATCTATGATTGAGAAATTCGCGTTCACGCACGCACGCACGCATGCACGCACGCACGCACACACACACACACACACACACACACACACACACACACACACACACACACACACACACACACACACACACACACACACACACACACACACACACACACACACACACACACACACACACACACACACAACAGCTTCGAACATATTGATGCGTCGCTGAACTGGAAGCCTGAGCGAATATATTGTGTTTCATTAAGTTTGTATGGTTTTTTGGGTGCGTGTTTCTTGTTCAACTTAGAGCTCTTTTCAGGCTATTGTAGTTTGTAAGGTTTCTTTATTCAAAAGGTAATTTGTTTATCATTTCTGGGATGTAGAAGTTTCGCGTGGCGTTACCGTAATGATATTGTATTTATATGTGATATAATTAGTAGTCTGAGGTCTTGTTATACGGTATGTATTTCTAACTGCCCAGTAGTTGGCATCGAAATAATGTTTTAGCAAGGCTGCATAGTGACATAAATGTTTTGCTGTCAGTATTTTGTGTTCTGCCATTGCAATATTTATAAGGTCGCGATTTTCTCTTTGTTCCCAAAAGATCAGTTTTGTCATTTTGTACTGTAGCGACATTAACCTATTTAATTTGTGAGGTGCACAGAAAACATATGTTGTTATAGCGTATCTTAGTATATTTTGGCATAGTGCTTTGTATATTAGCGTTTTTAGGCGTATGGGAACTATGTCTTTTAATCTGTAGAGTTTGCCAGTTATTGTTCAGAGTTTGTTGTGTAGATGTTTTATATGGCTATTCCAGTTCATATCTGCATCGAGGTAAATTCCAAGGTATCATATTGTTTCAACCTGAGTGATTGTAGTGAGTGGTTTTGCTGTTCTGCGTGTTTTTTTTATTGGAAAGTGGATGTTGGATGGTTATATATTTGTTATCAACTGGTCGAGTCAGTGGATTTCTGAATATCATTAATTTTGTCTTTTCTGAGTTTAGGTGTATGAAGTTTTTCTTGAGCCAGTCTATGGTCAGATTTATATCATGTTGCATATTTGTTTGGGCTATGCTTTCGTTATTATGGATGGATATTATTGCTGTATCGTCTGTGTATTGGAATATCTTACCTTTGAGAGGGAGCTGATTACTATTGGGTGTGTAAATGTTGAATAGAGTTGGGGAGAGTACAGCTCCCTGTGGCACTCCACAGGTTACTGGTAGCTCTCTGCTTCGGTTTGATCCGATACGTGTGATATGCTTTCTATTTTGGAGGTAGTTTTTAAACCATCTGTGAAGAGACCCGTCTATTCCAACATGACTCAGCTTTTCTAACAAGGTTTGATGTGTAAGTGTATTGAATGCTTTGGTTAGATCTATAAAGACTACCATGGCTATTTTGTTTTTGTCTAAGGCGGTATTAATTACGTCTGTAATGTCTTCCAAGAGAGATGTTGTTCCCTTATTTTTCTGAAAACCATATTGTGTTTTGGGAATAATATGAAAGATCTCAGTGTATGCTGTGAGTTTCTTCAGTATGATCCGCTCCATAATTTGATTGATAATTGGTAATGTTGCTATGGGTCTGTAATTGCTGATTAAATTACTTTTTCTATGTTTGTATATTGGTGTAATTATGGCTGTCTTTAGCATTCTTGGTATCTGTCCTGTTTTAAATATTTTATTTATTAGTTTTAGTAGGATAGGACTTAAACTAGTTGCATGTTGCTTTATATCTTTAGGTCTGATACCATCTATTCCTGGGCCTTTGTTTGGTTTGATTTGATGTATTGCAGAGAGAAGTCCTGCTTCTTTTATGGTTGGGAACAATAATGTCTGATTTGATCGCGGTCCAAGTGGAGGGTCTCGTTTTGTGATTGTGGGAAAATTTCTGTGAAGTTCTTGGATGGAGTCTGCAAAGTATTGGTTAAAGTCATTTGCTAGTTGTTGGAAAGGTTTTGCGTCTTTCATGAAGCTGTGTTTTATGGTTTCGGAGGCAGTGGTGCTGGGAACAGAATATATCACCTCATTAATCAGATGCCAGGTTTGTTTCATGTTGTTTTGTGCGGAGGTTAGTTTGTCTCTGTAGAAGTTTCTTTTTGCATTTCTGATTTATTGTAAGGCGATTCCTTGTTATCTCATATTCAGTTTTTAAAGTTGTGTTATTTGGATATCGCTTTCATTCTTTCCGTAAAGCCTCTTTTCTGTGTATTTCTAGGATTAAGTTTTGTGTTATCCAAGGATTTTATGTTGTTTTTGATCGAATTCGGACTTTCTTTGTAGCTTTCTTATATACTCCTCCAGTGTGAGTTTAATGTTGTTGTATAAGATGTCTGCTGAATCTGATGCCAGGTGTTCCCAGTCTGTTTTTCCTATTTCGTGGTTGACTATTTCTTCGTCTATTATTGTTTTCTCTCGTTTTTCTTCTGTGGGACATTGCATGGGTATTGTCTTGGTGTGCATGTTTAGAGTGGTGAAGTAATGGTCTGCTACTTTGCAGTTTATGACTGATGCAGTGTAACTATTTGGCGATGCTCGGACGTTTCTATGATCTAGACAGGAGGCAGTGATAGTATTTCCGAATATTTCTTCTCTAGTACATGATGTTATTGTTGGTATTAGATTTTGCATGGATAGTGTGTCTAGGTATTGAACAGTGTTGTTCTGGTTTTCATTTGCAATATTTTTGTTAATGTCGCCAATTATCATTAGGTGTTCGTTTGAGAATATTTCTTGGCTTGAAAGCCAGCAATTGAGTTCGTGTAAGAATTTTATCATATTTAGGTTTGGTGGCCTGTAAATAGCATTTAGTATTATGGGATGCTGTGTATTCGTGGTATTAATGATTTTGAGGCAGAGGTTTTCAGCATGCTCAAACTGATAGGCCATTTCTTTTGCTATTAATTTTTGTTTCATGAATAATAATATTCCACCCCCTCTTCCTTTTTGGCGGCATGATCTATTTTGTTGGAAGCCTCGAATTTGGAAAGCAGTCGCTTCGTCATTAGTTATGGATACTTCTGTAAGAATCGATATATCAATAATATCAGTGTAATTCCTCAGATAAGCTTGCAATAATAACCAATGTTTTCGGATGCTTCTGATGTTAATATGCAAGATTGAGAGACCTCTCGCTTGTACTGTGTTTTGTTTCCATGCATCAAAAGATTCGAAAGTACAATTACGGATGTATTCTGGTATAATTACATCTATCTGATGGTTCACATTCATTTTTGTTGTGTTGAGATCTTCTTATTGATCTAAGTTGGAGTGTTTTGTTTCACTCTGGCAACCTGTCTATATCTTCCGAGCTTATTAACTGTATAGACTTTGAAGTCTGTGACTTTCTCAAGAATATTTTGCCGTATTTGATCCATAAAAATTGATACTTTTTTTGTATTTTTTTCCTTTCTTGCTTTGTACAAAAGATTCTGATTGAAAGGTGTTAAATACTCAGATAGAAAGATTGGCTTATTGTCTTGCGATGCATTTAAATAATTGACTACTTGTTTTTTCTGTCTGCTGGCTTTTATGAGATTGTCTCTTGTAGCCTTACTTGTCAGACGAACTATGACTGGTGCCGGTCGTGGTGAGCCTTGTTTTCTGTTCTTCCTGGGAGACCGATTTATGGTCTGAATATCATTATGCTGTAGGGAGATGTCAATTAAATGGTCTAACTTTAGAACTACGTCTCTGAGATTTTCTTTGGATTCAGTTTCTAGAACACCGTTTACGACAAGTTCTTATTTATGTTGTTGTTGGTTTAAAACTTCGTACTCTTGTTTCAGGGATTTAAATTCTTGACGGAGTTCCGTTGTGTCATTTATCAATTTGTGCTGCCTGTCAGTTAATGCGTTAATGCTGGTTTTAATGTCTTTTACCGTTTGTAAGACTTCTTCGACTTTTGAATTATTAAATTTAACAAACTCTTCATATTCGCTAATTTTTTTTGTTATTTCTTTATTCTGTTTATCAAATAGTTCTTGGACAAGATCTACCAAGCTGGCTTTTATATTTTCTAAACCTTTTTCTAGTAATAAACTAACGGAACTGAAATTATAAGACTCACCGATGTTTTGTTGTCTGTTCAGTTCATCGTCAGATTTTGCCTCCGGCGTAATCAATTGCGTCATGGGTGGCGGCGTTTCTTTTTTCTCTCTACAGTTTAGGCACTTCCATTCTTCTCGATTGGCATTGGATTTGCGTTGCCAGGTTGTTTCAGTAAGTCCGGAACATGTCAAGTGAAGATTCCTATGGCATTTCCTGCAGGTTAGTAACATCCGTCAGACGGCAATTCCTTCTGACACTTGTTGCACTTCATGACTCTACTTTCTTCCTTTGGACAGCTGCAAAGTTGGCGACGTCCTTTTTTCTGTACTCGTTAGCAACAGCGGTGTACGCTTCAATTTTTAGCACACTCAGATTTTGGATTCCACTTGGCCAATTTCGATGAATTATATGTGACTGTCTTCAGCGTGACAAGTAGAGTTTCTTTATGACACTTTTAAATTAAAAACAGGAGATAGAACCACATTAAAACTATAAAAACGGGACCAGCGACACGACCATGCAACCGTTCGTATGCCTACACAGCGCCCTCTATCATATGTCATATATATGATAATAATAATAATAATAATAATAATAATAATAATAATAATAATAATTTCTTTAAACTTTATTATTTATACCTACTTATTCACTTTATATAGAAGTGTACATATCAGTATACAATTATTTTCATATAAGTTATGTGCATCTCTATTTTATTGTGACGAACAATGAAACTACAATTTTACAACTTCACAATTCTGTATATTTGCTTTCAAGTTTTATTACATCTCAGAGAAATGACATATATATTTTATAATATTTAGGCAACAGTACTATCATTTCTCATTATACTTTACACGTTGTAATTTCGTGCTCTGCCCCCGTGGCGCCTATGGCGCCCAACGCCCAGTGTTCCGGGCTGGTAAGCCCGAGACATAAAAACGTTTCAAATTTCGTCTTATCTTAGTCTTAAAAATAGTTTTCACAGAATTGAACTTCTACCGTAGACATTACTCAACGAGTCCGAATGTCATTGTACTCTTCCATATTTAAATTTCCGTTTAGTTTTACGAGAGGGCCAAATCCATTCCATAAAAACACTCTCACACTATAACGCCACTTCCTCAAAATTTCACTGTTGGCCTACTCACGCATGCAGGAATTGTTATCCAGGTATTGACTACACACAGATCCTCCCATTCGACTGCCACATGGAAAAGCGTAATTCATCACTCCTAATCAAACATTTCCAGTTGTCCATTGTCCAGTGACATAGCTCTTTACACCACTGCCGGAGGCGCGCTTACAGTTCACAGGAGAAATGTTTAGTTTATGAGCAGCTGCAAGACCATGGAACTCCATTCCTCTTAGCCTTCGACGCACAATAATGGTGCTGACTGGAGAGTTAGTCTCACTGCGGAACTCCAGGATGACTGATCGTTTCACTCTATGTTTAATGATTTCCAGGAAAACAGCCTTCTTCAACACTCGACGGTCCCTGTTCCTAATTAAAAGCAGCCGATCCGACCCTAGATTTTGTGGTGTTTGTGCCCTCACGTTTCCACTTCACAATCACGTCACCAACTGTTGACATGGACAAATTGAGGAGGGTTAGGTGATGTTCAAGTAATACCCTGGTAACATTATGTAGTGTTTCAGATTTTTAATGATCAGAATTCTTTGTTTTCCCTTCAGTGTAGCACTTCCATTACGCACGTTTTGCATTGAACGCACGTTGCCAGGTTATTTCTGAAAGGCCGAAACATGTAAAATGAAGATTCCTATAGCATTTCCATCAGGTAATGTGATTTCCTCCTGGCGGTAAATCCTTTAGGAATTTGATGCAATTTATAGTATCTCCTTAGAGCTCTTTTCAGGATATTGAAGTTTGTAAGGTTTCTGTTTTTCTGTTCGAAAGGTAATGTGTTTATCATGTCTGGGATGCAGAAGTTTCGTGTGGCCTTTCCGTAGTGATTATTGTATTTATATGTGATATAAATAGTTGTCTGAGGTTTTATTATACGGTATGAATTTCTTACTGTCTGATAGTTGGCATCGAAATAAGGTTTTAGCAAAGCTGCATAGTGACATAAATGTTTTGCTGTCAGTATTTTGTGTTCTGACATTGCAGTGTATATGAAGTTGTTATTTTCTTTTTGTTCTCAAAAGATCAGTTTTATCATTTTTTTTACTGTAGCGACATTAATCTATTTAATTTGTAGGGTGCACAGAAAGCATACGTTGTTATAGCGTATCTTAGTATATTTCGGCATAGTGCTTTGTATATCAGTGTTTTTAGGCGTTTGGGAACTAAGTCTTTTAACCAGCAGAGTTTTCCATTTATTGTTCGGAATTTGTCGTGTAGATTTGTTGTGTATAGGCTATTCCAGTTCATATTTGCATCGAAGTAAATTCCAAGGTATCATATTGTTTTAATCTGAGTGATTGTAGTGGTTTTGCTATTCTGTGCGTTTTTATGTTGGAGAGTGGATGTGGGATAGTTATATATTTGTTTTCAAGTGGTCTGGTGAGTAGATTTCTGAATATCATTAATTTTGTCTTTTCTGAGTTTAGGTGTATGAAGTTTTTCGTCAGCCAGTCTATTATCCGATTTATATCATGTTGCATATTTGTTTGGGCTATGCTTGTGTTATTATGGATGGATATTATAGCTGTATCATCTGCGTATAGGAATATCTTACCTTTGAGGGGTAGCTGATTAATATCGTGAGTGTAAATGTATATTATTTCTGGGAAAACTCCCATGTTACTCCTCATTATAAACTATTATAATTACAGCTATTAGCCTGCTTCAGTTTAGGAGTACCCCTGTTTAAATGTCATTGGCTATTTACTCATGGATTCTTATGGCATTATGAGTGTAGATGTACTAAAAAGTATATGTAGCCTAAGGAATAGAAAATTGCACATACCTTTTTCTGGGTGTTGTGGCTTTTCCTCTGTCTGCGATGTCGAGAACTGCAGAGTGTGTGTGGGGGGGGGGTAGGCAGTTTGGTAGAATAAGTTAGAAAAACCCGGGTTTTTTTTTTTTTTTTTTTTCGTAATATATAGAAACATATGCTTTTGTATAGGGTGGGGAAAAAGTGAAAGGGTTAATTTTTTAAAATAGGGAGGGGGAAGGGGAAAGGTGGTTGACGGGGTGTGGACCGTTTCGACTATTCGTGGTCGTCATCGGAACATATTGGGAAAGGACTTTCCCAATATGTTCCGATGTAATATATGTTTCTATATATATCCGTAATATATGTTTCTATATATTACGAAAAAAAAAAAAAAAAAACCCGGGTTTTTCTAACTTATTCTACCAAACTGCCTACCCCCCCCCCACACACACTGCAGTTCTCAACACAGAGGCGGTGGTGTTGGGATCACAATCCTGCATCTCTCTCTAATCTAACACAATCTAATAATAATAATAATAATAATAATAATAATAATTGCGTGCTACAGTGATGTTGAGAGCTATTCTGGTGATTGCATAGATGCCAGCAGGGCCTCTCTTCTCAGACAGGTCTCAACTGAGGAGCCAGAATAACAATGTTCCATCCCACATCTTAATGGTGAAAAGGAAGTATAGATCCATACTGGATCAGTCGACGCCCGAATCATCAAGTACTGCATCAGAAGTTGGGGATCGTAGTCATCAGTCGACAAGTGGGCTACAGGACCCAGCTCTCCTTGCTGGGAAATCAGGGCAGGAAGCAGAAAAGCGACTGGAAGAAACTAAACGTAAAAAATGGACTGAAGAAGAAAACAGATAATTTATGAAATGTTTTTACAGATCAAGACCTGAAAAACCAGGTTTCAGAAAGCGTATGCATTTCATTTGGAAACAAAAATTCCCAGAATCTGCAATAACAGAAGAAACACTTATGGACCAAAAGAATTTTATTTTCCGTAAAAAAATATTTACTGAACTTGAGCTGCAAGAGTTACGTAATAAATCAACAACTCCAGTAACTGAAAATCATCAGGAGGTAGCTCTATCAAAATTTGGAATTCAACTCAGTAACCATCAAGCTGACAAAATACCTCAGAATGTTTTGACAGAAGGGCAGTGTAAAATGAATTCAGGGATATTGGAACATATGAACTCCATAAATTACAGTATAAGACTAGCACCATTAAAAGCTTTACAACAATTAAGCTAAAACAGCTCCTCTTAGACGCAAATGCTGTAATTGAAACCATCACAACCAACTGTGTAAAGGAAACAAATCAGCTCCTATACAGCACAGCCTATATCATTTCAGTGAAGCTTGGTTGCAAACCGAAAGAGCAAAAACCGAGGATGAAACAATCTGCACCATGAAAAATCCGATTAGAACGAAAGGTTAACAGGCTTCGAGCTGATCTAAGCAACTGAAAGAGTTTTAAAGAAGACGGTTTAAAAATAATAACATCAAAAACAAACTGATTAACACATATTATTTGGCCAACAAAACAATTGCTGAAGTTACCGAAGAGCTAAAACAAAGAATTACAGCGCCTGCACAAAAAATTAAAAGATATGAAACAAGAATAAACCAACTTGTACAAGATATTCAATTTCGACAGAACCAACGTCATTTCTTCCAGTCTCTCCAGAGAAATACAAAGGTAAACCATCATTCTCCCTGAAAAAGAAGAAATACTCAAATTTTGGAAGTCAATCTGGGATAATCCTATTGAACACAATAAAGATGCTTCATGGATTAATGAAATAGAATCAGAAATGAAAGCAAAACAAATGCAAAATGTCATTATCACTAAAGAAATGGTCAGCTCTCAAGCTAGAAAATTAAAAAACTGGAGTGCACCAAGCAAAGGCGAACTACATGGATTTTGATTAAGACATCTAACCAGTCTATATGATCAAATGGCAGAACAGTTTAATTATTTGTTGAACTCAGGCTTAGTGGAAGACAGGATGATATCTGGGTGCACTTTTTCTCTTCATGAAAGATAAGGATAAGGATCCAGACCCAAGCAACTATCGTCCAATAACATGCCTATCAACTATGCTTAAGCTGTTCACTGCAACCATAGCAAATTCCATATACCACTACTATCAGATAATAAGATTTATCCGATTGAACAAAAAGGTAATTTTCAAAAATTTAGAGGAACAGACGAACAGATTCTTATTAATAAAATGATTCTGAGGAATTCAAAAAGACGATAAACTAATTTAAACATTGCATGGATAGACTACTAGAAAGCACTCGATTCCCTCCCACACTCCTGAATCCTAAAATCACTAAAAGTATTTGAATTAGCAAAAACATATGGCTACTGGTATGAAATCATGGAAAGTAACATTGATAGTGAATAATAAACGATTTGGAGATATCAGCATTAAACGTGGAATTTTCCAAAGTGATTCCTTGTCATCATTGCTCTTCAACATTTCTATGATAACTTTCTCTATGATTCCAAAGAAAAGAAAACTTAAATATGAAATTCCTAAATGTAATATTAAAATTTCCCATATGTTGTATATGGATGAAATGAAGTTATATGGAAAAGTGACCCAGTAAATAGATTCTTTATTGAACACAGTTCGGATTTGTAGTCAGGACATCAAAATAGAATTTGGTTTAGATAAATGCGCGATTTTATCTATTAAACGAGGAAAAATTAATGAAACTAGCAATTTTAATTTTGATCAAGAGAAATATGTAAAAGCACTTTCAGCTGACGAACACTATAAATACCTAGGAATATTAGAAGCCAATGATATTCTCCACTCGAAAGTTATACAACAGGCAGCATCAGAATACATCAAAAGATTTTGAAATATTCGGGAAAAAATAATTGGATTAAACACAATTACAGCAATGAATTCTTGGGCTAAACCAGTGATCTGATACATAGCTGGCATAATAAATTGGAAAAAAGACCTAGAAAACCTAGACCGTAAAATTAGAAAACTAATGACTATGCATCATGCATTACATCCACGAACTGATGTTGACCGGTTGTACCTACCAAGGAGAATAGGAGGATGAGGTTTGCTGCAAGTGAGACAGACTGTGAAAGAAGAAGAAATTGGTTTAAGAAATTACATCGACAATAGCTCTCAGCCAATGCTTCAAGCAATTACACAACAGATCCTTCTAAAACAACAGGAAACAAATCCGATTACAAAAAGGAACAACAAAATATTCGATTTGTGCCCTGGAAAAATAAATCCTTGCATAGCCAATTTCTTCGAGATACTGAGGACAAAATTGAGGTGATCAAAACATAGCAATGGCTACAACACGGATACATTAAAAAAGAAACAGAAGGATTTATTCTAGCAGCTCAAGAACAGGCATTACAAACTAATACAATCAAAGCAAAAATTTTGAACATCAATAATAACAGGAAATGCAGATTATGCGATCACAAAGATGAGTCTGTAGAACATCTAATCAGTGCCTGCAGCAAAATAACTCGAACTGACTATAAATACCGTCATGATCAAGTGGCCAAAATAATTCATTGGCATGTATGCAAAAAATATGGCTTTCCTACTTCAGATAACTGGTGAATACAGTTTGGAAAATGAAACAGCAAAATTTCTATGGGACTTTAGAATACAAACTGATCGGCATTTGGAACACAATAGACCTGACATCACATTTTTCGAACATCGACAGTTTTGGATTATCGATATCGCAGTACCCAGTGATAACAACATCAACGACAAAGAACTGAGAAAAATTACTGACGCGATATCACGTGATGCGGGTTCTCACCGGTTGGTCGATCGCGCGTTATCGCGTGGGCGTCGTTAACTAAATAAAAAAATAAAACAATTTGGCCACCACACCAAATTCCGATTTTCATCTTGGCAATGAAAACGATAGCGCGCATCACGCGATATCGCGCGATGCGAGTTCTCACCGAGTGGCCGATCGCGCGTTATCTCGTGGGCGTCGTTAACTAAATAAAAAAATTTCCAAGATAAAAATATATAAAGATATAAAAATTTAAAAGAATTTCCAATTTTCAGCTTGGCAATGAACGTGTTAAACACACCAAAGTCATTCCAATAGTTATCGGTGCACTTGGTGCAACTTCATAGAAGGTTTGCAATTATTTACAGCAATTAAAAATCAATGAAGTGACCCCATATAACCAACAAAAAACAGCATTACTTGGAATAATCCATATTTTACGACGCTATCTGACGGACTATTCTTAGATTCTTGGGTAGAATCTGAATTGTTCTGAATCACCAGTCAAATTTTTATTTATATGATATCTTGTTTCGACTGTGTCTCAATTATCGGAATAAAATAATTTTTTTTTTTTTTTTTTATACATTTTATTATGTCTCAGTATAAATTACATACAATAATAATATTTACAATATTTACAATAAGGGTTATACAGAATTTCTGAATTTAGAATATAATAATAATAATAATAATAATATTTTTTTTTTTTTTTTTTTTTTTATAAACGACTTATTTGTTTTTGTTTTTACAATGAAAATAATAAGGTTTACTATCACACAGAGTATCTGCACACACACGATTAAAAACATATTATCTTTTCTGTACAGTACGAAATTTTGATATACAAAATGCAGAGTACATTTTATAAATATGAATATACATTTTTTTAAACTAGCTAAATATGGATTGGCACCAATGTGCACACAATTCACGATACAATGCAGTAATGCAGCATACACACACAATTCAATAATAATAATAAGATTTTTCTTTTTTTTTTTTTACATTTTATTATGTCTCAGTATACGTTACATACAATAATAATATTTACAGTATTTACAGTAAGGATTATACAGAATTTTTTTTTTTTTTTTTTTTTTTTAATGTCTCAGATGAGTTGCATACATAGTTGCTGTAGTAATTATATGTATATAATATTTATAACGCATTACAAGTGTGTATAACAGATACTTGCAAATTAGTAATTTTCTTCCTCGAAGCTTAGCAGAGCTTATCTGAGGAAGATAATAGATGACAGAGGGTGGTGGTTTCATGGTTGTGTTCCTATAGTGGTCACAAGCCAGGTGTTGATTTTACTGTTTGTTGGTACGTGCTTGAAAGAATTCGACTGCTATTACAGTTTAACTTTTTTTTTTTTTTTTTTTTGTGAAAAATAGGGTTGGATTTAGACATGGTGTGTTTGTTGCTTTGTGTTCTTGTAGTGATAGTTTTGAAGAGGGGGTTGTCATAGGTTTGTGTGTGTGTGTGTGTGTGTGTGTGTGTGTGTGTGTGTGTGTGTGTGTGTGTGTGTGTGTGTGTGTGTGTGTGTGTGTGTGTGTGTGTGTGGTGGGGGAGAGAGAAACAGGAATTGCTCTAATTTTCATTCTCGCTATAATATTTATATAGTGCCTGTTTCAGCTCTCTGGATGTTCCTAGGTTTCTGTTGTCGAACGGCAGTTTGTTTATCATGTCAGGTACGTAGAAGTTTTGGGTGGCATTGCCGTGGTGATTGTTGTACTTATATGTTATGTAGTTTGTTGACTGTGGTCTTGTTATTTGATATGTTGTGCTGGTTACTCTATATGTTGGGCTGTAGTAGTGTTTTAACATGAGTGTGTAGTGGCGTAATTGTTTCACCTTAAATATTTTGTGTTTTGTCCGTGCTTCCTGCATAAGAGTGGGTTGTTCCCAGAATATCAGTTTTATCATTTTATCTTGCAACCATTGTAGCCTGTTAAGTCTGTAGTCTGCGCAGAATGCGTATGATGTGATTGCATATCTTAAAATGTTTTCACATAATTCTTTATAGATTAGTATTTTTATGTGGGTTGGGGCAATATCTTTTAATCTGTATAGTTTGCTTGCTATTATCCTAAGCTTGGTAGGTAGGTAGTTTGTATGACTATTCCAACTTTGATCTGCATCGAAGTGAAGTCCAAGGTAGCGTGTTGTTTTCACCTGTGTGATGGTTGTGATTTTAGGTTCTGCACTTTGTGTATAGGAGGCTGAATGTTTGATAGTGAGATATTTTGTTTCTATGGGCAGGGTTTGGGGGTTTTTGAATATCATTAGCTTTGTTTTTCCAGGGTTTATATATATGTCGTTTTCGGTTAACCAGTTAGCGATTTGATTGATGTCGTGTTGCATATTTTTGTAAACGATTTTTGCAGAGTTTTGAATGGATACTATGGCAGTGTCGTCTGCATACTGGAAGATTTTACTTTTTAGGGGGAGTTGGCTTATGTCGTGTGTGTATATGTTAAATAGAATGGGAGATAGGACAGCTCCTTGCGGTATTCCACAGGTTACATGTACCTCTTTGCTGTGTGCTGATCCTATACGTGTGATGTGCTTTCTGTTTTTCGTGTATGCTTTAAACCACTGGAGTAGACGACCTCCAATTCCGATATGGGTAAGTTTCGTTAACAAGGTTTTATGTGTTAGTGTGTCAAATGCTTTTGTTAGGTCAATGAATACCACTAATGTTATTCTGTTTTTATCCAATGCAGCGTTTATTAGATCTTTAAAATCTTCCAGGAGTGTTGCTGTTCCTTTATTTTTTTGAAAGCCATATTGTGTTTTGGGTATGATTTGAAATTTTTCAACGTATGTGGAGAGTTTCTGATATACAATGCGTTCCATGATTTGGTTGATTACAGGCAGCGTGGCGATAGGTCTGTAATTACTTATTATGTTTCTTTTTCCCTGTTTGTGTATGGGTGTGATTAATGCAGTCTTCAGTGTTTCAGGTATATGTCCCGTTTCGAAGATTTTATTTAACAGTTTTTGTATAACTGGTAGTAGGTCGGTTGAGTGTTTCTTGATGTCTTTTGGTCTGATTCCGTCTATCCCCGGTCCTTTGTTAGGATTAATTTGTTGAATTGCCAGTGATAGTTCTTCTTTTGTTACTGTGGGGAACAACATCGACTGGGTCGCTCGTGGACCTAGTGGAGAATGTTCTTGTGTGTGAGGAAAGGTTGTTTCTTGTAGCTTTTGGACAGAGTTCACGAAGTGCTGATTAAAGTTGTTTGCCAACTGTTTGAGGGATTTGGGGTCGCAGGCAAAGCTGTGTTTTATTGTTTCTGTGGCAGTGGTTCTGTGTATATTGTCCAGCATTTCATTAATCAGGTGCCAGGTTTCCTTTATGTCGTTCTGTGCTGTTGTTAATTTGTTGCTGTAAGAGTTTCTTTTTGCCGTTCGAATCTGGGTTGTTAGGAGATTCCGTTTTCTTGTGTATTCAGTTTTTAAAGCGATATTGTTCGGTGACTTCTTAAGTTGTTTCCATAGGGCATCTTTTCTTTATATGTCTGTTAGTATGTTGTCTGTTATCCATGGATTTTGTTTCGTTTGGGGGCGTATTTTTATTTTTGCTAATGCTTTGTTGTATATTTTGTTAAATGCAAGTTTAAGATTATTATATACAGCTTCAGCAGAGTCTAAAGTTGATATCTGCATCCAGTCTGTTTTTCTGATTTCATCGTTCACTATTGCTTCGTTTACAATGCTATGATACTGTTTTGTAGTCTCAGTGATTTTTATGGGTTCTGGTTCAGTGTGTAACTGCAATGCTGTGAAATAATGGTCTGCTAGTTTGCATGTTATGACTGCTGCTGTGTGGCTGTTTGGAGGGGCCCTTATATTTATATGATCAATGCAGGTTGAGGTTGTTGTGTTTCCGACTATCTCTTCACGTGTATACGACTGTATGGATGGGGTTATGTTATATGCCGATAACAGGTCTAGGTATTGTTCTGTGTTGTTATTTATGTTCCTAATGTTTATATTAATGTCTCCTATTATTATCAAGTATTTTGAGGTGCCCACTTTCGTGGCTGAAAGCCATCTGTTTAGTTCTTCTAGGAATTTAATAATAATAATAATAATAATAATAATAATAATAATAATAATAATAATAATAATGAAAACAATAATAATTTTTAAATAAATTTTTTGTGTCCATTTAAGGTGATAATCGAAGTAAAAGCCAAGGTATTTTGCAAGTTTTACAGGTTTCATTTCGGGACATTGGCAGTCATGTTTGTTGTTAATGCAGCGGTATATGTGACAGTGTATCGATAGTGGTGTTCGGCACATGATTCTCGGATTATGCATAATTAAAATCTGTGTTTTCTTGCAGCTGGTAACAATTGAGTTTTGGAAGAAGTATATTGTGATTTCAGTTAGGTTTTGTTATGTTTGGAGAGAGTCGTCTTGATATCTGTGTGGACTGCTAGTAGCTCGGTGTCATCTGCATACTGAACTATTTCACTTCGTATGGCCCAGTTATAACATCTTTAAGGTCTATGTTGTGTTTCTGAAGTTGGTATGCAGTTGCGCTTTTATTCCGATTGAGTATAGTTTGGCCATTAGTATGTCAACTTCAAGTATATTACCAGCTTTGGTTAAGTGAAACAATATAAGGACAGCATATTTGTTTTTATCGAGGGCTTTGTTTATTGCTTCGTCGATGTCTTCTAATAAAGTAATGGTGCTTTTTTTTTCCTGAAAGCCGTATTGGTTTTGTGAGATAATGTTGTACTTCTGTAAATAGTTCTGTAGTCTGATGACCGTAATTTTTTTTAGAATTTTTCAAATGAATGGTAGGTTAGCTATTGGTTTGTAGTATGGTGTGTAATTTTTGTTACCATGTGTTTGTAAATTGGTGTAATTATCGTAGTTTTTAGTTGTAGTGGAATAATACCAGTGTCGACTGTTATGTTCTCGAGTCTCAAAAGTTTTGCATTTATTTGTTGAATGTTTGTTGCAAGGTCTCTGAGTCTTATTTTGCTGTTCCTGGAGTGGTCTTCAGTTTTAGCTTTATAAGAGTGCTTCTTTCACTTCCTGTTTTGTTACAGGTCGAAAATACATGATTTGCTGTTGACATTGTGTTGGTAATTTTTTGTTGATCATTGGTAGATTATCTTTTTTGAGATGTGTGATATTGTTTTTGAAGGCGTAGTTGTATGACTCTGCTAGTTCCTCTTGGTTTATATTCTGACCGAACCTTTTTGCAATAAAATCGTGAGCAGAAGCTTTCTTTTTCCGAGTTAGCAATTTTTTAAGAGTAGCCCATTTTCGATTCATATTTTTTAAGAGTAGCCCATTTTTTATTCATATTGTGATTATATTCCGTAAATTTCTGGAAGTAGTAGTGTCTTTTTTCCCTACGAATTTTTGTTGTTAGTAGATGTCTTGTGTTTTTGTGTAATGTTCGTAAATTAGTGTTAGTGGGTGACTTTTAATTTTTTCCATAGATTTTCTTTTACATTAATATTATTCAGTATGTCGCCATTTATCCATGGATTATTGTCTGTTTTTCGCCTCGTTTGGGTGCCCTTTGTTGCTCTTTTGTATATTTCTGTCAACATTAGTTGGAAGTTCTAGTATAACGTTACAGGGTTATTTTTGAGAGTAATTCCAGTCTGTAATTTTTTGTAAGATTGTCGAAAATGCTCATTAATATGATGGCGATTTCTAGAGATTGGCAGTGTTGTGGGAGGTTGGGAGGAAGTGGCGTAATGAAACGAAGTTGAGACAAAGTAGTGATCTGCAATTTTCGGGTTAATTACTGATGAGGTATACGTATTGATGGGAGCCCGTATGTTGGTGTGTTCAATGTACGATTGTGTTAGAGAATTGTTGAGTATTTCTTCCTTTGTTGCGGAGTTTATGGTAGGGTTTATGTTTTACTGACTTAGTATATCAAGTTATGTGTTAGTGGTTGAAGAAGCGTGATAAAGAGTATTTACTTTAATGTATCCTACTGGGATGAGCCGATGTGTTGTATGGGGTTCAGTGCAGCTTATCCATAATTCTAATTCATGCAGAAAGATGAGTGTATTCCCCCCCCCCACCCCCCCCCCCCCCCACCCCCCCCCCCCCCCACCCCCCCCCCCCCCCACCCCCCCCCCCCCCCACCCCCCCCCCCCCCCACCCCCCCCCCCCCCCACCCCCCCCCCCCCCCACCCCCCCCCCCCCCCACCCCCCCCCCCCCCCACCCCCCCCCCCCCCCACCCCCCCCCCCCCCCACCCCCCCCCCCCCCCACCCCCCCCCCCCCCCACCCCCCCCCCCCCCCACCCCCCCCCCCCCCCACCCCCCCCCCCCCCCACCCCCCCCCCCCCCCACCCCCCCCCCCCCCCACCCCCCCCCCCCCCCACCCCCCCCCCCCCCCACCCCCCCCCCCCCCCACCCCCCCCCCCCCCCACCCCCCCCCCCCCCCACCCCCCCCCCCCCCCACCCCCCCCCCCCCCCACCCCCCCCCCCCCCCACCCCCCCCCCCCCCCACCCCCCCCCCCCCCCACCCCCCCCCCCCCCCACCCCCCCCCCCCCCCACCCCCCCCACAGATCCCTAATGAGGTGTAAGTTTTCGTGATGTTATCGTCCAGAGATAGAATATCTACTATTTCATTCAGCGAGGATTTAAGCTTGTTGGCAATGGATTGTGATGTTATTTTACAGTCGGCGTATATGATGGAAATTGGTCGCCACTTTCCTAATTTTGTAGCATTTGCTTCCTTTGGGATAAGTTTAATAACAGATGCCGTCGTATTGGGTGAGACTCTTTTCATAGCAGAGAGAATTATATCAGTGGTATCCATGGATGCTGGACTAGCTTGGAATAGGTTTTTGTAGTACTGCAAAGCTTATAAGCGGATTTCGTCATGGTATTCCATAATGCTTCCACTGTCTGTTGTCACAGCAGAAATGGTGATGCACTCTTGTTGGCGTTTTTCCAGTGTAAAGAAATACTTTGTGGGTGCATCTGCGAAGTTAATGTGCCTGGATCGTGCTCTTATTATTGTTCCTTTTGCAGAGGGATCTAGATGTGAGCATATGGTGGCTTCTAGGGATTGCCATTCCTCATATTTCTGATGATGTAATTGCTGTTGTTGTTGTTGCAGATTATTTAAAACTGAATGTTTATTAAAATTCCCGTGGTGACTATACTTTTGGGTAAATACCCTGACTTTAGCGTTAAGGAGTGATCACCAATCAGAAATTAGTTGGTAAGTAAGCATGTCTCTGACGACAGTTGCGACATAGGTTTTTGATGTTTGAGATATTCTGTGTCCTGTAGTAGGCTGTTATTAAAGATCCAATATGTTCATCCTTTTAGTCCATTGGGTTTGAACAATATCGCAGTCTTTCTGTCTCGCCCTTCCATCTGTGTAGATGGGTTGGGTCTCCTCCTAATGAGGAGTCACGGCGAAATAATGCAGCCGGCACGCAACCCCTCTGCTGCATTCCTAATGGAGGTATTCACGGCTGTGGTTGGTGTGTGTTCGCTGGGCCGGTTTGCCTGCTTGCGGGACAAAAATTCCCAGCTAACCTGCGGGAAAAACCCTACTGTCGGCGCCCATGACCAGCTAACTCGGCTACTACTCGTAACACACGAATTGTTGTACTATACGACTTGCGCATTGTACAAAATATGAGATAAATTGGAATCTGAATTGAAACCCATGTGAAAACTTGTAGTATTATCTCTTAAATTGTATGCAATTATATTAAATTGTATGTATAATATAGATATGTGTATTATATAAATTGTAAGTATACGTATGTAATATAATTGACAGAAAATAAAGTATTTCTTTACATTAAAAAAAGTATCTCTCATCTCATCTTCTTTATACCATCTTTTACCTTGCGGTCTAGAGTTTATTATTCATCTGACATCAAACCGTTCACAAGATAAGGTGGTCAAGCCTTACGCCACGGTGTAGCCTATGTCCTGTAGTATTGATTTTCAAGGCCCGTTTGTCTGTTTTGCGGGATGAAAACTCCAGGATAAACTGGGGAAAAATCATTACTGTTCAGGCTTAAGACCAGCTAACTTCGCTATTGCTAAGGAAGATATTTGAGCTTCTCACATCAACGACGGGAATCGAACCTAGGACACTACTTACCGAGGCATATTGTTGCAAAGTGCAAAGCCACTAGGCTAACCGAGCGGACTACTGCAATCTAGTGATACTATATTTTGAGAAACAAACGACTTCAGATATGTGTTCGCTGAAAATATCTCGATAAGATTTCCATCTGGATCATTATTGTAAGGTCTTAGTATCATAAAACTCATAAGATGTTGGATGCATATTATAAAGGAGATAGGTTGTTCCTAATGCTTCTTGATAACGTTTTCTGTATTTCTAATAAATTCCTATTCCCACATTATCTTGTTGGATTCTAAAATTACCAGAACCATGAAACCAGCACAGTGTACATTGCCTGAACATCAATATTAATTAACAACTATCATGAACTAGCAGTCATGATTCCGTGAAGTATGATTAATCAAAAGAGCATATCATGCACGAAGCAGGATAAATTTATGAAGCTTCCATCAACAAACTTAGTTTTGTTAATATAACTTTCTCACTTTCAAATCATTCCTCAGGCATCAATCATAGCAAGTCATATCCATCAGACTTAGAAGGTGAACGTAGTCAGGCTTGTCACTCATTTGGACGTCTATGTACTTTCTGGTCTAGCATTTGTAACTCATCCATTCAAGTGCATTCGTGAGCATATTCAAACGTAAATTGTGTAGAACTGGGCGGTCTTAAAATGCGATGGTTACTGCCAGATAGTGTCTATGGCGAAATGGTGATATTCTGGAGTTCACATAACCTGGCTACATTTATTTCTTCAGAGGCCTCAACTTTTCATTTGTACACGATAATCATCATGTAACAAAGAACACAGATTTTTTTTAAGTTCTCCAATTATCATTCTTGTTTGAAACTGCTCTCATCCCTTTTAATATATTCATCGCTTCACATCCCAAACCGTAATGGTTCGTGACGAAATTGCTTATACCTTTGTAGCATACAAAATTTGGACTCTTTCCTATATTGTTTCTTGAATTCGAAGAAGAGATAACTAGTGACTTTAGATATCTTAATATATTTATTGATTCATCCAGTTATGTGTTCATAATGAACACATCAATTTAGTATTTTGTTATTAAACATATCACATTTCATTTCTACTTTTTCAGACCCCTGAAGTTTATGGAATTTTAAGTTATGAAGAGGCGAATAAATACGGATATGGATATGAGAGATTTATTATAAGATGCGATTTACCTCAAGCAAAGGATGATTGCAGGTAATTTTTGCTGCCTTATAATAAGCAAAAATAATGTCACAGTAAATAATATTGATAATAAGATAGACAGAGAGAGAGAGAGAGAGAGAGAGAGAGAGAGAGAGAGAGAGAGAGAGAGAGAGAGAGAGAGAGAGAGAGAGTGATAGCACACTCTCTGGCTAAATCCATAGGTTACATTATGACTTGTAAAGTTTTATTAATAATATTAAAAGGAATTCCAAATAACGACCTCTGAAGTTTGAAATTTTACAAATTTCCAAAGTGATTGATTACATTTCTTATCTCATCTTCTTAGTGTGCATATTCTTAAATCCGTATCAGGTGTCAACCATTTTATAAGCTATAATTTTTCAAAACCTGACGGGATTCTAAACCGAAAGGGAAATTTCAAAACTCAGTGTGTCGGATCTGAATTATTTCTATTTTTCCTCTTCTTCACTCCTTTTACAAATCTTGGTCAGGAGGCCTGTTGAAGATTTCTCGGAGTTTCATCGATCTACCTTTGTTCCTGCGTTCTACTATTTGCCATTCGTTCTTCAACGTGCTGTTTCGATTCATTCAGTATGTCTTCATTTCTATTTTTAGATAATGTTTTATACTCTTCTGTTCTTTTATTGCATTTCATTTCTGCTACCTTGATGCTTTTCGTATTTGGATCTCATTGTTCATACTAGATTTCCACAGAGTGTGAAGAAATATTACACTTTCTGACTTTTTTTGTTGTTGTTTCCTTTGCTCTTGTTAAATATTTCTGGACTTAATATTTTATGTATTATTCCTTCAGTTTGGAGAATTTGATAATTTGGAAGAAATCTCTAAATATTCATTGTAAGGTATTTATATCATGAATAATTAAAAATATTTATTGTTTGATATTTTCTTGTATATTTCCATTTTAGTTCGTATATGCGTTTTTCCTTTGAATGCCACTGCTTAGTTTAGTTTATTATTTGATTATTAAATTCAATCCACTTTATATACAGCTTTTTGTAGATTCTTTTGTGTTGCTCCAAATATCGCTTGAATTTGGAGTGTGATATTTAATATAAAAATTACTTTTTATTCAGATTCCTTCCTATACACATTTATTTCCCACTGTGTTGGTTACTTCAGTTAATTATATTTCAATTATTAGTAGATATAGAGGCATCAAAACGTTTTGAGTAGGTATCCCAGTAGTTTACATTTTTTGAATCTTTCTTTGCGTCCATTTCCACTTATTTAGGTTTTCTTATGCAAATTGTGAAGAGGTTATAATAAAATTATAATTGCGTTTTTATTAAATTAAAGAGTTTATACCTGTCTATCGCGCGAATTTTTTTTATAATCTTTGAATGCTAGGTGCTTTTCGTAGTTGAATTTCCTTCTTTTTTCCAATAATTCTTTGAAGATGAAGTTAAGATCAATGTAGAATCTTCCTTTTCTATAACGATTTGTTTTTCATTATTTTTTCTAGAATTGGTTTGGTTATTTTTTAGCAATATATGACTTAAAAATTGTTTCAGAATCAAGAGTTGAATTTTTTATTCCATAATTTCAGCATTTTCGCACTCATCTTGTAAGCAGTGTTGAATAAACTTACTCCACTTGAATTCGAAACCAATTGAGCCTACGTTGCTCAATTGGTTTAGATGGAGGTCTTTGTTTTCAAAGACACGGGTTCGAATCTCTTCTATGCTTGGAGGAACCTTTATCAGGGCCTTTCAAACAGAGGGGAGTTTGCCGGTACCATATGTCTGTATAGTTATTCCTTGGCTTTTAAAACAGGCAAATCAACTCCGTGAACACACATATCTACAGAAGTCGAATACTAACCTAGAGAGGGAAGAGAATAGAGACTTACCACTTACCTTTCTACTACACGTTATGCAGCTCGAGTATAGACCCATGACAGTCCACCTCCTGGAGATAGATGACACTTCACGGGGTGAGGGGGTTATGCCTCTGCAGATATCACTATTACATTCCCAGTTTAAGATGGGAGTTACTGTTATATATGCCCAATGTTATATATTTCATTATCAATATAAGAAATCTGATTAAAATTCTTTCGCGCGCATTTTATAAGTTATTCGGGGATTTTACCTTTTCTTGATTTTCTTTTTCTTTTTTTTTTAATTTATTATATATTCATTTAATTCGTTTCAGGGAATGTTAGTTTTCATCACAATTAGCATCAATAATACCCCATCTTGGTCAAATCTCTGTGCAAAATCGTGCCCGACTTTACAAGGTGAAAGTCGCACACCACATATCTCGTCTCCATTCATTCCGTGTGGAATAATTTGCCATCTTATGTCTTTCCCAACGATTACAATCCACAGTTGTTCAAGGTAAATTTTGAACAACCTTCTTGCCCATCTCGGTGTTAGGATACTATAGGCTCACGATCTTCTCGTGAATCGATAACCAACAACAATTGTTGTTGGTTATCGACTATTGCCAGTTGCATTATCAAAGGGTCTTTTAAATAGTTCTCGTTTTTCTTCATTCCGAGGCCAGATTTTATAATAATAACCAGTCGATTGTTAGTCGTCTATCTCTGTGTAATATCTGCTGTTTCTTTTGTTTCTTGTAAGAATTTATTACTTGATACGTTTTGGGTTGTGGTTTTATATTTCTTTTTCTACTTTACTAATAGAATTAAACAAACTTCTTTTTGCTATTTGGGTGTTGCTCTGCTATTTTCTTCTTATATTCTATTTCTTCTTCATGATTTCTTAAATTATTAGGCCATTCAGTGAATGAACGAATGAAGATTTTTCATCTTCAAATGTATTCTTTAATTTATCTTTAGATATTCTGATTTCTTGTATTCTGTTCAATTTATCCTAAATATGTTATGCTGATTTATGCATAATTAATTAAGAGTTTTCATTATTCTTCAATCTGTTCATTACATTCTCTTCTTTTCATCATTTCTTCGAATGGTGTTTCCTCCCTTTTCTCCCCGTCTCTTCTGCGGCGAGTTGAGCCCCCTCATGGAGTCAAGTATTTATCTCTGTAGATCCGTGCGTGTTCACGGGGCCAGTTTGCCTGTTCCGGGGGACGAAAAACCCGAGTTTCCGGGTGAAAAACGTCCCTTCCGCCGTATCAGACCAACAAACTCATCTTTCGTCGAAAAAGACCAGATAAGTTTCTTCACGTCATGGATGGGAATCAAACCCACATTTTTCCGACCCAAGGCTTTGTCTATAACGACTGAGCTACGGAAGCTTTTCATGTTTTCATGTTTTCTTGATATGCATTGTGTGTTTTCTGTTTAGAGTAATTTATAATTTTACATTCATTCATTTCCATTTGAATTTCTTTCCTTTATCCAATTTGGTGGTTTTGTTGCATTTCTGATTACACTAAATAATGATAAGAATCAATATTGCAGTCTGTACAAATAAAAACTCATATTACAACTATTAATGTGCTAGGGTATTATTCAATAATAAATGATTCAAATAAATATATAATAATAAATAAAGCATAAATTATTCGTTGTTCTAAAGTTTTTGTATTAAGATGAAGATTCTGTTAATGTCATTCCATTTTCATGAAGGAATTTTTCCCGTCATATCCCAGTTAGTTTCTTTCTGTATATTTATTATCACATGTTATTAATATACTGTGATTTGGTTATATTTTCCTAATATACCACGTAATATTTTAGAAAAGTTCATATAAATTCATGACAATTTAAAATAACTTTAGTCTGCATATTATTGATATAAATAATTTCTCTTGGTTGGAAAAATTAGCCCATTTTCACATCAAGCGGTTTAATATGCATTACAATAAATTTCTTTGTATTCCACTGCAGTGTACTCTACTGAATAATCTTATTTATAAATGCAATAAATGATTTTTTAAAATAAAAAACCTTTTGGAAATTCTTAGAGATTTATTTCAATTTAATTCGCAAAATGTATAGTAAAAGAAATGAGGATTCATTAAATTTCGGTATATTTCAGAGAGTATTCATCAGATAACATAATTCTCGATATTAGTTATCTGTCACAATTCAGAAAGTGTGTGACAATCTTCTCACAGCGGGATCCTACAGCAAGAAAGTTGAAACCAATGAAGTTAAAAGATCGTAATTATCAAATATTCTTTCTATCTTTTTATTGTTATTACTTCAATATCCTTTGTACATTACTTTGCATAGAGTATTGTAAAATCACTTCGCAATAACTCCAGGATGACCGGAGCTGCATGTGAGCTGCAAGCTGCAGTATCCGTTTACAGCTCACATGAAATCTGGGGTTCTGAGGTTACTTATTCTGCTCTGAATTTAAATAACACGGCAACATATGGGATGTCTCTTCTAATTCTTGGAATTAGAAGGGACATCCTTAGAACTCAGCTTAGAATTAACGCACACGAAAGATTTTTGCTGTCAGTTAAGTTTATGTGAAGAAAAGTTAAGTAGCAGTGATAGTGCATTAATTTACACGGAGTAAGTTAAGATGAGGTGAAACAAAGTGTATTATCTAATGGATTTGATTTGAGTAATTTCGATCTGCTGTTTGTCTTAAAATTTTCCATAAGAAGAATTCCGAGAAAATGATTTCATTTCCAAAACAAATTTCATCATAACTTCGAGTCCAAATATTTCATCATAAATTAAGCTTTACTCAGTTGATCCTATTAAACTACAATGCGCAACGTTTACAAAGCTGTTTTAGTTCATTTCTAGGTAGGAATGCCCAGTTTTTCGTTTTCCCTTAATATTCCACAAGGTTTTTTTTTAATCAGCAACTCTGCATCGATTCCATGAAAGAGAAGTCTGACTTTTTTCCCTCGCACGAGTGTTCCACTTCACTGCTTTTCACTCCGTGGAATACACATACCTATCCCCGATTAGGATCGATTTTATCTACTTGAACTGACTTACACTTCTAACTTTCCCTACACACACACACCAATAATTCTTCGTCCCAGAAGAAGAAGATTTGGCTGTGCAGGGAAATACACAGGTTGTACGCCAACTGGTACGCAGGAAAAGCTAAAAGGAAATGATAATGAGATTAGGGTGCCTATGTGAAAACTCGAAGAGTTAAGAGCAAACCTATAAATAAACATGAGCATCTGATGTCTAGCTTATACATTATTTTCGTTGCTTTCCAAAGAATGGTCTGTGAGCTTAATATAGCTTAATAAGTAAAAGCCCCTTATTGAGTTTTGTGATTTTTTTAATTACGTATTCTCCGAAAAAAAACACTCTAAATATTCAAGAAAACAGATGAGAAAGAATTTTAGAGATACCTTTTGAACGCATTAAATTTCTCTACCACTAATTCTCGAGCAAGGAATAAATCCTTGGTAACATCAAGTACTGATTAATACAACTTCGAAAATGTCTAAATTAGAACGATTAAATCAATGAAATTACTATAGAATTTCTGATAATTCAGGAGAAGATGATTTTATGATGTCTTAGCTTATTCATTTCTTAGAGGTCGTTCGCCCTCTGTTGATCCGATAAAATTCTCATAACCCAATGGAGTTTCATTCGTAAGCTTTCTAATAGAAGTGGGTCGAGTTCATTTCAAAAAAGGGCTTGGAAGATTTTCAATGTGAATTAACAGTATCTTCTATAGATTTGTAGTAGTTCCAATTTGATTTAAAAATAATCATTCATCTCTAATCATTTCAAAATCTCATTTTAATTCGATTAACATTGGATATTAGCATCCGAGACAGTTTCTACGCATCTGCATACTGCGTTCACTAATGTATTACGGCTACAGTGGCCGTCAAGTTAATATTGGTGCCTTATAACAACCCACACTTTCCTTTTCGACTTCCACTGCTTCTTGAATATTTCTGAAAGTCGGAAGGTTACAGACGATTTGCGTCATATCAAGGGGATCCAACATTTTTCTTGATATGAGATATGAAGAACTGAAGCACTCTGAAAAGTTCGTTGCTTGTTTTTGTCTTTGGAGCAGGTTTCCGGATTGTGTAGCGTATATACGATATTGTTTGATCGACTTTTACTGGCAGGAGTAATTTAAAAACATACCGCCTTCTCTCAACCCATTTAATAGTAATCTTCTTTAAGTTTATTCTTTTCGTCAATCAACTGCGACAATAAATACTTATAGCTCTCTGATACTTTCTAGAAAACAGAGAAACCTTAAATTGAAAAAGCACAAAATAAAGGAAAACATCTTTTATTTACTTAGGAAAATAAATACATAAGTTTCAAATAATTTTTATGTGGATCCCTTTTATTTGGCAAACGTATATGCACTAATCAAATTTTTTAATAACATGCCAGAATCATATTTGTGTCTTGTTCTTATTATCGAGTATGCACTGTTTCTTTAGTTTTCTACGGAATCTGTTTTTACAAAGAAATGTGATAATCTCTTACAAAGAAGTGCAGAATTTGAATAATTTCAAACTAAAATTGTTGAGTTATTCCAATGCTTGCAACTTGTATAATAGCTCGATTAGTTTGATCTCTATCTGAGCATAAAAATCTGATGAGAGAATGTTTTTCATGAGCAATGCAATCGAAAATATATCTTTATAAAATGTATTTTGTTCCGTAATGCTTAGCTTTCAAAGTGAGGATCATCTGGGACGACAACGTTGTGATTTACCTATAGAGTAAATCTGATGACATCGATAGAAAGTTGTGATATGCTGTTTTGTTTAGTTGATTAAAGCAACCTAAGATAATCCTTTAACTGCCCTGAGAATTGAAAACCTGAGTGCTGCAGATTCGGGATAAAACGATACGGCTAAAACATTCCAACCCGGAAAAACAAGGACAGCCTTACTCACAATAGTTGTACGAAGGAAGAGCAGAAAGCTGTTTCTTCCAAAAAACTGATGTAGATCGAATTAGAAAAAAAAAGCAAGACAACTAGGTGTTGTGTACATGTGATGCTGCACTTGTTATTTTTTAAGCTGAGAGCAAAGGGAAAGGGGAAAGACGGTCAGTTTTAATGTGGTTCCCATTCATGAAAGGTTGTTAGTAAACCTATAGTACACTTTAGCAGGTTTGGGTTAAGTTTGGAAAGAAGGTCTGCAAAAATATTAACTGAAATGCATGACACAAAATGTAATTTCTTGTCAGTAAGTGATATGTTGACGTTGCCTGCGTGTGTGTGTGTGTGTGTGTGTGTGTGTGTGTGTGTGTGTGTGTGTGTGTGTGTGTGTGTGTGTGTGTGTGTGTGTGTGTGTGTGTGTGTGTGTGTGTGTGTGTGTGTGTGTGTGTGTGTGTGTGTGTGTGTGTGTGTGTGTGTGAAAGAGAGATAGAGAGAGAGAGAGAGAGAGAGAGAAAGCCTATTAAGCGGAATGTCATCTGGACAAAATGTTCTGGATATTCTGGTGCATTCAAATTTAGCAACGGCGCTCTAAGTTTGAGAGGGGATTTAGATTAATCAAAGGTAAGCCTGCTCAGCTGGGAAGTAGTGCGTTGACCAAAACGAGTACCAGATAGTTAAGAAACGAGGAACTGCACTTTTCTTACTTTTCAAAATATACTTAACTAGAAAAAAAGGATCGGGTTTCTCTCTTTGGGCTGACAAACACGTCTTGCCTTTCCTGACACAGCCCATTCGTGGTGAATAGAGTTTGGGAGAGAACAGCTCCCTGAGGCACTCCACTGGTTACTGGTAGCTTTCTACTGCGGTCTGACCCGATACGTGTTATCTGTTTTCTATTTCGAAAGTAGTTTCTAAACCACCTGTGCAGAGGCCATTTATTTCAACATGTCTTAGCTTTTCTAATAATGTTTCATGTGTGAGTGTGTTAAATGCTTTAATCAAATCGATGAAGACTACCTTTTCAATTTTGTTTTTTATCTAAAGCGGTATTAACTACTTCCGTCTTACAAAAGGGATGTTGTTCCCTTATTTTTCCGAAAACCGTATTGTGCTTTAGAGATAATATGAAAATTTCTGTATAAGTTTCAAGTTTCCTTAGTACGATCCGCTCCATAATTTGATTGATAATTGGTAGTGTTGTATGGGTCTGTAATAAATCATTAAATTTTTTTTTCCATGTTTGTAAATGGTTGTGATTGTCGCAGTCTTAACATTCTTGGTTTTTGTCCAGTTTTAAATATTATAGTTATTAATTTTGGTAGGATTGGGCCTAGGCTAGATGAGTGTTGCTTGATATCCTTGGGTCTGATATCGCCGATTCTTGGGCCTTAGATTGATTTGATTTGATGCATTACAGAGAGGAGATCTGCTTCTTTTATGGTTCGGAACCTTAATGTCTGTTTTAATTTTGGTCAGAGCCGAGGATAACGTTTTTTTGAATGAAGAGATATTTCTCTGTAGTTCTTGGACGGATGGAGAACTACAAAGTATTGGTTAAAGTCTTTTGATAGTTGTTGGATAGATTTTGCATCTTTCATGAAGCTGTGATTTATGATTTCAGACGCGGTGTTATTGGAAGCACAATATAGCATCTTATTGATCAGAAGTGAGGTTTGTTTCATGTTATCTTCTGCGGAGATTAATTTTTCTCTGTAGTAGTTTCTTATTTCCATTGCAAGGGAATTTCTTTTATCTGATATTCGTTTTTAAAGCTGAATTATTTGGATATCGCTTTAATTGTTTCCATAGAATGTTCTTTCTGTGTATACCTAGAATAATGCTTTCCATTATACAAGAAGATTGGCTTGTGTTTAAATGAATTCTGACTTTCTTTGTAGTTTTCTTATATATTTCCCGCAGTGTGAATTTAATATTACACTATAAGACAACTGTTGAATCTGGTAATGCCATATGTTTGCAGTCGATTTTTTTTATTTCTTGGTTGACTATTTCTTCGTCTGTTATTGTTCTGTGTTCCGTGATGTGATGGTCTGTTACTTTGCATTTTATGACTGCTGCAGTGTAACTATTTAGTGCAGCCCGAATGTTTATATTATCTAGGCAGTAAACAGTGATAGTACTTCCGACTATTTCTTCTCTAGAACATGATGCTAAAGTTGGTATTAGGTTACATAAACATTATATCCATGTTTCGTACAGTGTTCTTATACTTTTCGTTTGCATTATTTCTGTTTATATCACCGATTATCTTTAGGTATTCTGCTGAGCATAATTCTAGGCGTTGAAAGCCAACAATTGAGTACGTGCAAGATTGTTATCAATTTTTCATGTTAAAATTATCACGTTTAATAATAATAATAATTTATTTTTATTTTTTTTAATGATAATAATAATTATTATTATTATTATTATTATTATTTCTTAGATAAATTACATACATTATATGAACACAATTATGCGTAACAAATATTTTCTCGTACATAAAGTTTTTTTTTATATAATAATCATAACAATAATTGTTTACAACGTATTTTATTATGATATTCTTAATGATGATTATTACAGATGTTTTTTAATTATTAATTAACATTTTTTTTAAAAAAAATTTAACATTTTATTATTTCTCATTTGTAATAATAACAATTATTATTTCTCATTAATTTTTATTATTCTTTTTTTTTTTTTTTAAAGTTTGAGAAAGAGTGATTATTCATACAAATTTCTGCAACTGCTTATAAGGGTTATTTGTAGATGAGTGAGGCAAGTTAATCCCACCTACTTCGAAGCTTGGGTTAGCTTTTATGAAGAGGGTGGGATTTAGCCTTCACTGTTTGTGTTGTTGCTACTGTTTATATATGGGATGTAGGCATTGGATGCTAGTGATTTGTGATGTGTATATTAGTGTTAATGATTTCTTAACTTTGTTGGTATATTTTCCAGAGTTCGTTTTTTAATGTTCTGTAGTTATCTACGTGTTTTAACTTTCTTGGTAGGTTGTTGAGTTGCGTGGGTATCTGATGTGATCTCACAAAAGAACCGTATGAGTTGTTGAAGGGTGTGGGGATGTAGAGAGTTGTTGTAGGTCGCGTTATACGATATGTATCTCTCTGTTGTTTCGGTAGGTGATGTTGAAATAATTCCTTGTTAATGTCATGTAGTGTTTCAGGTTTTTAATGCTCAGAATTCTGTGTATCGCCATATGCTTGTCGGATATTGGTTGTTGCGTGTAAGGTGTCCAGATCACTGTTGACACGATTTTCCTGTGTAGTGTTTCTAATTTTTTTAGGTGGCTGTTTGATGTATTTGCATAGACTGCTATTCCGTATCTGAGTAGGGATTCGCAGATACCGTGATATAGGAGTTTTTTTATGTTGGGTGGAATAATATCTTTAACTTGGAAGAGTTTTGCTGCGATGATCCGGAGTTTGGTGTGTAGGTATTCTATGTGTTTTGTCGATTTAAGGTGGGATTCTATATAGAGACCGAGGTATTTTGCGTGTGTTACAGGTTTGATTTCGGAACATGCAAGTATTTTTGCTGTTAATGCAGCAGCATGTGTGACAATGTATCGATAGTGATGCGGGGCGTATGATTCTTGGGTTGTGTATTATCAACATCTGTGTTTTGGTGCCGTTGATTAGAATTGTGTTTTGGTGGAAGAATGTTGTGATTTCGTTTAGGTCTTGTTGTGCTTTGCAGAGATCTGTGTTAATGTCTGTGTGGATTGCTAGTAGTGCAGTGTCATCTGCGAATTCAAATATTTGACTTCTTATGGATATGTTATGAACATCGTTAATGTATATGTTGAATAGAGTGGATGATAATATCATACCTTGAGATACACCGTGTTTTACTCGTATACTCCGACTGTGACATGTACCTATTTTTGTTACTTGTGTTCTGTTTGAGAGGTAGTTCTTGAACCATGTATGCAGTGTTCCTCTTATACCTATTGAGCATATTTTGGTGAGTAGTATGTCATGTTCAATTGTGTCAGATGCTTTGGTTCGGTCCAACAGTATGAGGACGGCGTACTTGTTTTTGTCGAGAGCTTTGTTTATTGTGTCGGCGATGTCTTCTAATAAAGTAATGGTACTTTTTGTTTTCTGAAATCCGTATTGGTTTTGTGAGATGATGTTGTACTTCTGTAAATAGTTCTGTAGTCTGGTGTGTGTTATTTATTCTAGAATTTTTGAGATGACTGGTAGTGTAGCTATTGGTCTGTAGTTCTGAGTATCGTTTCTTTTGCCGTGTTGTATATTGGCGTAATTACTGCAATTTATAGTTCTTGTGGAATAATGCCTGTGTCGAATATTATGTTCAAGAGTTTCAAATTATTGGATTTATTTGTTCAAAATGTGTTATAAGGTCTGCGAGTCTTATTTTGTCTATTCCTGGAGTATTGGTCTTTGGTTTTAGTTGTAGGATTGCTTCTTTCAGTTCCTGTTTTGTTATGGGTGGAAAATACATGGTTTGTTGTTGACTTTGTGTCGGTAGTTTTTTGTTGATGGTTGGTAATTTGTCTTTTTTGAGTTGTGTGATGTTGTTTGTGAAAGCATGGTTGAATGTGTCTGCTAGTTCCTCTTGGTTTGTGTCCTGACCGAAGCTTTTTGCAATAAAATCTTGTGCTGAAGTTTTCTTTTTTCGGGTTATTAATTCGTTGAGTGTAGCCCATGTTTGCTTGATGTTGTCGTTATATTCTATGAATTTTTGGAATTAGTTGCGTCTTTTTGCCACACGAATGTTTGTTGTTAGTTTATTTCTTGTGTTTTTGTATAAGGTTTGTAAATGTGTGTTACTGCGTGACTTTTAAAGTTTTTTCCATAGATTTTCTTTTTCAGTAATAGTATTTAGTATGTCGTCATTTATCCATGGATTGCTGTCTGTTTGTCGCCTCGTTGGTGTAGGTTTTGTTGCTTTTTTGTATATATCTGTGAGGATTAGTTGAAAATTCTCGTATAATGTTACAGGAACGTTTATTTTAAGTAGGGAATTCCAGTCTATATTTTTTACTTGGTTATCGACAATGCTCTTTAATATGATCGAGTTTTGTCGACTTTTTTGGTGGTGGGGAGGGGGGGGGGTAGGAAACGTAATAAAACGAAGTTGAGACAAAGTAGTTATCGGCAATTTTTACGTTTATTACTGATGATGTATATTTATGGATGGGAGCCCGTATGGTGATATGATCAATGCAGGATTGTGTTAGTGAGTTATTAAGTATTTCTTCTCTTGTTTGGGTGTTAATGGTCGGGTTTATGTTGTACTGATTTAGTATATCAAGATATGTGTTAGTGGTTGAAGAAACGTGGTCTAGATTATTTATGTTAATGTCTCCTATTAGGATGAGCCTGTGTGTTGTACGCTGTTCAATGGCGCTTAGCCATGTTTCTAACTCGTGAAGAAAACTGAGTGGATTGTTATCTGGGGTCTGTATATTGCGTTTATTGTGTATTTAATACTATTGTGGCTATTTGTGAGTTCCAAAATTAGTGTTGCCGCATGTTCGAAGTGAGTTTGTTTTTCTGTCATATTGTATTTTTCTTTGATAAATGCAACAATTCCACCTCCTCTATTGTTTGGTCTACAGAAGTTGTAGGTTTGATAATTATTTATGTCGTATGCGTAAATGTCTGTGACATTTATTGCAACTTCGGTCAGTATTAGCGCATTTATGTTTATCATGGTATAATTGAGCTGTGTTTTCAATGTAAGCTAGTGTTTTTTTATACTTCTTATGTTTGTGTGTATGATAGTGAAGTTGGTCTTGGTGGAAATGTTGTCTGACCATTTCTTCAAAGACTCAAAGACCTTGATGTTTATGTTGTCTGACTGGATATGTTCGCCTATGTTTGAGATCTCCATTATATAGTTTTTAAACGAGTTTTAATCTTATTCTTAAGGAGGTAAAGGGTTAGCGTTTTATATTGGTAGAATGTGTAAGTCGGATTCACTTGTAATTATGTATACTCGAGTGTTTTCACACTTTCTCAAAAATATCTGGGAATTCTTTGTCCAAAGGAACTTGTAATTTTTCTCTGTTTTTGTTTTCCTTGCTTGTTATAGAAGATTTTTGAAGTATGGAGTCCAGTGTTCCGTTATATAGATTGGTGTTGGTAGTTTCTTATCAGTTAGGATCGTTGTTGTCGGCCTTGTTTTCATGCTTGCTATAAGAATGGAGTCTCTCAGATTTCTGTTGGTAAAACGAGCGATGATTGGTGGCGGTCTCTCTTTTTACTTTTTTGTGGGCCTCGATTGGTATAGGTGATATCTGTGGTTGCGATTTGAATTCGAATTTTGCTTCCGATCAGATGCATTATGTTGCTTAAATCTTCTGTATTTTCTTTCGTTAATCCCTCTATACTTCCTCAATTATTCTTCTATTATTATTATTATTATTATTATTATTGATTCCCTCTAATAATAAGAATTTTTTTTTTTTAAAAAAAACATTTTATTATGTTCTCAGAATAATTTACATACAATAATAATATTTACAATATTTACAATAAGGATTATAGAGAAGTTTTGAATTTAGAATAAACATAATAATAATAATAATAATAATAATAATAATAATAATAATAATAATAATAATATATTTTTTTTTTATTGTTCTTTCAGATATTTACATATGTACAATGATCATCTATTCGGTATATTATTTTACAAGGTTCAGCACTTTGTGCTACATATAATGAGATTTAAATAGTAATGATGATAACAGTTTTTTTTTTATATTTATAACAATCATAATAATAATTTACAATTATATTGTTCAGAGTTACATAAGTTGTATAATATTACATGTTGTGGTTTACTATTTTTTTTTCTTCAAGTTTGAAAAGGTGTGATTATACAACAGTATTTACACATATGCAATCTAAATATTATGTTCCCTGATTTTCAAAAACATACGGTGTAAACACGTGATTACTTTTAAAAGAATTTTTTTTTACATTGCATACATTTGTTACAGTTATTTTATACATTACATACATTTGTTACCATTATTATATACATTACATTCATTTTTTTACGTATGATACATTACTTGCATTTGTTTACATGTGATATTTACATTACGTACATTGGTTTACATATAATGCATAATACATACATTATATACATTGGTTTATATGTGATACGTACATCACATGCATTTGGTTACATATGATACATCTTGGATGAGAACTAATTTCTTTGCTTTCATCCTCGAAGCTTATATGTAAGCTTATCTGAGGATGACACAATATAGTTTTTATTTGTTGGTTATTATTATTATTTTTTTTTTGCTGTGTTGCGATGCTACGAAATCTATAATTGAGAAATTCGTGCGCACACACACACGCACGCACGCACGTACGCACACACACACTCACGCACACACACACACACACAGGCACGCGCACGCACGCACGCACGCACGCACACACACACACACACACACACACACACACACACACACACACACACACACACACACACACACACACACACACACACACACACACACACACACACACACACACACACACAATAACTTGGAATGTATTGATGCGTCGCTGAACGGGAAGCCTGAGCGGATATATTGTGTTTCATTCAGTTTGTATGGTATTTTGGATGCGTGTTTCATTCAGTTTGTATGGTATTTTGGATGCGTGTTTCTTGTTCGTAGTATGTCATTAGAGCTCTTTTCAGGCTATTGTAGTTTGTAAGGTTTCTGTATTCAAAAGGTAATTGTTTATCATGTCTGGGATGTAAAAGTTTCCCGTGGCCATTCCGTAGTGACTATTGTATTTATATGTGATATAATTAGTAGTCTGAGGTCTTGTTATACGGTAAGTATTTCTAACTGTCCTGTAGTTGGAATCGAAATAATGTTTTAGCAAAGCTGCATAGTGACATAAATGTTTTGCTGTCAGTATTTTGTGTTCTGCCATTGCAATGTTTATAAGGTCGTGATTTTCTCTTTGTTCCTAAAAGATCAGTTTTGTCATTTTGTTCTGTAGCGACATTAATTTATTTCATTTGTAGGGTGCACAGAAAGCATACGTTGTTATAGCGTATCTTAGTATATTTTGGCATAGTGCTTTGTATATTAGTGTTTTTAGGCGTAAGGAAACTATGTCTTTTAACCTGTAGAGTTTGCCACTTATTGTTCGGAGTTTGTTGTGTAGATGGTTCAAATGGCTATTCCAGTTCATATCTGCATCAAAGTAAATTCCAAGGTTTCGTATTGTTTCAACCTGAGTGATTGTAGTGGTTTTGCTGTTCTGTGTGTTTGTTGTGTTGGAACTTGGATGTTGGATGGTTATATATTTGTTATCAACTGGTCGAGTCAGTGGATTTTTGAATATCATTAATTTTCTGATTCCACAGTAACCTGTGGAGTACCACAGCTCCCTGTGGTACTCCACAGGTTACTGGTAGCTCTCTGCTTCGGTATGAACCAATACGTGTGATATGCTTTCTATTATGGAGGTAGTTTGTAAACCACCTGTGAAGAGGCCCGTCTATTCCAACATGCCTCAGCTTTTCTAACAAGGTTTGATGTGTAAGTGTATCGAATGCTTTACTTAGATCTATAAAGACTACCATGGCAATTTTGTTTTTGTCTAAGGCGGTATTAATTATGTCTGTAAAGTCTTCCAAGAAAGATGTTGTTCTCTTATTTTTCTGAAAACCATATTGTGTTTTGGGGATAATATTAAAGATCTCAGTGTATGCTGTGAGTTTCTTCAGTATGATCCGCTCCATAATTTGATTGATAATTGGTAATGTTGCTATGGGTCTGTAATTGCTGATTAAATTTCTTTTTCCTTGTTTGTATATGGGTGTGATTATGGCGTTCTTTAGCATACTTGGTATTTGTCCTGTTTTAAATATTTTATTTATTAATTTTAGTAGAATAGTACTTAAACTAGTTGCATGTTGCTTTATATCTTTAGGTCTGGTACCATCTATTCCTGGGCCTTTGTTTGGTTTGATTTGATGTATTGCTAAGAGAAGTTCTGCTTCTTTTATGGTTGGGAACCATAATGTCTGTTTTGATCGCGGTCCAAGTGGAGGGTCTCGTTTTGTGATTGGGGGAATATTTCTGTGAAGTTCTTGGATGGAGTCTGCAAAGTATTGGTTAAAGTCATTTGCTAGTTGTTGGATAGGTTTTGCGTCTTTCATGAAGCTGTGTTTTATGGTTTCAGAGGCAGTGGTGTTGGGAACAGAATCTAGCATCTCATTAATCAGATGCCAGGTTTGTTTCATGTTGTTTTGTGCTGAGGGTAGTTTTTTTCTCTATAGTAGCTTCTTTTTGCATTTCTGATTTGTGTTGTAAGGCGATTCCTTGTTATCTTATATTCAGTTTTTAAAGTTGTGTTATTTGGATATCTCTTTAATTCTTTCCATAATGCGTCCTTTCTGTGTATTTGTAGGATTAAGTTTTGTGTTATTCCAGGATTTTGTGTTGTTTTTGATCGAATTGGGACTTTCTGTGTAGCTTTCTTATATATTTCCTCCAGTGTGAGTTTAATGTTGTTGTATAAGATATCTGCTGAATCTGATGCCAGGTGTTCCCAGTCTGTTTTTCTTATTTCGTGGTTGATTATTTCTTCGTCTAAAATTGTTTCTGTCGTTTATCTTCTGTGGGACATTGAATGGGTATTGTCTTGGTGTGCAGGTTTAGAGCGGAGAAGTAATGTTCTGCTACTTTGCACTTTATGACTGATGCAGTGTAACTATTTGGTGATGCTCGGACGTTTATATGGTCTAGACAGGAGGCAGTGATAGTATTTCCGAATATTTCTTCTCTAGTACATGATGTTATTGTTGGTATTAGATTGTACATGGATAGTTTGTCTAGGTATTGTACAGTGTTGTTCTGGTTTTCATTTGCAATATTTATGTTTATGTCGCCAATTATCATTACGTGTTCGGTTGAGCATATTTCTTGGCTTGAAAGCCAGCAATTGATTTCGTGTAAGAATTTTATCATGTTTAGGTTTGGTGGCCTGTAAATAGCATTTAGTATTATGGGATGCTGTGTATTCGTTGTATTAATGATTTCGAGGCAGAGGGTTTCAGCATGCTCAAACTGATAGGTCGTTTCTTTTGCAATTAAGTTTTGTTTCATAAATATTAATATTCCACCCCCTCTTCTTGTTTGGCGGCATGATCTATGTTGTTGGAAGCCTCGAATTGGAAAGCAGTCGCTTCGTCATTAGTTATGGATACTTCTGTAAGAATCAATATATCAATAATATCAGTGTAATTCCTCAGATAAGCCTGTGATAATAACCAATGTTTTTGGATGCTTCTGATGTTAATATGCAAGATTGAGAGACCTCTCGCTTGTACTGTGTGCTGTTTCCATGCATCAAGAGATTCGAAAGTACAATTACTGATGTATTCTGGTGTAATTACATCTATCTGATGGTTCACATTCATTTTTGTTGTGTTGAGATCTTCTTATTGAACTATGTTGGAGTCTTTTGTTTCAGTCTGGCAACCTGTCTATATCTTCCGAGCTTTTTATTTGTATAGACTTTGAAGTCTGTGACTTTCTCAAGAATATTTTGATCCATAAAAATTGATACTTGTTTTCTGTGTTTCCTTTTTTTGCTTGGTACAAAAGATTCTGACTGAAAGGTGTTAAATACTCAGAGAGAAAGATTGGCCTATTGTCTTGCGATGCATTTAAATCCTTGACTACTGTTTTTTTTAGTCTGCTGGCTTTTATGAGGTTGTCTCTTGTAGCCTTGCTTGTCCGACGAACTATGATTGGTGCAGGTCGTGGCGAGCCTTGTTTACTGTTCTTCCTGGGAAACCGATTTATGGTCTGAATATCATTATGCTGTAGGGGGATGTCAGCTGCATGGCCTAACTTTAAAATTACATCTCTGAGGTTTTCTGTGGAGTCAGTTTCTGGAAGACCGTTTATGATAAGGTCTTCTTTGTGTTGTTGTTGTTGGTTTAAAACTTCGTATTGTAGTTTCAGGGAATTAAATTCTTGACGGAGTTCCGATGTGTCTTTTATGAATTTGTGCTGCCTGTCAGTTAATGCGTTAATACTGGTTTTAATGTCTTTTACCGTTTGTAAGACCTCTTCGACTTTTGAATTATTAAATTGAACAAACTCTTCATATTCGCTAATTTTTTTTGTTATTTCTTTGTTCTGGTTATCAAATAGTTTTGGACAAGATCTACCAAGCTGGCCTTTATAAGACTTACCGGAATTTTGTTGTCTGTTTAGTTCATCGTCCGATTCTGCCTCCGGCATAATCAGTTGCGTCGTAGGTGGTGGCGTTTCTTTGTTCTCTCTACAGTTTAGGCACTTCCATTCTTCTCGTTTGGCATTAGATTTGCGTTGCCAGGTTGTTTCTGAAAGTCCGGAACATGTAAAGTGAAGATTCCTATGGCATTTCCTACAGGTTATATAACATCCGTTGAACGGTAAGTCCTTCTGACACTTGTTGCACTTCATGACTCTCCTTTCTTCCTTTGGATAGCTGCAAAGATGGCGACGTCCTTTGTTCTGTACTCGTTAGCAACCGCGGTGTACGTTTCAATTTTTAGCACACTCAGATTTTGGATTCCACTTGGCCGATTTCGATGAATTATATGTCACTGTCTTCAGCATGACAAGTAGAGTTACTTTATGACACGTTTTAATTAAAAACAATAGTTAGAACCACATTAAAACTGTAAATAATAATAATAATAATAATAATAATAATAATAATAATTTTATTGATTTACTTTTTATTATTATAATTTTTTTATGTCTCCGATTAATTGCATACATAGTTGCTGTAGTAATTATATATATATATATAATATTTATAACGCATTACAACTGTGTATAACAGATACTTGCAAGTTAATAATTTTCTTCCTCGAAGCTTAGCAGAGCTTATCTGAGGAAGATAATAGATGACAGAGGGTGGTGGTTTCATGGTTGTGTTCCTATACTGGTCACAAGACAGGTGTTGATTTCACTGTTTGTTGGTACACGCTTGGAAGACTTTGACTGCTATTACAGTTTAACTTTTTTTCTTTTTTTTGTGCAAATAGGGTTGGATTTAGATATGGTGTGTTTGTTTCTTTGTGTTCTTGTAGTGAAAGTTTTTGAGAGGGGGAGGGTTGTCATAGGTTTGTGTGTGTGTGCATGTGTGGTGGGGGGGAGAGAAACAGGAGCTGTTCTAATTTTCATTCTCGCTATAATATTTATGTAGTGCCTGTTTCAGCTCTCTGTATGTTCCTAGGTTTCTGTTGTTGAACTGCAGTTTGTTTATCATGTCAGGTACGTAGAAGTTTCGGGTGGCTTTGCCGTGGTGATTGTTGTACTTATATGTTATGTAGTTTGTTGACTGTGGTCTTGTTATTTGATATGTTATTCTGGTTACTCTATATGTTGGGCTGTAGTAGTGTTTTAACATGAGTGTGTAGTGGCATAAGTGTTTCACCTTAAATATTTTGTGTTTTGTCCATGCTTCCTGCATAAGAGTGGGTTGTTCCCAGAATATCAGTTTTATCATTTTATCTTGCAAACATTGTAGCCTGTTATGACTGTAGTTTGCGCAGAATGCGTATGATGTGATTGCATATCTTAAAATGTTTTCACGTAATGCTTTATAGATTAGTATTTTTATGTGGGTTGGGGCAATGTCTTTTAAACTGTATAGTTTGCTTGCTATTATCCTAAGCTTGGTATGTAGGTAGTTTGTATGGCTATTCCAACTTTGATCAGCATCGAAGTGAAGTCCAAAATAGCGTGTTGTTTTCACCTGCATGATGGTTGTGATTTTAGGTTCTGCACTTTGTGTATAGGAGGATGAATGTTTGATAGTGAGATATTTAGTTTCTATGGGCAGGGTTTGGGGGTTTTTGAATACCATTAGCTTTGTTTTCCCTGGGTTTATATATATGCCGTTTTCGGTTAACCAGTTAGTGATTTGATTGATGTCGTGTTGCATATTTTTGTAAGCGATATTTGCATTGTTGTGAATGGATACTATGGCCGTGTCGTCTGCATACTGGAAGATTTTACTTTTTAGGGAGAGTTGGCTTATGTTGTGTGTGTATTATTAATTAAAATGGGAGATAGGACAGCTTCTTGCGGTACTCCACAGGTTACATGTACCTCTTTGCTGTATGTTGATCCTATACGTGTGATGTGCTTTCTGTTTTTCGTGTATGTTTTAAACCACTGGATTAGACGACCTCCAATTCCGATATGGGTAAGTTTCATTAACAAGGTTTTATGTGTTAGTGTGTCAAATGCTTTTGTTAGGTCAATGAATACCACTAATGTTATTCTGTTTTTATCCAATGCAGCGTTTATTAGATCTGTGAAATCTTCCGGGAGTGTTGCTGTTCTTTTATTTTTTTGAAAGCCATATTGTGTTTTGGGTATGATTTGAAATTTTTCAACGTATGTGGAGAGTTTCTGATGTACAATGCGCTCCATGATTTCGTGAATTACAGGAAGCGTGGCGAGAGGTCTGTAATTACTTATTATGTTTCTTTTTCCCTGTTTGTGTATGGGTGTGATTAATGCAGTCTTCAGTGTTTCAAGAATGTGTCTTGTTTCGAAGATTTTATTTAACAGTTTTTGTATAACTGGAAGTAAGTCGGTTGACTGTTTCTTGATGTCTTTTGGTCTGATTCCGTATGTCCCCGGTCCTTTGTTAGGATTAATTTGTTGAATTGCCAGAGATCGTTCTTCTTTTGTTACTGTGGGGAACCACATCGACTGGGTTGCTCGTGGATCTTGTGGAGAATGTTCGTTTGTGTGAGGAAAGGTTGTTTCTTGTAGCTTTTGGACAGAGTTCACGAAGTCTGATTAAAGTTGTTTGCCAACTGTTTGTGGGATTTGGGATCGCAGGCAAAGCTGTGTTTTATTGTTTCTGAGGCAGTGGTTCTGTATATATTGTAGAGCATTTCATTAATCAGGTGCCAGGTTTCTTTTATGTCATTCTGAGCTGTTGTTAATTTGTTGCTATAATAGTTTCTTTTTGCCGTTCTAATCTGGGTTGTTAGGAGATTCCGTTTTCTTTTGTATTCAGCTTTTAAAGCGATATTGTTCGGCGACTTCTTAAGTTGTTTCCATAGGGCATCTTTTCTTTGTATGTCTGTTAGTATGTTGTCTGTTATCCATGGATTTTGTTTCGTTTGGGGGCGTATTTTTATTTTTGTTAATGCTTTGTTATATATTTTGTTAAATGCAAGTTTAAGATTTTTATATACAGCTTCAGCAGAGTCTAAAGATGCTATCTGCATCCAGTCTGTTTTTCTGATTTCATCGTTCACTATTGCTTCGTTTACAATGCTTTGATACTCATTTGTAGTCTCAGTGATTTTTATGGGTTCTGGTTCAGTGTGTATCTGCAATGCTGTGAAATAACGGTCTGCCAGTTTGCATGTTATGACAGCTGCTGTGTGGCTGTTTGGAAGGGCCCATATATTTATATGATCAATGCAGGTTGAGGTTGTTGTGTTTCCGACTATCTCATCTCGTGTATACGACTGTATGGATGGGGTTATATTATATGCCGATAATAGGTTTGTGTTGTTCTGTGTTGTTATTTATGTTCATAATGTTTATATTAATGTCTCCTATTATTATGAAGTATTTTGAGGTTCCTACTTTCGTGGCTGAAAGCCATCTGTTTAGTTCTTCTAGGAATTTTGTGGTGCTTAAGTTGGGTGGTCTGTATATTGCATTTATTATCAGGGAGTTTTCTTGTTTGATGTTTTTAATTTCGATGCATATATTTTCTGCGTATTCTAATTTATAGTTTATTTCTGATACTTCTAGTTTATGTTTGGTAAATATTATTATACCACCGCCTCGTTTTGTTTGTCTGCAGTGTTTGTGTTGTTGGAAGTGTGGCATTTGGTAGGTGTATGCCTCTTCGTTTGTCGTAGATACTGCTGTCAGTATTAAAATGTCTATTTCGTCTATATCTTCCTTCAGATAGGCTTGCAGGGTCAGCCAGTATTTTTGAATGCTTCTGATGTTGATGTGGAGAATAGATAGTCTTTTTTTGGGGATTGTCAATTGTTTCCATTCTGTTATTGATTTCAGAATGTGGAAATTATCATGTTCCGGGGTGATGACGTCTGCTTGATGGTCTGCATTCATGTTGGTTGGTGTGCTGTTCCTTCTTTACGAGTTGTCAATATTCCTTTCAATGTGACAGCCTGTTGAGGTCATCTACGGATTTTATTTCGATTGGTTTTGCATCTTGTGTCTTTCTAAGGAATATTTTGCTGTCTCTTATCCATATAAACTGGTAATTGTTTTCTGTTTTTACTTTCCTTGCTTGGTAGAATATTTTCTGATAATATGGCGTAAGGTATTCGGACAAGTATATTGGGGTATTGTCGTGGTCTCCTTTCAGATCCTTTACTACTGGATTTTTAATCCTGCTAGCTTTTATAAGTGTAGTTTTTGTTAGGCTGTTGGTGAGTCGCACTACGACGGGAGAAGGACGGGTATTATTTTCTCTTTTCCTTTTTTGTGGTAACCGATGCACTGACTGTATGGCTCTTGATTCAATGGGAGAGCCGATTTTTTGGCTTAGATGTATTACAGTGTCTCTTAGATGTTCCATAGCTATTTCTGGGAGACCATTTATGAGGAGGTCAGTTTTGTGCTGCTCTTGGTTTGAGAGCTCGTACTGTGGCTTTAAAGAGTTTAGTTCTTGCCGTAGGTCCATTGTCTCTTTAATTAAATTATGCTGTCTTTCAGTTAGCTCTTTGACGCAGTTTTTAATTTCTCTAACGGTCTGTAACATACCTTCTACCAAGTTATTATTAAATTTAATAAATTCCTCCTATTGGTTGAATTTTTTCTGTAATTTGTGCGATATGTTTTTTAAATAGTTCTCCAACAAAATCGATTAAACAGTCTTTTAGGTTTTGTAATCTATTTTCAAGTAATGTATTTAAAGTTGGCTCACCTGGGTTTCCGTTGTTGTTTTCTTTGTTTTTAATTCCCCCTGTTGTAGATAGCTGTTTACTGCCTGCGGTTGTTTTCTGCGTTGGCTGTTTTCCGCCTGCGGTCGAATGCGACATTCCTTTGTTGTCTCTGCAATGGGGACACTTCCACTCGTCACGATTCTTATTTGATTTTCGCTGCCAAGTAGCCTCAGACAATCCTGGACATAGAAAATGCATGGTTCTCTGGCAGTTCCTACATGTCACGTGGTTTTCTTCCCCCGTTAGGTCTTCTTGGCATTTGTAGCACTTCATATTTCTTGTATGACGATCTTGCTGTAATTTCTAATATGGCGTCTTCCTTTGTTCTCTTCTCGCGCAGTTGACTAACGTGTACTTCGAACTTTGAAGACTTATGTTTTACTTATTACTTAACAGATACTTACAGTTTTTACATCTATATGTTCGTGTTGAAGAACGAGTTCACTGATGTACTTTAAATTTTAATTCACAAGAAAAGATCTACTTTGCAACTAAAAATATGGGAGCATCTAAATAGCGTGCTTCCGACCGCTTGCTGCTAAAGCGCCCTCTCAAAATAATAATAATTTTTTTTTTTTTTTTATTGTTCTTTCAAATATTTACATATGTACAATGATCATCTATTCAGTATATTATTTTACAAAGTTCAGCACTTTGTGCTACATATAATGAGATTTAAATAGTAATGATGATAACATTTTTTTTTAATAATTATAACAATCATAATAATAATTTACAATTATATTGTTCAGAGTTACATAAGTTGTATAATATTACATGTTGTGGTTTACTATTTTTTTTTTTCAAGTTTGAAAACGTGTGATTATACAACAGTATTTACACATATGCAATCTAAATATTATGTTTCCTGATTTTCACAAACATACGGTGTAAACTCATGATTTACTTTAAAAGATTTATTATTTTTTTTTTACATTGCATACATTTGTGACAGTTACTTTATACATTACATACATTTGTTACAATTATTATATACATTACATTCATTTGTTTACGTATGATACATATTTACATTACGTACATTGGTTTACATATGATACGTTTTCATGTGATACGTACATTACATGCATTTGGTTACATATCAAACATCTTGGATGTGAACTAATTTCTTTGCTTTCATCCTCGACGCTTATACAAGCTTATCTGAGGATGACACCAGTTGGTAATTATGTATTGGTTTTTTTTTTTTTTTTGCTGTGTTGGGATGCTACGAAATCTATAATTGAGAAATTCGTTCGAGCGCGCGCACGCACGCACGCACACACACACACACACACACACACACACACACACACACACACACACACACACACACACACACACACACACACACACACACACACACACACACACACACACACACACACACACACACACACACAATAACTTGGAATGTACTGATGCGTCGCTGAACTGGAAGCCTGAGCGAATATATTGTGTTTCATTAAGTTTGTATGGTATTTTGGGTGCGTGTTTCTTGTTCGTAGTATGTCATTAGAGCTCTTTTCAGGCTATTGTAGTTTGTAAGGTTTCTGTATTCAAAAGGTAATTTGTTTATCATGTCTGGGATGTAGAAGTTTCGCGTAGCCTTTCCGTAGTGATTATTGTATTTATATGTGATATAATTAGTAGTCTGAGGTCTTGTTATACGGTATGTATTTCTAACTGTCCTGTAGTTGGCATCGAAATAATGTTTTAGCAAGGCTGCATAGTGACATAAATGTTTTGCTGTCAGTATTTTGTGTTCTGCCATTGCAATGTTCATAAGGTCATGATTTTCTCTTTGTTCCCAAAAGATCAGTTTTGTCATTTTGTTCTGTAGTGACATTAATCTATTTAATTTGTAGGATGCACAGAAAGCATACGTTGTTATAGCGTATCTTAGTATATTTTGGCATAGTGCTTTGTATATTAGTGTTTTTAGGCGTATGGAAACTATGTCTTTTAACCTGTAGAGTTTGCTACTTATTGTTCGGGGTTTGTTGTGTAGATGGTTTATGTGGCTATTCCAGTTCATATCTGCATCAAAATAAATTCCAATGTATCGTATTGTTTCAACCTGAGTGATTGTAGTGATTTTGCTCTCCTGTGTGTTTTTTGTGTTGAAAAGTAGATGTTGGATGGTTATATATTTGTTATCAACTGGTCGAGTCAGTGGATTTCTGAATATCATTAATTTTTTCTTTTCTGAGTTTAGGTGTATGGAGTTTTTCGTGAGCCAGTCTGTGATGAGATTTATATCATGTTGCATATTTGTTTGGGCTATGCTTGCGTTATTATGGATGGATATTATTGCAGTATCGTCTGCATATTGGAATATCTTACCTTTGAGTGTTAATTGATTAATATCGTGCGTGTAAATGTTGAATAGAGTTGGGGAGAGTACAGCTCCCTGTGGTACTCCACAGGTTACTGGTAGCTCTCTGCTTCGGTTTGAACCAATACGTGTGATATGCTTTCTATTTTGGAGGTAGTTTGTAAACCACCTGTGAAGAGGCCCGTCTATTCCAATATGCCTCAGCTTTTCTAACAAGGTTTGATGTGTAAGTGTATCGAATGCTTTACTTAGATCTATAAAGACTAACATGGCAATTTTGTTTTTGTCTAAGGCGGTATTAATTACGTCTGTAAAGTCTTCCAAGAGAGATGTTGGTCCCTTATTTTTCTGAAAACCATATTGTGTTTTGAGGATAATATGAAATGTCTCAGTGTATGCTGTGAGTTTCTTCAGTATGATCCGCTCCATAATTTGATTGAGAATTGGTAATGTTGCTATGGGTCGGTAATTGCTGATTAAATTTCTTTTTCCTTGTTTGTATATGGGTGTGATTATGGCGGTGTTTAGCATACTTGGTATCTGTCCTGTTTTAAATATTTTATTTATTAGTTTTAGTAGCATAGGACTTAAACTAGTTGCATGTTGCTTTATATCTTTAGGTCTGATATCATCTATTCCTGGGCCTTTGTTTGGTTTGATTTGAGGTATTGTTGAGAGAAGTTCTGCTTCTTTTATGGTTGGGAAACATAATGTTTGTTTTGATCGCGGTCCAAGTGGAGGGTCTCGTTTTGTGATTGGGGGAATATTTCTGTGAAGTTCTTGGACGGAGTCTGCAAAGTATTGGTTAAAGTCATTTGCTAGTTGTTGGATAGGTTTTGCGTCTTTCATGAAGCTGTGTTTTATGGTTTCGGAGGCAGTGGTGTTGGGAACAGAATCTAGCATCTCATTGATCAGATGCCAGGTTTGTTTCATGTTGTTTTGTGCGGAGGTTAGTTTGTCTCTGCAGTAGCTTCTTTTTGCATTTCTGATTTGTGTTGCAAGGCGATTTCTTGTTATCTAATATTCAGTTTTTAAAGTTGTGTTAATTGGATATCGCTTTAATTCTTTCCATAATGCGTCCTTTCTGTGTATTTCTAGGATTAAGTTTTGTGTTATCCAAGGATTTTGTGTTGTTTTTGATCGATTCGGACTTTCTTTTTAGCTTTCTTATATATTTCCTCCAGTGTGAGTTTAATGTTGTTGTATAAGATATGTGGTGAATCTGATGACAGGTGTTCCCAGTCTGTTTTTCTTATTTCGTGGTTGACTGTTTCTTCGTCTATTATTGTTTTCTGTCGTTTTTCGTCTGTGGGACATTGCATGGGTGTTGTCTTGGTGTGCAGGTTTAGAGCGGTGAAGTAATGTTCTGATACTTTTCAGTTTATGACTGATGCAGTGTAACTATTTGGTGGTGCTCGGACGTTTATATGGTCTAGACAGGAGGCAGTGATAGTATTTCCGAATATTTCTTCTCTAGTACATAATGTTATTGTTGGTATTAGATTGTACATGGATAGTGTGTCTAGGTATTGTACAGTGTTGTTCTGGTTTTCATTTGCAATATTTATGTTTATGTCGCCAATTATCATTAGGTGTTCGGTTGAGCATATTTCTTGGTTTGAAAGCCAGCAATTGAGTTCGTGTAGGAATTTTATCATGTTTAGGTTTGGTGGCCTGTAAATAGCATTTAGTATTATGGGATGCTGTGTATTCGTGGTATTAATGATTTCGAGGCAGAGGGTTTCGGCATTCTCAAACTGATAGGTCGTTTCTTTTGCAATTAAGTTTTGTTTCATAAATATTAATATTCCACCCCCTCTTCTTTTTTGGCGGCATGATCTATGTTGTTGGAAGCCTGAAATTTGGAAAGCAGACGCTTCGTCATTAGTTATGGATACTTCTGTAATAATCAATATATCAATAATATCAGTGTAATTCCTCAGATAAACCTGTAATAATAACCAATGTTTTCGGATGCTTCTGATGTTAATATGCAAGATTGAGAGACCTCTCGCTTGTACTGTGTTTTGTTTCCATGCATCAAGAGATTCGAACGTACAATTACTGATGTATTCTGGTGTAATTACATCTATCTGATGGTTCACATTCATTTTTGTTGTGTTGAGATCTTCTTATTGAACTAAGTTGGCGTCTTTTGTTTCAGTCTGGCAACCTGTCTATATCTTCCGAGCTTTTTATTTGTATAGACTTTGATGCCTGGGACTTTCTCAAGAATATTTTGCCGTCTTTGATCTATAAAAATTGATACTTTTTTTCTGTTTTTTCCTCTCTTGCTTGGTACAAAAGATTCTGATTGAAAGGTGTTAAATACTCAGATAGAAAGATTGGCGTATTGTCTTGCGATGTATTTAAATCCTTGACTACTGGTTTTTTCAGTCTGCTGGCTTTTATGAGATTGTCTCTTGTAGCCTTGCTTGGCAGACGAACTATGACTGGTGCCGGTCGTGGCGATCCTTGTTTTCTGTTCTTCGTGGGAAACCGATTTATGGTCTTAATATCATTATGCTGTAGGGGGATGTCAATTGCATGGCCTAACTTTAGAACTACGTCTCTGAGATTGTCTGTGGAATCGGTTTCTGGAAGACCGTTTATTACAAGGTCTTCTTTATGTTGTTGTTGGTTTAGAACTTCGTATTGTTGTTTCAGGGAATTAAATTCTTGACGGAGTTCCGATGTGTCTTTTATCAATTTGTGCTGCCTGTCAGTTAATGCGTTAATGCTGGTTTTAATGTCTTTTACCGTTTGTAAGACTTCTTCGACTTTTGAATTATTAAATTTAACAAACTCTTCATATTCGCTAATTTTTTTTGTTATTTCTTTATTCTGTTTATCAAATAGTTCTTGGACAAGATCTACCAAGCTGGCTTTTATATTTTCTAAACCTTTTTCTAGTAATAAACTAACGGAACTGAAATTATAAGACTCACCGATGTTTTGTTGTCTGTTCATTTCATCGTCCGATTCTGCCTGCGGCGTAATCAGTTGCGTCGTGGGTGGTAGCGTTTCTTTGTTCTCTCTACAGTTTAGGCACTTCCATTCTTCTCGTTTGGCATTGGATTTGCGTTGCCAGGTTGTTTCTGAAAGTCCGGAACATGTAAAGTGAAGATTACTATGGCATTTCCTGCAGGTTATGTAACATCCGTCGTTCGGCAATTCCTTCTGACACTTGTTGCACTTCATGACTTTCCATTCTTCCTTTGGTCAGCTGCAAAGATGGCGACGTCCTTTGTTGTGTACACGTTAGCAACCCCAGTGTACGCTTCAATTTTTAGCACACTCAGATTTTGGATTCCACTTGGCCGATTTCGATGAATTATATGTCACCGTCTTCAGCGTGAAAGTAGAGTTACTTTATGACACTTTTAAATTAAAAACAGGAGTTAGAACCACATTAAAACTAAAAAAATCGGGACCAGCGATACGACCATGCAACCGTTCGTATGCCTACACAGCGCCCTCTGTAAAATAATAATAATAATAATATATAATAAAAATAAAATAAAAATAAATATATAATAATAATAAATATATAATAATAATAAATAAATAAATAAATATAATAAAAATAAAATAATAAAATAATAATAATAATAATAATAATAATAATAATAATTATTATTATTATTATTATAGACGAACTTACTTTGTATTGAATCCATTTTCACTATTAACAACACTAAACCTCCTGTAGACAACACACCTATTTAGAACGACAGACTATTAAAGATCTTCTGAATAATAAAGACATTATTACTCCTCCGGCAGATAAAGGAAATGCTACGGTTGTTCCAACACAGCAGATTATCAAAATAAGATACGAGATCTGTTACAAACTTATACTTATTCTATTCAAGAAAGAGATTCTTCTAGAGAACTTCATAACCGCACCAACACTCTCTTAAAAAGTACAATGGAATTGCACAGAAATTTACGTCTTTCCCTACGTTCTCTCCATCCACTGGTTCCTCGTCTATATGGATTACCAAACGTCCATAAAGAGAATATCCCATTACGTGCTATAGTCGAAGCTTTTGATTCCCCGACGTTTCAAACTATCTTGCCACTTCTCTAAAGTGGTTTCCCGGCAAATCTTCATCCTTTATATATTAAAAAAAAAAAAAAAACTGAACTGATTTTGTCTCCAGGATATCATCCTGAAAGACATAGAAACCATGGCCAGTTTCGACATAATTGACTTATTTACAAATGCTCCTACAGGGGAAGTGCTTTCACTATTAAAAGATTATCTTAGAAGACCTTAGCCTTATTGACACAATGCGTTAATTCAGGATACTTTAAATTTGAGAACTCAATCTACAAACAAAATTCGGGACTAGCTATGGGAAACCCTTTATTTCCAGCACTCGCTAACATCTACCTGGCAGATTCTGAATAAAACGCTATCTCATCCTTCCCTTTAAAACCAAGATTTGGAAACGTTTCATTAATGACATCCTTTTGATTTGTGAACATGACTTTGAATCCCTCAGGAACTTCGAAGACCACCTGAATAATATACATCGTAACATAAAGTATACAGAGCAGTTGAAATCAGAGGTTCTCTTTGTTTTCTGGATGTCAAACTGACCCGTTCAGCAGGTAAATTCAAGATTTCCATTTACAGGAAATATACCCATATGGACAAATATCTTCACGCTCACTCCCACCACTATCCTCTACAAAATTTTGGAATTATTTCTACATTCGGACATCGGGCTCACTCGCTCGCTTCTTTCTGACGAAGAACGTAGATATGAACTGAGTCTCCTTCTAACTACATTTCATCTAAATGGCTACTCAATGAAAACTATCAACAAACTCCCATTCAGTCCTCTCTCTCGCAGCAATGAAGATACTGCAATTTTTAAAGGCAACATTTCTAGTCCTTACATCAGCTCTGTCACACCAAAATTGGCGGATATTCTAAGAAAATATGAAATACGGACTTTCTTCAGGACACTGCCAAAGCTACGTTCCCTTTTAAGTCGGCCGAAGATTAGACAATACAACCTAAAATATCCCGGCGTCTACCAGATTTTCTGCAATTGTGGAAACCCATACTTTGTCCAGACGGAAAACTCAATTGAACTTCGCGAGTAACATCAAAGAGACATAAATTACAAGAGGATACGATCCAGTGCTTTATCTAGCAATGCTTTGTTTTCCCCAAATTCAAAAGAAGAAGGACTCACACATTCAGTTCTCTGGGAAAAGTCAAATACCATTTATCGTCGTTACGAAGAAATAGTAATAAAAATAATAGAATCCAAAGAAATAATCCTTAACTCTGTACATATCAACAGTAACCTTAGTTACAACTTGTCAGATTCTCACTGTTCCACTATCCAATATTGGCATGCTCGAGATTTTAATCGTACGCATATACCTAATAATATAGTGAGATAGAATTCTTTTTTGAACTCCTCAAGGCTTTACCTCAACAGTTATTTTCTAACGCTTTTTTGTACTGTTTAGAGCCATTTCCTGCACGGTTATCTTGCTGGTTATTTCAATGTCTTCTGCACTTGAAGATGCCTGTGAAAGACGAAACTAGTCGTGCGAATAAAATGTGCCTTTTAATTTTTAATTCTCGGTGTTCTAGTCATTAAATACTAAATAACATGTACTCAAACTGAGGAAATCAATCTATGTATACAATAGAAAGAGCTACTTACAGAAAGCTATTTTATATCTAAAAGAGATAGCCAATGTTAATGGTATGATAATATCAAGAGAAAAATCAAAATCTATGGCCTTTAAAAGACAAGTTCCAGCAAGAACTAAAATAGTAATAGATAACAAGATCTTAGAACAGGTGAATTCATTTAACTACCTTTTTAATATTTACTTAAATGAAATAATAATAAAATGGAATAAAAACTTCCATCTGGGTATTAAACTTTCTCCTGCAGTGAACTTGAACACTCTCCTTTTTTTCCGACGACCAAATAATAATTACAGATTCTGAAGATAACTTACAAAAAGCTATTTTAGATCCAAATAAGATAGCCAATGTTAATGGTATGAAAATATCAACAGAAAAATCAAAATCTATGGCCTTTAAACGATAAGTTCCAGCAAGAACTAAAATAGTAATAGATAACAAGATCTTAGAACAGGTGAATTCATTTAAATACCTAGAATGTATGATCACATATGAAAATGAAAAGATATAAACGTAAAAATTACAAAATATTTAAAAATAAAAAGGTTTAGTTAAAATAGTTAAAAAATAATTTAACTCTGTATTTAAACCAAACCTAGCTCAAAAACAAACCAGATTAAAAGTATACAATACAATAGCGCTACCAGGCTTAATGTATGGAAGCGAAATCTGGACAATAAAACAAACAAACAAACAAAGATTAAGAACAGCAGAAATGAAGTTCATAAGAAAAACTGCAAAGTATACCCTATTTCATCACCAAAGGAATGAAGAAATTATGAAAGAATTAAACCAAGAACCAGTAATAGAAAAAATTAAAAAATATAAACAAATGGATGGAACATGTTCATAGAATGAAAAAAGATTACCAAAACAAGCCTTAAAATACAAGCCATCAGGAAAAAGAAAACCAAGACATCCACTTGAACGATTCATCGGCGACTTCTAAAGCCGTAACAGGCATTGCCAGGCCTAAATCCTTGATACTCGTGATGATAATGATGATGATGATGATGATGATGATGTGTGTGTGTGTGTGTGTGTGTGTGTGTGTGTGTGTGTGTGTGTGTGTGTGTGTGTGTGTGTGTGTGTGTGTGTGTGTGTGTGTGTGTGTGTGTGTGTGTGTGTGTGTGTGTGTGTGTGTGTGTGTGTGTGTCCCTCCCTACTGGCATGCTTTTCAGTAAGTGCCTGAAATCAGCAATGTCTGAAAGTGCAATTTTTTCCCCACGGCTTTTTATATATGAAATTATACAAATTAAAATAACTATATTAGGGGGAAAAAAAATATATATATAATCACCGAAATTTTTTTTTAGTTATATCAATTTAAAAAAAGAAAAATGTAATAAATAACAAGAAGAGCCTCTGTAGATCAGTGAATGTGCCGTTTGCACGCCACGACGCTTCACTGCACGAAGGAATACTTTGTTTCGAATCTGGTCGTCGAGAAGAGGAAATTTTTCTAAGTCTTGTTCGACCGATTCCCGAGTTAATCTATCTCTAGCAAGGGCAAGCGGGTTTTTTCTCCTTGAAATTCGGGTTTTCGTCCCGTAAACTCATGAAAATCGACCGTAGAACCTACATTATTTCAGAACATTAAATATATTATGTTAGGATTAGGGGCCACGAGATGGCGGCACTTGTTGAGCCGTCTCTCTTCACTGCGTGCTGCCAAATTAGTGATAGCCTTGGGCCAGCTATCTGTGATTGGCTGCCAGTGGAAATTGAATTGCCCACTCAGTCTCCGAAAAGTTAGATAGAGCTAAACGCCCTCGCCTGCTGCCTATACATGGAAATAAAATGGCGTTAGCTGATTTTTTATTTTTATTTTTTGAAAAAATAACATTTTCGGCATAATGGCTTTCTCACAAGCAAACAAAAGAAGTTAGATGTAAGAAGATTCCCGAAGAATGAGAAACATCTACCAGAGCAAACTGTAAACAAAAACTGTAGTCTCATTTGAATATTCATATAAGTATTCAAGTCTCTTTCTAGCCTCAAGAGCTCGCTTTAATGATTACAGGCAGGGCAAACAGCAGGTACCTGATGCTGGCCATGCCTTATTTCATGTAATATACATCTGTTATATTATCTGTAGACTGGCTCCTCCCCTTCTTTCTTTGATTCTATCTTCTCTTCTTGCACCTTACCCCGAACGCTATTAGAGTAATCGAGGGCTATTGTGAATCTTTACTATCTTGCTATGTCATTTCACCTATTGCAGCCACCGAATGGGGAAAACATTCCCCAATAGTTGCCACTACCAAGCCCGGATAAATGGCGAGGGTTGACATCAGTAAGGGCAACCGGTCATAAACTTCACCACCAGCTCTAGCTATGATCAAATGAGTCGAAAAGAAAGTGATACAAGGGCTAGGGCGTATCCCTTAAGCGACTCGCAGCCACGTCGCCCTACAGTTGAGAGAAGTGGACGATGGCTACTGCATCAAGAGAGTTTGCTGTTAAAGTGAGCCCAGCAAGTGGAGAGAATGTTGCCAGTGGGAACGTTGATTGTTGGAAGCATGAGTAGAAGGAGAAGAGAGGTGGCAGAAATGATGAGGGAGAGGAAGTTGGGCATTCTATGCGTGCAGGAGACAAGGTGGAAGGGGGAAAATGCGAAAGAACTAGGAGACGTGTATAAATTGTTCTACTCTGGAGCGGATGAAGAGGAAAGAAATGGTGTTGTATTGTGGTTTGCGGAAGAATGAAGGGCGAAGTACTGGAAGGAGGAACGACAGGATCATGCGAATGAAACTGGGTCATGGAGAAGAGCAACTGGTCATCTTATGTGTATTTTCCCCACAAGTTGGCTGTATAGCAGAAAAGAAAGATGACTTCTGGAACATGCTAGATGAAGAAATGAGGGAACTGGAAGAAAACGAGATGGTGATTGTTGGAGGAAACTTGAACAGACACATAAGGAGACAGAATAGGGACTGTAAAAGGATGCATCGTGGCCGTGGAGTGGAAATGAACCAGGAAGGAGAGCGGATTTTGAACTTTGCAGTAGTGTTTGATCAGGCAATTGTGAACTCCTTTTTCTGTAAGAGGGAAGAACATTTGATAACATTTCGAAATGGGAACAATAGTTCACAGACTGACCACATTTTTACTAGAAGAAAACATCTTAGGGCAGTAAGCAATTGTAAGGTAATCCCAACAGATCAAGTGGCACAGGCACACCGGCTGCTGTGCGTAGACTTTATTTTAAAGTCGAAGATAAGAACCTATGGAAGCCATGGGAGGAGAAACATTAAGTGGTTTCGTTTAAAAGAAGAAGGTGTGAGGAACAGTTTCAGGGAGAAAGTGCTAGAGAGGATTTCGGATAGACTACAAAGTATAGAAGATTTGTGGAGACATAATTCCAAAGTAATTCTAAGCTGTGCAATTGAGGTGCTTGGCGAAACATCCGGAAAGATCAGAGAACAGAAGGAGTGTTGGGTGGAATAATAATGTACAAGAAGCAGTGAGGACTAAGAGGAAGGCAAAGCAGAAGTGGGACAAGAAGAGTGGAAGAGGACAAAGAGGAATACAGAGAGAAAAAGCGAGAAATCAAGAGAGGACGGCCAAAGAAGAGATGGAGGGAAATGGTGCAGAAGGACTTGAGGATGAAGAACCTGGATGTGGCTAAAGCCCAAGACAGGAGTTTGTGGAGGAGACGCCCCACAAACAGCGATCCTACTTTATGATCAATTAGAAACATCAATTAGAAATGTAGAAATAAGCATCAACGGATATCGTACATGTGAGACAGATCAGAGATTATGGTGGAAGGGTATTAAGGAGGAATGTGGATATAAGAAACAGATGGAGAATATACTTTGTTGGGCTTTTGAATGAAGAAAATGCAAGGATTCACAGAGACGATGGGGGAGCCATATGAGGGGATGGTGCAGATCATTAGTAGAGTGGAAGTGAAGGAAGCTACAAAGAGGATGAAGAATGGAAAATCGGTGGGCCCTGACAGGATCCCAGTGGAGGCATTAAAGGCACTGGGGTAGAGGAAATTGACCTGCTGTGGGACCTGTTCATAAAAGTTGTCAACAGGTAAAGACACCCGAGGAATGGAGGGAAAGTAGTCTTGTCCCCATCTAAAAGAGTAAAGGGGATGCACAAGACTAGGAATTACAGAGGAATAAAGTGGATGTCCGACACAATGAAAAGCCTAGAGAGGGTTCTCGATGAAAGACTAAGGAATAATATAGAGATTGCAAAGGGACAATTTGGCTTCATGCCTGGTTGATCAACGACCAGGCATGAAGCCTAATGCCACCAATGTAGCCATCTATGCTATTTGTGGGTTTCGGCAAATGATGGAAAAGTTTCGAGTGGAACAATGGGAGCTATATCTGGTGTTTATTGATCTGGAAAAAGCATACGATAGAATGCCAAGACAAGATGTCTGGAGGTGTCTGAGAGAGAAGTAGGTACCGGAGTAATATGCCAGGTTGGTGCAAGAGATGTAGAGAAATGCGAAGACAAGATTTTGAAACTGCCTGGGAGAGACGGAAAGTTTTCCAGTGACAGATGGCTTGCCTCAAGGTTCAGCATTATGCGAGAAAACGCGCCTTGGATTATTTTGTATGCAGATGACATCGTGCTGTGTGCAGAATCAAGATAAGAAGTGGCAGCTAAACTGGAAAATTGGAAGAAAGTATTCGAAGATATGAAACTGAGCAGAAGTAAGACAGCGTATATGTGTTGAGAAGTGGATGGCAGCCAGCGGACAGATCTGGAGCTGGAAGCATACATCATCAGAAAGGTCAGTGACTTTAGGTTCAACAAAGAAAGAGGATGGTGAGGCTGAGAAGGAAGTGGGATGCAGGATACAAGCAAGATGGAGGAACTGGAGAGAGAGATGGCTGGAATGTTATGCGATAAGAGGGTGCCGATCAATCTAAAAGACAAAATCTACAGGACAGTAGTGCGACCAGCAATGACATATGCTACAGAAACTGTGGCCCTGAGGAAAAATAACATCAGAAGGATGGAGGTAGCGGAGATGAGAATGCTTAGGTGAATGTGCGGTGTGACCAGAAAGGATCGTCTGAGCAAAGTTGAGATGGATTGGTCATGCGATGAGGAGGAAGGAAGAGTATGTGGGAAGAAAGGTCACGCAGATGGATGTGCATAGGAGGAGGAAACGCAGACGGCCAAAGAAGAGATGGAGGGAGATAGTGGAGGAGGACTTGAGGATGAAGAACTTGGATGTGGCTACAGCCGAAGACAGGAAGCTGTGGAGTAGACACCCCACAAACAGCGACCCTACTTAAGTGGAAAAAGCTGAAGAAGAAGTAGAAGATTCGAGACTCTTTCTAATGTAAAGACTGTTTTTCTGAACTGTTTATTTACATACGTTCTTTCAATTAAACGGAGAATAATAATTCCTCTCCCATACAAATTAAACAAAAATCATAATTTCTTTTGCAATTTCCTCAAAATAATAATTATTATTAATTTACATTTTTTTAAAAAAAATATGCATTTCAAATTTTAAAGTTCAGTGCAACTCAAAATGCCCATAATTAAAAATAAAATGAAAGCAAGCAGATAATGGTGCTATCTTTGCTATGAAAATATTACGTAACTCCTTTGTATGCTTCTAATGAGTTAGAGGAGAAAATAATAAAAGATTATGAATAATTTTAAAGATAACTAAAAGTATAAATTTGATCAATGAATCGCAGGAGTATTGGCAGTTGCTACGTTATAGCTTCACGAATCTTGATCACTTTATTTGTGCATGAAGCATATAATTGTAGTTCTTCTTTTCTCTCTATGTCTCTTCCCCCCTCCCCAAGCTCTCGGTATAAAAAAAAACCTTTTCTGTTTTTGAGAATTCTACTTCTAAAAACATCATGTTATTTCAAATTGGAAAACCAAACTTCCTTCAAACTGGTAACTCATTCGCTACAGCAAATATAATTAAATTATGAATAGATTTATTATAGATATGATGATAAATGTGTCTACGAATATCTAATCCAACATGCTGACAGTAATGTTCTTCGCCGATTTTTTTTTTTTTACAAATGAATTTCTAATTTAACAGTAATAGTGTTATTAATATGTAGTGAACAGTTCAACTGGGCGTACATCTGTTAAGTCAAATAATAACTACAAACGAAAGTAGCTTGGCAAATAAATCATGTCCATCGTTTCTTCTAAATTATTTCACTAACGTGTGTCATATCACATGTAATACCATCAAAAACGTCGACTCTTATAATGGAAACATTTTTCTGTCAAGGCTGAGATATATCGATGAGCAGAGGGAGGAACGCTATGGTTGGGCTGGTTTCAGAAGGACATCAACCGAACCTCCAAATATACGAAATATTAATTAAATTCAACCATATTTGATATTTTGCCGACTTGGAGTTCACCTGATATTTTTTTGGAAAATTTACCTAGGGTGGCGGTAACCAAACTGTGCTATCGATATGCACTTCGTCTCTAAAATATCTTAATTTGTATAATCTTATATATATATATATCAACTAATGGAAAAAACTGAAGTACGTTACTGAAAATAATGCCAACGAGTGCACTAAAGCACTAAATTATTAATAACCACGAAAGGCATTTAGAATAATCACTCTAGGAAAATACAACAGTCATATAATTTTTCCTCTAAGATGAAATGACCACAGACTGATACGAAAAGTTGGTACTTGAATGAATCCGTATGATCTATATGGATTCATTTAGAATTATGGCGCTTTTTAAAAGAACAATGAAAAATCTCACAATTAAAGAAATTGTATATTAAATGTTTCCCTACTATTAGTCACTCTACATCAGCACAGTCAACTTATAAAATCTATCGTATTGTCCTAAAACGACTGTGTTTCATATTCGAATTTAGCGGTAATAATCTCAATTCAATAGAAGCAACATATCAATATCTGCTTGAAAAACAGCAGATATTGACTTAAATATAAAGAGCTAATAAGCTTCATTTCGGCAATATAAATATTATTTAAATTAAGGGGATATTAAATCCCACATTGTCTTAAAACCGAATAAGAAACTCAAAGATTGGAATCAGAGAGTTTCTTGCCGAATATAGTAAACTATAAAGTATCGGCGACCACTAGCGTCAGCTAAATGCAAGTGACCCTAGCACGTAGTGCAATACCGGAAATCTCGCAGCAAAGCTCTGATCGCTATTCTTAGGTATTTTCCATAATGTAAAAACACATTTCCTAGGAAATGTATGCTGTTATTACATTATGGTGGGGAGGTCACTACCCAGACTGGTTTCAGCCATTGTTGAGGCGTCATCAGTGAGTAGCTAGACCAAGTTAAAACCAAAGTGTATAGCGAAAAGAACTTATACTCTGCTATGCGAGTTTCCAAACAGGTGCAGCCATTAAGTTACTTAAATATAAAGAGCTAATAAGCTACATTTCGGCAACAGAAACATTATTTAAATTAAGGGGATATTAAATCCCACATTGTTTTAAAACCGAATAAGAAACTCAAAGATTGGAATCAGAGAGTTTCATGCCGAATATAGTAAACTATAAAGTATCGGCGACCAAATATCTTTTCGCTTATAGTTTAATATATTCGGCAAGAAACTCTCTGATTCCAATCTTTGAGTTTCTTATTCGGTTTTAAAACAATGTGGGATTTAATATCCCCTTAATTTAAATAAAGCAGATATTGATATGTTGTTTTCCCATTTAGTTACGATATGAAGATCTATGGATTCAAAGAATAAGATTGCAACGTTTATGCTGTCCAGAGGTATTTAAAGAATAGGAATAGGAGAGATTTTTCAAATGGTGAAATTAGGTTAAGCGACAAGAACTAGAGCATTGCTAGAAGTTGCACAATATTGTGCTAAATAAGTACAACAACTTTTTTTATTATAATACTTAGAGGAATTGATAAGTGGAATTAGAGTGTGAATAGATTAACAAAAGATGTGTTCAAGAATTTGTAGACACTAAGGAGTAGGACGACCAAATTTAGAAATTCACACAGCCTTACATAATATTTTCTTATAATTTATCTGTGAGGGGTTCGATAAATACCTGCGCGTGATTCTGCCTGGTATTCAAAATTATAATTGGAATTTTTTTCATTCAATAATGTGCGATAATTTGGATAAGGCATTTGATAGAATACCACATAAAAGTCTGTTGCATAAACAGAAGAACATGGGATCGGAATATAAACTGCTTACTTGGATAAGTGGGTGGCAGATGGGTAGGCATCAGAAAATGATATATGGCGAGTTTGAATCTATCGGATTTAAGGTGACTAGTAATGCATCCCAGAGTTCAATCCTTGGGCTATTATTGTTCAGTCTATATATTAATAACATTAGGAAGGGTTTAACAGCAGATGTGCAGTTGGTTGCTGATGAGGCCAAGCTAGTCAGTAATCAGGACTACTGTTAAACATTACCTACAGAAGGATTTCAATAGCCTAAAATTTTGGAAAACTGATTACTGCTCTCAGTTCGATGCCAGTAAGTGTAAAGTTATGCATGCAGTAATTATGAGATTTCCAGCGACATATTATATTGGAGGGATTATGTTACAAAAGAAACTGATGAGATTAGGTATCTGGACATTATTGTGGATATGAAACAAAAGTTCAATTGTCACATTGTAGAGAACGAAAATATAATTTTTATGATAATTGAAATGTTGAAACAAGCATAGATGTTTAAGGATAAGGAAGTTATTTTGCCGCATTTACAAAAAAAAAAAAAGAAATACAAAAATAACATGACACGACCGTACTCGGACCACTCTACGCAGATTTGATTTCCTGCTTTTTTTTTTTTTAATGTAGCTGCCATCCACGAAAGTTTGTAAACAAACTATAGTACATTCGTACCGTTGGTGCACTAATGATTTTTTTTTCTATTTTACATCCATTAAATTTTTTTTTTCATTTATTTTTTTTTTGCGTTTACATAGTTGGATAACCTGCTCTAGAGACGAAACATCGAACTTTCAAGCAACTTCAGGACTCCAGTAAGTAGAGCGGTGGTCTCTCACATGGCGATGAAATTAAGGTAAACAGGAAAAAGAGGAGTAATAGGATAGAGGTCCGTAAATTTCTGAACGTTATTGGTTAGCGCTGCCCTCATATCCGGAAAAGAGTGACACTGCCACTTGCTTTAGACGAGGTTAGGGCGCATTTAGGACGCATGATTACAATGTAATCCCAATATGCGTCAGTAGCTTGTTTTAGAATTAATTCTATTCCATTGTAATCATGCGCCCTAAGGTGTATGTTATTCCTAAAATTGTTTGAACTGTACTGACGATGTTCTAAGATACTTAGGATGAAATATTTATGTATTAAAACTTATTGTGGTTATTAAGTGAGTTTGTTTAGTTGAAATATTTCTTTATATGGAAGGCGGGCAGAAAATAAGGGCGCATGCGTGGAAGTTAACTTTGTATGCAGCTAAGAAACTGGCGAGAGCAAGATTTTTGTCCCTTTTCTAGAAATTTTGTCCAATAGCGCAATAATCTCCCAGAAGAAATGAAAACACAGTTGTTTCTTCGTTCAATCCAAATACCGGAATGCTTTTAGCTAAGTATACTTTACTGTTGACGCCTTAAGGTTATAAGTATTTCACTGGAAATTAATTTCTCCTTAAAACGCACGCCGTGACAAGAGGAAAAAGCATATCTCAATTGTTTTAAAATTTTCATAATAGAAACATATTTTATTTACGAGTTCAGAAAACTACTGAATAGAAATCCAATTCCGTTAGTATACTGGATTGAATCCAATAAAGACAAAATGACTGGAGATTATAACGATACATGCATTGCGCATTTTAATTACAGGGCTTAGACCTACTCTTCTTTTCCTTTTCTTATTTTTTTATTCAAACAACTTAATCAAAATGTGCACGCAGATTTTTTTTTCTTGATTTTTATGTGATGAAAGGCTTTCACATTTCCTGAGTACCCTGAGTACTCTTCAGTCATTCATAACAATAAACAGCATGGCTGAGATTATCACTCCTTCTGAATGAATCATTCCAATAGGTGGGAGATTAGATGATCTGAGAGTGACCACAGAACCATAACTAGGCTTTAATCGCCCGAGGCGAATTCGTAACCAACGAATTTTATAATGTTATAATTTTGATACTTGGTAAAACATCTTTGCCATTGACGCCCTTAGCAACTATTCCATTGCCAAACAATTGGCAAAACAAATTTCAAAGATTGTGTCCATATGACACAGACTAGGATTTAAATATCTCTTACTGCAAAATACTTGAATTGTTTTGATTTTTAATTCAATGTATCGGGACAAAACCTCCTTCTTGATGTTTTGTGTTAAACAAAGAAGAAATTCCCAGATATTTGTTTATATATATTTACAGTTATTTTCCATATATGTTCATTTAATTATATATGCATTTTACCTTTTACTACAATATTCTGTACTGAGCTATTGCTGCAATGCATATACACAGCTATTGCTGTGTATGTGCTCAGTTCAGCATATACACAGTACTAAAATAATCGTTTTCTTCTTCTTATCATGGATTTTAGGCCAAGTGGACTATTCTGGTCTCATGCCATCGCTTTCTTGGTGTTCCAATTCTTCCTTTTCCATCTATTTTATGTCCATATATTATCTCTGGCAGTCCGCTATTGTCCGTTTGATTTAGATGATCTAAGCATTTAAGTATACATTTATTTTATAATAGTTAATTTGCTTTATAGGACTGTAAAATTTCTTCATTTATTTGGTAGTCCTACTTGGTACATCCAGCTTTTTTTTTTTCTTTTGCTGAGAATTTCATCTCTAATAGTTAAATCCATTTTCATTTTTTAATAATCCATTTCACTTCCATATAATAAAGCTTAGCCAGGACGTTACATTCTGGTGTGTTTTTGTACCAGGAATATGACTTAAAAGACGTCTCGTATATTATTTATTATATCGTTTACTTTAAAACAATTTGATATTTTAATATCTATATCTTTTATTCTTCATATGGTAAACCATATCTTAAGTATTTCACGGTATTTTCTCTCTAATGTTTTATTATTTATCACTATTTTATTTCCTATTGATTTTCTCCTATGAAAGCCATAATTCGTACCTCTGCTTTTGGTATTCCCATATTATACTGCTTTGAAATTTCATTTAAAGAATTTTCTAGATTATCTTCTGATACAGTAAATACAATTTGATCGTCTGCAAATAATAGTGCAAAAAATCTTACTTTGTGGATTTATTAGTATACCAAACTGGTTATACTGTTTCAAGATTGTTTATATACGAGTAAATATTAAAAAAAAACAGAGATGATAGGGAACATCCTTTCCATGATTCTCTTCACATGTCTTTCCATTCTGATATTTGTTCGAATTTGGCTGCTATTTTATTTTATTTTTATTTAAATTAAAGAATTTTAGTATATTCTTTCATTAAATATTTCACCTGCATTTTTCAACAGTTCCGTGCTTATATTGGTTTCTCCTGGTATTATTGTCCTATGTGAAATGGCACTCCAGAATTTTTTAAATTTATTTTTTGTTTTTTATATTACTGAAGTTTCTGGATAATTAGATCATCGTGCATGAGGATAATCCAATGTTTATTCTTCAATATACCAGTTCAGAATATAGTCTGTAAAAATTTATGAGATATGAGTTACAAGTTAATGTTACGCTTTCTCCAATGTGGAATTAGGTTTGTTTGTGACAGCTACGATATGAGTTTTCTATTTTAGATTATGATCTAAGTGTGTTTGCAAAGATTCTGGTAGCTGTAGAATCAATCATTCGCAAATGCATTCACTTCTGGAATCGCAATAGTTGTATGATATTTAATTGACAGGACTAGTTCTCTACCCTTCAGTTCAAATAGGATAAATTCGGTTTTCTGCGGTTTAACAGATTAGCTTCCTTTTCAGTTCTATTGAGCAGAAGTCGTTTTTATAGATAATTAAAAAAAGTGCAAAGACTCCGTACTTTTATCTAGAACTGAGCCTTGAGGAACACCGGATTTTATGAGTTGGTATTCGCTCAAGCTGCCCTTTCTTTGAACTGCTTGCCATATCTTTTTAATAAGAAAGAATTTTCCTTCTAAATTAATTTCTTCATCATCATCATCATCATTATCATCAAATTCCTGCCATGTACCCTCAAGGGGTGTACAGGATATGACAGTACTACATGAAAAAATTACATCATTACTAACTTCCTATCTACAATTTTCCTCCAAATCAGTCTGTTACTTGTCAAGACTCCAACATTATCAGATCTTATATTTCTATCGTCTAAGGCACTTTGTACCGTATCAATCCACCTATATCTTGGTCTTCCTCTGGGTCGTTTTCCTGCCAACCTGGCAGAGAACTTGTTTTGCTAATCTTTCCTCTCCCATTCTATTTAAGTGACCATACCACCTGAGATTAGCTCTGCTAACGCATTCCTTGATGCTGACAATGTCAAGTTCTTTCCTAATATCCTCATTTTTAATATGATATTGCCATTGATGCCATCTGTTCACGCCTCTAATCTTTCTCTGGACTCTCATATCTGCGGTCTCTAGTCTTTGGTCAAGTGTTTTACTTCTGACCCAGCTCTCAGAAATTAAAAAAAAATCTTTTTCACAAACAAAAACTGCTATATAAATAAATGATTCGAACACGTACATTCCTCTTAGGATACCAGGAGTATTTAATAAAATCAACTTTAAATTTGGTCACAATGACACGTGGACTTTTATGACCAAATCAGCACAACACCACAATACTAACACATTATGGTATTGGAATGGGAATAAGCCTTTTATTCCCGTTTCGATGTCTACAAAATCAAACAGTAGAACCCGTCGTTTATTTCACTCAGAAATGTTGCAAATCAAAAATAAATTAAAAGCACGGGTATTTACGAGATATCTACTTTGCGTATACGGTGCGAACCACCGTAAATGTAAATGTGCAATGTAAATGTGCGCAAAAAAAAAAAAATCTCGCACAATATATAATCGATCTCTTGGCTGAAAGTGTTAGAAGGACACATTTCAAAACAAAGAACGACTCAAACAATTCGAATATTAAGCTTTTTAAAATATCACCGTTTGATGGAATGGACGATGTTTTCTTGTAATAGCTGAATTTGATATAAGTGGGCTGGAATTAATATTGACACAGCTTGTAGGAAAATTACATCAATTTGCACCGATACATTTCTGAAAGCTTATATTTCGTATTTAATAATCGCGTTTGCCAAAATTCAAGGTACTTGTGCTTGCATTTAAACAAATACAGTATATTGAAGAGTGAATCTAGACAAGTATCAGAAGGCAATTTTATGTTAGATCTTATTCAGAAGTGGGGAAAATGTAGTTTCTGAAATCTTTCATCCACAAACTCATGGTTTTCCTTCCACTGCTTTTCACATCAGGTGTTATTTTAGTTATTAGCAATGAAACGTTCACTTCATTTATATGTAATACTTTGACACTATTTGTTCCCCAACGTCAGGCCCTGCGACAAGTAGGTTGGGATCGCGCGTGTAAAGTCGCATCATGTAAAAAGGCCGATCCCAAATAAATGAGAAAAGGCCCAAAAGCAAAACGAAGAAGATGATTTAACAACAATTATTAAGTGAATTACATCCCAAATGCTATTGTTGAAAGGAAGGCATGAAATAGGGAAAAAAAAGTCGATTTGGTTGAAGCATGTTTACGCAGCAGATATCTGCATATGGAAAGACATTGAACTTCTGCTCAAATGATGTAAAACCATATGTAAACTCGAAAAATCAAACAAACAAACAACAAACAACAACAACAACAAAAAACAGAAATATAAACTTTAAGAAACATCTCTTCTAGAAAAAAGAAAACTACAAAAAGCCTGAGTGTGAATGTATACAATAAAACACACTCCTCGATTCTAAACTTGTTTTTTACAAAAGTAGAAAAGTACACTCAACAATGCCGGCTGAATATCGCAGAACACGTTCGACCCAGGTGATCATTTCTTTTAACAAGTTTCCAGACTTCTGCATGAACTTAAGACGTTTTCTTAACCGCTTTATATATTCTGCTCTTGTTTTTTCATTGATCTTATTGTGCAGAATTCTGTTGCTTCTAAAATTCCCAAATATTTGAAGCTATCTTCGAATTTTATTGCCTTGATTTTTTCGCCATTGAGGAGCTCGATTTCGTTCAGATCTTCGAACTTTCCTCTTGTTATTCCAACAATTGCATGTTTGTGTAATCAAAAATCCATTGATATATCTTGTCTGAATATGTGCACAGTATTATGCAATGATCCGAGTTCATTCTCTGATTTTGTATAACATTTGAGATCGTACATGCATAAAAGGTGAGATACTTTTGTGATCAAATAGGGTATACTTCGCAGTTTTTCTCATAAACTTTCTTTCTGCTGTAATTAATCTTTGTTTGCCTTTTTGTTTTATTGTTCAGATTTAACTTCCATGCATTATAACTAGTAGGGATAATGTATTGTAGACGTTAATCTGGTTTGTTTGTGAACTAGGTTTGTTTTAAATATATAGTTAATTACACCTGCTATTTTTAAATATTTTGCAATTTTGCGTTTATATCTTTTTCATTTTCATGTGTGATCATACATCCTAGGTAGTTAAATGAATTTACCTGTTCTAAGATCTTATTATATATTACTATTTTAGTTCTTGCTGGATCTTGTCCTATAAAGGCCAAAGTTTTTGATTTTTCTGTTGATGTTATCATACCATAATCTTTGGTTATCTCATTTAGATCTAAAGTAGCTTCCAGCTTTCTGTAAATTATCTTCAGAATTTGTAATTATTATTTGGTCGTCGGCAAAAAAAAGAGTGTTTAAGTTCACTGCACTAGAAAGTTTAATTCCTTGATGAAAATTTTTATTCCATTTTATTATTATTTCATTTAAGAAAATATTAAAAAGTGTTGGTGAGAGCGGATATCCCTGTCGGACTCCTTGGTTTATCTCTCTCGTATATGATAGTTCGTGAATTAGCATTATTTATATTTGAATATTTTCATATATACTTGTGTTAGTTTGCAGGATGTTATTTGGTATTTGTCTTTATTTTAATATGTTAAATAATGTTTCTTTTAACTTTGTCAAATGCTTTTTCAAAGACAACAAATGCAATATGTGTTTCTAAATTGTATTCTTTTCTTTTTTTCTAGTATTAATTTTAGGCAAAAGGCCGTGTCTGTGCATGATCATCCTTTTCTAAATCCATTCTGTACTTCTAAAATAAAGTTTTCGGAATATTTCATTGGTTGCTATTTAAGATTCTGCTATATATTTTGTAACAGGAATTTACTGTACTGATATCACTAGAGATTTTAGGGTCATCTCTATTACCTTGTTTAAAGATAGGAATCACAATTGCTTTTTTTCATTCTATTGGGGGGATAACAGTTGAATAAATTTTATTTTAAAATAATAAGATTCTTTCTTTGAATCTTGTTCCTGCGTATTTATATAGTTCTGAACCTAGTTTATCTTTTCGAGGTGATTTTCCGTTTGTTGTTTATTTCAGGCTGATTTCTAATTCTTCTTTATTTATTTCATTTTCATTTTTTTCAATTGTTTGCCAGTTGTCTTTTTTAAAATATTTGTCTGTCCACAATTGTGTAGTAATTTAGAAATTCTTCTAATTTCAATTCGGTATCTTTTTCTGTCTTTTTCTGACTTCTCATTTAGCTATGGCTCTTATTCTCTTATATTCTATTTCACCTTCTAATCTTTTACTGCTTAACCATTTGTGATAGGCTTCTTTTTTCTTTTTGATTATTTCTTTGATGGTATCATCCCAGATCTTCAGTTTTTTCTTTTTATTGACTTCTTTCTTCTTTCCTTAGCTTTCATTTGCTGCTGCATTTAGTATCGTTTTTATATTAAGCCATTCTATTTCTATTTCTTCATTTTCTTTTATTTTATCTATATAATGGTTAATTCTTTGTTCATATAGCCATTGAATATTTGTGTCATTTACTAATCTAGTTTTATAAACAAATGTTTTAATTTTTTTCTGTTCTTGTTACTTGTAGCCATTTAGGTGGTAATATTATTTTTATTTTAACAAGACAGTGGTCACTGCTTATTTCATATCCAATGAGAACTCTAACATCTAACGAAAACTTTGATGTCTTTTCATTTAATATAAAATAAGGTAATATTGATTTTCGTCCTCTTGCTGCCCAAGTACATTTATGTATGTGTTTATGTTTATAGAAGGAATTCATTATTTGTAGGTTATTATAAACTGCAAAGTCAATTAATTTTTTACCATTCCTGTTTAGAGTATGTAATCCATGTATTCCTATATTATAATTAATTGTCGTGTTTCCAATTCTTGCATTTAAGTCTCCTGCTAAAATTAAGTAATCATTTATATTTATTTTATTATAAATGTTTTGTAGCTGATTATACAAATCAATATTATCCTGTTCTCTTCCTTCTTCTGGGATATATAAACCAATTATTGTTAAATAGCCTCTATCAATTTTTTATTCTAGCTTCTATTATTCTTTCATTCCACAATTTATAATGTTTTAACTGTTTTGAAAGGGAGTTATGAATCCAAATCATGACTCCTGCGTGTGCTCTTTGGTCTCTGTCGACTGCAATGTATATCACATTAAAATTTTCGGGTCTCATAGTTCCTTTTAATTTCTTTTTTATTTAAGTAATTACTGCTATTTTAAAATTTCTTTCATTTAATAATTTGTCTAATTCTATTTCTTTATATGATATTCTCTTACATTCCAGTTTGCTATGTGTATTATATTTTGTCGTTTCCATTTGTGTTTTACCTTTTCCATTCCAGGGTCGTTTTCCATAGATTCAATCCGATTATCTTTTTCTGTCAGCTTACAAGTAGAATTATGTTCTCCATGTCAGGGGAGTATGATCAATCATCTTTCTCTAATAGCCCGAGATTGGCTACCTCATCTATACAACAACAGCCTAAAACAAGGGTAGGCTCCGAACGACTGGAAAACTGGCACAATCATATCGGTTTTAATGCCTAACAAACCTCAAGACCGACCAGGAAGTTATCTACCAATTTCACTGACTACGATTCCAGGTGAATTGGTGAAAAAAATGCTCCAAAGTTTGAATTACCATCAAAATAAAAAAGTACACTACCAATTTCTTAGAAAGTCAGTATAGAATTGGTAGGTTTGATCTTCCAGATCAAACCTACCAATTCTATACTGACTTTCTAAGAAATAGAATAATTCGAGTTAAAATAAATAATTTGTTTTCCAAGAAAGTAAAAATAAAACAGGGATTCCATCAATGCAGCATTTTTAGTCCATTCATTTCTTCCCCATCTACTTAAACGACTTAAACAAAAATATAAATAAAGAAACAAGTATTGCTATGTTTGTTCAGAAATTGAACTTATTCTCAGCATATCAGGACTTAGAATCAGCAGAAGGTCACTTAAACCAAACCATTAAAAGTTTACCTATATGCTGTCGAAACCAAAAATAATCCAGAGTGGAGACGAAGGATTAAGCTAAACAACCAACTAACTACATTTATTGAAACCACAAATACCTTGGAGGTATTATGGACCCATCACTAAGCTTCAATAAATATATCAACAATATTGTAGTCGGTGCAGAAAGAAGTCTAAATATCATGAAAAGTATCTCAATTGGGGAGCTGAAGACAAACCCTTAAGTCACAAATACCTCTATTATCGGACAAAAAATGCTTCACCCTCTCCGATTGCAAACATCACAAATCAATTTAGACGAGCTTGTAAAAATTAAGAAAAATGCAGATAGAATCATATATTGACTAACTAATACAACTCTTGGGAAAATAGCAGAATTCGAATCCAAACATGTTCTTTTGAAATATAGGTAGCAATGAAAGCTTACTAAATTTTTAGAAAGAAAAGCCAACCTTGCACATCTTAGAACAAATGAACGTTTTAAAAAGTGGCAACAACAAACAGAATAATGGAAAAATCGACAATGCAGTAAATGATGGAAAAAAATCCCTTGGATTGTCCGAATAAAATACCCAACGACTCTAAGCATTCCTCCAAATCAAGATAAGAAAAATATAGTGATTAATTTTGTAATAGGGAAAGACGAGCAAAAAAGTCTAGAAAACCTTAAAATCTTGAGATCATTAGCTCTTTCAAAATAATGAAATATGGACCTGACTCAGTAAAGATCTCCGCAGATGGCTCGAAAAATCCAAATGGCAAATCTGGGCGTGGACGTACTCATCTGTGGCTATCAAAATATAGAACTCAAAACAACCAACAGTAAAGGATGCAACTCATGCAGGGCAGAATTAATAGTCATTAACACATCGCTGCACCATTTGGGTAAACAAAACCCAAAATAATTAATATTTTTCACAGATTCCTTACCAGGTCCTTCAAGCTATTGAGAACTGCCGCACTAGCCACAAAGAGGTTCTTAGAGACATAGCAAAAAATATAAACAAACCACAGAAGAATTCCGAAATAATATTTCGATCGATTCCATCCCATGCTGGATTAAAGGGAAAGGAAACTGCAGTGAAAATTCAAGTGATACCATACATTTTGATCTTTTTAAAACTACTCAAAAGAAAACGAAGAAAGAATAATTCTCCAGGACATGGCTTACCGCTGTTATTATTATTATTATTATTATTATTATTATTATTATTATTATTATTATTATTATTATTATTATTATTAGAGAAATTAAAAACTGCATCAAAGAGCTAACTGAAAGACAGCATAATTTAATTAAAGAAACAACGGACCTACGGCAAGAACTAAACTCTCTAAAGCAACAGTACGAGCTCTCAAACCAACAGCAGCACAAAAATGACCTCCTCATAAATGGTCTCCCAGAAATAGCTACGGAACCTCTAAGAGACACTGTAATACAACTAAGCCAAAAAATCGGCTCCCCCATTGAACCAAGAGACATCCAGTCAGTGCATCGGTTACCACAAAAAAGGAAAAGAGAAAATAATACCCGTCCACCTCCCGTCGTAGTGCGACTCACCAACAGCCTAACAAAAACTACGCTTATAAAAGCTAGCAAGATTAAAAATCCAGTAGTAAAGGATCTGAAAGGAGACCACGACAACACCCCAATATACTTGTCTGAATAACTTACTCCACACTATCAGAAAATATTCTACCAAGCAAGGAAAGTAAAAACAGAAAACAATTACCAGTTTATATGGATAAGAGACAGCAAAATATTCCTTAGAAAGACACAAGACTCAAAACCAATCGAAATAAAATCCGTAGATGACCTCAACAGGCTGTCACATTGAAAGGAATATTGACAACTCGTAAAGAAGGACCAGCACCCCAACCAACATGGAAGCACACCATCAAGCAGACGTAATCACCCCGGAACATGATAATTGCCACATTCTGAAATCAATATCAGAATGGAAACAACTGACAATCCCCAAAAAAGGACTATCTATTCTCCACATCAACATCAGAAGCATTCAAAAATACTGGCTGACCCTGCAAGCTTATCTGAAGGAAGATATAGACGAAATAGACATTTTAATACTGACTGAAGTATCTACGACAAACGAAGAGGCATCCTCCTACCAAATGCCACACTTCCAACAACACAAACACTGCAGACAAACAAAACGAGGCGGTGGTATAATAATATTTACCAAACATAAACTAGAAGTAACAGAAATAAACTATAAATTAGAATACGCAGAAAACATATGCATCGAAATTAAAAACATCAAACAAGAAAACTCCGTGATATTAAACGCAATATACAGACCACCCAACTTAAGCACCACAAAATTCCTAGAAGAACTAAACAGATGGCTTTCAGCCACGAAAGTAGGCATCTCAAAATATTTGATAATAATAGGAGACATTATTATAAACATTAGGAACATAAATAACAACACAGAACAATACCTAGACCTATTATCGGCATACAACATAACCCCATCCATACAGTCGTATACACGAGAAGAGATAGTCGGAAACACAACAACCTCAACCTGCATTGATCATATAAATATAAGGGCCCCTCCAAACAGCCACACAGCAGCCGTCATAACATGCAAACTAGCAGACCATTATTTCACAGCATTGCAGTTACACACTGAACCAGAACCCATAAAAATCACTGAGACTACAAAACAGTATCATAGCATTGTAAACGAAGCAATAGTGAACGATGAAATCAGAAAAACAGACTGGATGCAGATAGCATCTTTAGACTCTGGTGAAGCTGTATATAATAATCTTAAACTTGCATTTAACAAAATATACAACAAAGCATTAACAAAAATAAAAATACGCCCCCAAACGAAACAAAATCCATGGATAACAGACAACATACTAACAGACATACAAAGAAAAGATGCCCTATGGAAACAACTTAAGAAGTCACCGAACAATATCGCTTTAAAAACTGAATACAAAAGAAAACGGAATCTCCTAACAACCCAGATTCGAACGGCAAAAAGAAACTATTACAGCAACAAATTAACAACAGCACAGAACGACATAAAGGAAACCTGGCACCTGATTAATGAAATGCTGGACAATATACACAGAACCACTGCCACAGAAACAATAAAACACAGCTTTGCCTGCGACCCCAAATCCCTCAAACAGTTGGCAAACAACTTTAATCAGCACTTCGTGAACTCTGTCCAAAAGCTACAAGAAACAACCTTTCCTCACACACACGAACATTCTCCACTAGGTCCACGAGCAACCCAGTCGATGTGGTTCCCCACAGTAACAAAAGAAGAACTATCACTGGCAATTCAACAAATTAATCCTAACAAAGGACCGGGGATAGACGGAATCAGACCAAAAGACATCAAGAAACACTCAACCGACCTACTCCCAGTTATACAAAAACTGTTAAATAAAATCTTCGAAACGGGACACATACCTGAAACACTGAAGACTGCACTAATCACACCCATACACAAACAGGGAAAAAGAAACATAATAAGTAATTACAGACCTATCGCCACGCTGCCTGTAATCAACCAAATCATGGAGCGCATTGTACATCAGAAACTCTCCACATACGTTGAAAAATTTCAAATCATACCCAAAACACAATATGGCTTTCAAAAAAATAAAGGAACAGCAACACTCCTGGAAGATTTCACAGATCTAATAAACTCTGCATTGGATAAAAACAGAATAACATTAGTGGTATTCATTGACCTAACAAAAGCATTTGACACACTAACACATAAAACCTTGTTAACGAAACTTACCCATATCGGAATTGGAGGTCGTCTACACCAGTGGTTTAAAGCATACACGAAAAACAGAAAGCACATCACACGTATAGGATCAGCACACAGCAAAGAGGTACAAGTAACCTGTGGAGTACCGCAAGGAGCTGTCCTATCTCCCATTCTATTTAACATATACACACACGACATAAGCCAACTCCCCCTAAAAAGTAAAATCTTCCAGTATGCAGACGACACTGCCATAGTATCCATTCACAACACTGCAAATATCGCTTACAAAAATATGCAACACGACATCAATCAAATCACTAACTGGTTAACCGAAAACGGCATATATATAAACCCTGGAAAAACAAAGCTAATGATATTCAAAAACCCCCAAACCCTGCCCATAGAAACAAAATATCTCACTATCAAACATTCATCCTCCTATACACAAAGTGCAGAACCTAAAATCACAACCATCACACAGGTGAAAACAACACGCTACCTTGGACTTCACTTCGATGCAGATCAAAGTTGGAATAGCCATACAAACTACCTACATACCAAGCTTAGGATAATAGCAAGCAAACTATACAGATTAAAAGACATTGCCCCAACCCACATAAAAATACTAATCTATAAAGCATTATGTGAAAACATTTTAAGATATGCAATCACATCATACGCATTCTGCGCAGACTACAGACTTAACAGGCTACAATGGTTGCAAGATAAAATGATAAAACTGATATTCTGGGAACAACCCACTCTTATGCACGAAGCACGGACAAAACACAAAATATTTAAGGTGAAACAATTACGCCACTACACAGTCATGTTAAAACACTACTACAGTCCAACATATAGAGTAACCAGAACAACATATCAAATAACAAGACCACAGTCAATAAACTACATAACATATAAGTACAACAATCAACACGGCAAAGCCACCCGAAACTTCTACGTACCTGACATGATAAACAAACTGCCATTCGACAACAGAAACCTAGGAACATACAGAGAGCTGAAACAGGTACTATATAAATATTATAGTGAGAATGAAAATTAGAGCAATTCCTGTTTCTCTCTCCCCCACCACACACACACACACACACACACACACACACACACACACACACACACACACAAAAAAAAAAAAAAACCTATGACAACCCCCCCTCTCCAAAAACTATCACTACAAGAACACAAAGCAACAAACACACCATGTCTAAATCCAACCCTATTTTCACAAAAAAAAAAAAAAGTTAAACTGTAATAGCAGTCGAAGTCTTAAGCATGTACCAACAAACAGTAAAATCAACACCTGGCTTGTGACCACTATAGGAACACAACCATAAAACCACCACCCTCTGTCATCTATTATCTTCCTCAGATAAGCTCTGCTAAGCTTCGAGGAAGAAAATTACTAACTTGCAAGTATCTGTTATACACTTGTAATGCGTTATAAATATTATATACATATAATTACTACAGCAACTATGTATGCAATTCATCTGAGACATAAAAAAAAAAAAAAAAAAAAAAAAATGTATATAATCCATATTGTAAATACTGTAAATATTATTATTGTATGTAACTTATACTGAGACATAATGAAATGTAAAAAAAAAAAAGTATTATTATTACTATTGAATTGTGAGTGTACGCTGCATTACTGCATTGTATCGTGAATTGAGTGCACATTGATGCCAATCCATATTTAGCTAGTTTAAAAAAAAAATGTATACTCATATTTATAAAATGTACACTGCATTTTGTATATCAAATTTTCGTACTGTACAAAAAAAAAAAAAAAAAAAAAAAAAAAAAAAAAAAAAAATTATTATTATTATTATTATTATTATTATTATTATTATTATTATTATTATTATTATCACACGTATAGGATCAGCACACAGCAATGAGGTACAAGTAACCTGTGGAGTACCGCAAGGAGCTGTCCTATCTCCCATTCTATTTAACATATACACACACGACATAAGCCAACTCCCCATAAAAACTAAAATCTTCCAGTATGCAGACGACACTACCATAGTATCCATTCACAACACTGCAAAAATCGCTTACAAAAATATGCAACACGACATCAATCAAATCACTAACTGGTTAACCGAAAACGGCATATATATAAACCCTGGAAAAACAAAGCTAATGATATTCAAAAACCCCCAAACCCTGCCCATAGAAACTAAATATCTCACTATCAAACATTCATCCTCCTATACACAAAGTGCAGAACCTAAAATCACAACCATCACACAGGTGAAAACAACACGCTACCATGGACTTCACTTCGATGCCGATCAAAGTTGGAATAGCCATACAAACTACCTACATACCAAGCTTAGGATAATAGCAAGCACTATACAGATTAAAAGACATTGCCCCAACCCACATAAAAATACTAATCTATAAAGCATTATGTGAAAACATTTTAAGATATGCAATCACATCATACGCATTCTGCGCAGACTACAGACTTCACAGGCTACAATGGTTGCAAGATAAAATGATAAAACTGATATTCTGGGAACAATCCACTCTTATGCAGGAAGCATGGACAAAACACAAAATATTTAAGATGAAACACTTACGCCACTACACAGTCATGTTAAAACACTACTACAGCCCAACATATAGAGTAACCAGAACAACATATCAAATAACAAGACCACAGTCAACAAACTACATAACATATAAGTACAACAATCGCCACGGCAAAGCACCCGAAACTTCTACGTACCTGACATGATAAACAAACTGCCGTTCGACGACAGAAACCTAGGAACATACAGAGAGCTGAAACAGGCACTATATAAATATTATAGCGAGAATGAAAATTAGAGCAATTCCTGTTTCTCTCTCCCCCACCACACATACACACACACACAAACCTACGACAACCCTCCCCGTCTCAAAAACTATCACTACAAGAACACAAAGAAAAAACACACCATATCTAAATCCAACCCTATTTGCACAAAAAAAAAAAAAAAAAGTTAAACTGTAATAGCAGTCAAAGTCTTTCAAGCACGTACCAACAAACAGTAAAATCAACACCTGGCTTGTGACCACTATAGGAACACAACCATGAAACCACCACCCTTTGTCATCTATTATCTTCCTCAGATAAGCTCTGCTAAGCTTCGAGGAAGAAAATTACTAACTTGCAAGTATCTGTTATACACACTTGTAATGCGTTATAAATATTATATACATATAATCACTACAGCAACTATGTATGCAATTCATCTGGGACATAAAAAAAATAAAAAATAAAAAATAAAAAATAAAAATAAATAAATAAATAAAACTTCTGTATTAGCCTTATTGTAAATACTGTAAATATTATTATTGTATGTAACTTATACTGAGACATAATAAAATGTAAAAAAAAAAAAATTATTATTATTATTATTGAATTGTGTGTGTATGTTGCATTACTGCATTGTATCGTGAATTGTGTGCACATTGGTACCAATCCATATTTAGCTAGTTTAAAAAAATGTATATTCATATTTATAAAATGTACTCTGCATTTTGTATATCGAATTTTCGTACTGTACAGAAAAGATAATATGTTTTTCATTGTGTGTGTGCAGATACTCTGTGTGATAGTAAACTTTATCATTTTCATTGTAAAAATAAATAAGTCGTTTATAAAAAAAAAAAAAAAAAAATATTATTATTATTATTATAATTATATTCTAAATTCAAAAATTCTGTATAAACCTTATTGTAGATATTGTAAATATTATTATTGTATGTAATTTATACTGAGACATAATAAAATGTTTAAAAAAAAATAAAAAATAAATAAAAAAATTATTATTATTATTATTATTATTATTAATATTGCGCTGTGTAGGGATACGTGGAGGGCGCTGTGTAGGCATACGAACGGTTGCATGGTTGTATCGCTGGTCCCGTTTTCATAGCTTTAATGTGGTTCTAAATCCTGTTTTTAATTTAAAAGTGTCATAAAGTAACTCTACTTGTCACGCTGAAGACATATAATTCATCGAAATCGGCCAAGTGGAATCCAAAATCTGAGTGTGCTAAAAATTGAATCGTACACCGCGGTTGCTAACGAGTATAGAACAATGGACGTCGCCATCTTTGCAGCTGTCCAAAGGAAGAAAGGTGAGTCATGAAGTGCAACAAGTGCCTGAAGGAATTACCGTCCTACGGAAGTCATATAACCGGCTAACCACTGTTAATATTATTATTATAAAAACCTCCATGGAGTCAAAAACTCATCATGGGAGGTCCACTGTTATACACACAGTTTATCATACTGTGCCTTATATATATTCACTGTCTCTGCACTCACCACACTCTCGGGCAAAGCATTCCAATCACTCACCAATCTCCATGCAAAAAAACCTGCTCCTCACTCCCTTGCTCACATCCTCCTTATACAGCTTCCAGGGATGACCTCTTGTTCTCCTGCTATCCTCACCCATTCTGTGCATAACCTCCCCGATGTTAATCTGGTAATATCCACTTAACAGCTTATATTTCTCAATCATATCCCCCGCCTCCTCTTCTATCCACCAATTTCTGCAAATTGCATTTTGTCAATCTGACTTCAAACTTTACATTCCAGAGACCAGAAACCACCTTAGTCAATCGCCTCTGAACTTTCTCCAACGCAATTTCATCTTTTTGACCGAAAACAGACCCTTGAGGTACACCACTAGTAACTTTCCACTTCTGGGATATTGCTCCTCCATAGACAACTCGTTGATACCTATCAGACAACCAATCTCCAATCCAGTGAACCAATCTACTGTTCAGCCCCATCCGTTCCAATTTAATTACCAGATTGTCATGTGGAAATTTATCCAACGCCTTTGCAAAACCTAAATATACCACTGTATATGCAATACCCTTATCCAACACGTTTGTCACTTTATTATAAAAAGTAAGCAGGTTGCTAAAGCACGATCTTCCTTTAGTAAATCCATGCTGGCCGCCAAAGAGTATTTTTCTGTTGTCAACCCAATTCTGAACTGTATTCCTAACTAACTTTTCTAATACCTTGACCACAACTCCAGACACAGAGACTGGTCTATAATTCAAAGCCTTATTCTTATCACCTCCCTTATGAATTGGAACCAATTTACCCTCTTTCCACTCTTTCGGAACTTGACCCGGTGAGAGACTCATGTTGAAAAGATATACAAAAGCTGTTGTTAACTCTCTGGCACATTCCCTCAAGACACGTCGTGAAATAGCATCAAGTCCCACAGCCTTATTTACATCAAGTCTATTCAATTCCTCATATACCTCCTGTTCACTTACTAACAGTTCCTCCTCCTCCTCCTTTCCCACTGCTTTCAAGTTCTGCATGATGACACATTCACAAGAATGAAATACTTTTAGAAATTGCTCACTAAATATCTCAACTATATCCTCCGCAGCGGTTATCATTCCTCCGTTTTCACCAATCAATCCCATCCTACCATAATCATTCTTTCTTCTACTGGCGACATATCGAAAAAACTCCTTAGGATTTTTTTTTGGCCGCTTTAGCTAACTGCTGCTCATACTGCATTTTTGCTACCCTTATCAAGCTAGTCATCTTCCTCGCCGGCTCTTTGTACTTTTCATGCAATTGGTTGTTATAAATACTCATTTTGTGTTTCTTCCATAATACCTTCTTCTTCCAGACTGCATACCTTATCTCTTGATTCATCCATTTTACACCCACTCTATTTACCCTCTTGACCCTTGAATTACATACACTCTGATATTGCCTCCACCAAATAGTTCTTGATTATGGCCCAAGCAGCATTGATATCCTTTCCATCCAGTTCCTCTTTCCAATTTATTATCGCAAGCTGTTTCTTGAGCTTTTCGTAAATACCAGTCTTATAATTCCACATATATCCCTTTCTAACAGACGTCTTAGAATGACTGGTCACCCTGCACGTGATCACCTCGTGGTCACTCTCCCCAACTGGTTGAAGATTTGACACCTCATGTATAATAACATCTTCTGATGAGATGATCAAATGCAATACTTTTGATCCTCTTGTACCCTCCGTTACATGCTGTCTAAGGTAATTATCTTTCAAAAACTCCAAACATTCATTTTCTTTACCCCCAGATGCAGTCTCTAGCTTCCAGCCTATATTGCCATAATTAACGTCGCCCATTACGATAACTCGTTTCTTGCTAGCTAGGCCAATTTGCCTATACATTTCCTTCTCATTACCGTCCATATTACCAGGTCTATAGCAACACCCAACTAAATATTTCATCCTGTTTACTTCTACCTCACACCATACGGCCTCCAAACCGTGACTACTATTAGCACTTTGCAATTCCACCTTAGATAGGCACAACTCATCTGCTACCATTAAGAGTACACCTCCTCCCTTTCTTCCCTGTTTATCTTCAAGAAAAATATCATATCCGTTCACCTCTATTCGTGTCAGGATGTCATCGTCATCTAACCACGTCTCACTTATACCAAGAATTTTGGGGCGAACAGACTCGAGCAAAGCAACAATTTCGTTCCCCTTATTTCGAATACTTCTAGCATTGGTGAATAAACATAAGAAATCATTACTGCTTCTACAAATCCTAAGAACGTCATTCCTACGATGTGGCTCTTCAATACCTTACCCAGTCACTTCCTCTATATTACCACCAATTCTACAACTTTCTTCGCACCTAAACTCTTTTCACCCATCCCAGGCCATCTCAATCTGTGTTTCTCCGCTTACACATTTACCTCTGAATTCTGCACCCGCATGTTTCATAAAGTTTCTCACCGTCCACCCTGACTTCCCCCGTTTCCCTGTTCGTGTTGTACCTCCACTCTCTCATTTACTTCATTCATAATATTCACCTCCCCATTTGCAAGTGAACAAATACCTCTTCCTTCCTTACTTTTTTGCTCATTCATATCACTTCGCACCACCTCAGATATATTCATTACACTCAATACTTCTCCTGCCAGTAACAATCTATCCAGTAGACTCACACCAAACCCATTTAAATGCAGCCCATCTTTTTTATACAATTCCCTCTGTCCCTCAAATTCCTCCCACACATTCACAAAATGCGCTCCATTCTCCTCACATAACTGCGCTAACATATCATTCATAAACTTTGCCCGCCTCTTCAATTCATCACTATCATACCTTGGCACCACACTGACTACCTCTCCTACCACACTGTTATCTTTTACTCTCCTCAATAATCTCCTTATATCTAATCTGGCATTTTCCTTGTTCCCATCCAAAACATTTGTTCCTACTAAAACCACCAACCCTTGTGCTCTCTTATTCCTCATGTCCAACGCTTCAATCACTCTCTCCATTCTTCCATCAGGAAAACAAGCCTTATGCATCTTCTCATTCACCACACCTCTAATAATGGAATCTCCATAGAGAACCACTCTCGAATCATTCGATATATCTTTCGCATGGCCATCTTTCTTTCTGCTCTTATTCACTCTTCCATCTATGTCTCTAATTCTTTTCATCTCATTTCGTATGCAGTTCATATCTTGCTTCATCATCATCAACTATGCTTTCATGTCCACATCCAATATATATTCCTGTCTGTCATTTTTCATGTAGTTTCATATTATGTCTTTGGATATTTTTGGTCGCGCAGCATCTACAGCAGTCCTAACAATGATGTTCTGACGAGGATATCCTAGGATAATTAGCAGACCCATTTTCCTTCTCTTGAGCAACATTCTGATCCTGTAATGGAAGCTGCTGATCATGTATTTTAGGAATGTTTGGCATAACAGCAGTAGGCCTGGATGTATCCCTAGACATCATCATCATCATCATCAACATCATCATGGATATACTGTCTTCATGTGAAGAAGTGGGACAAGGTGAAACTGTAGCTCCAGGTAATAAGAGGAAGACACCAGGTTCGATATCTTTTATCATACTTTGTGGAACTTGAAGAGAAGTATATAATTCAGTTGATACAGAACAAGGAACTAATATTTGGCTATCTGTACTTTTCCCTGATTCTATGTTGTTTGAGTGAGTTTCAATTAACTCAACAGTATTAAGAATAGGTATCGTATTCATTTCTGGGATTGACAATGAATCTTGGAGCAAACTGTCAAAAGATGTTGTCAATGCCTGTGATTCCTCAATTTCTATTATTGTATCTTCACTTGGTTGTGATCCTTTTACCAACACTGAACTCTGTATAGATGGAAATGAGTTTTAAGTTGGACTAGGATATATATTTGAATTAGAAACAGAAATCTCACTTAATGGATAATCAGTTCCTGACAGTTCTAACCGTCCTTCACTTTTGAACGACTTTATTGACCTGTTGGTATCTTCTGGTGTGTCTAATTCATTTACTTTTGAAGACACGTTGGCCTTCATGCCTTTACTGTTAGAACCACGAAGATATCTGCTTCGAGGTCTTCCTCTTTTCTTCTTAATCACCGGTGGCAATTCTGTGCTGCGTTTTTTCTGTTGCACCTCAGCAAGTAACAAGGCCTGGTTACTGGAGTCATGTTCACTCTTCTGCTGAATATCAATACTGGAAGTATCCGTCTGTGCAACTTCTGTACAGATCTCAACATTCAAACACTAAGCAGCGTGGCAAGTTGGTCCTACGAAATGATCACTTCACCCTTGTACATAAAATATATTATGATTTTTAAATCCGTGTGTTTTATATCTTTGAGAATAACAACTGGATGTTTAAAATAGTTTTCAAGAAATATGCCATTAAAGAAAGAACTGCAAGCAGATAACACTATTTTGTGTGCTTTAAGTCTCTTACCTTCATATACTAAAGTCACATCTACAAAAGTTTCAGTAAACAGTAATTCATTAAACGTAGTTAGTACATTGACATGGTGATTATTCCTTCTTAAACAGATCTGCTGAGCCTCCATCTTCGTAATCTAGTAACATTTTTTTAAGTTAACCAATAACAAGTTGTAAAAATGAAACTAGCACCTAAATTGTTATATCTTTACCAGCAATACAATGGTTCATACACGTGTAATTTAGGCCTAACTGGACGCGTACACGAAACTCCAATCAGTGAAAAATGAAACTGCATTACTGACTTTACTCACTACATTAATGACTTCATTTATTCTAGGAATGTCTGATCACACATATACCATCAACATAATTGAACTTCTGCACAAACTAATAATGTAAACACGAGAACTGAAAATTATCCGACATTAACTAACACACCACCTAGATTATTAATAAGAAAAACCAGGAGATGATATTTTGTTCCTCTACATTTTTTAAAATTGCCCATTTGTGCAGTCGGGTAAAGTTAGTGAGTTGATCGTAAGTTAGCAGAAATAGCAGTGTGCGTGGAATTTGCTCTGATTGAGGACTGTAACACAAGTGTGGTTTGCAGGCAATTACATGGCGATAGTTATCCGGGTCTGAACTTTTATCGTTATCCTTTATTATTATTATTGTTATTAATTAAAAAAAAAACAATTGTTTAAATATTATTTATTATTATTAACTTAATTTATTTATTATAATTTATAATTATTGTAACCATAAAGAGCGTTGAGAAATTGGATTGATAAAAGATATACCTGATATCGTAAAGGAATATTTGATCTGATATCATTTGTAGCAGCTTAGTAGTTGTAATTAATATCCGTATTTAAATAACTATTCATATCAATGCTGAAACCTGTTTTATGATGCCATGAAAACGAATTTAAAGGCCAAGAGGCTGCCAATCAACTTCATTTCTTCTATCACAGAACAAATAGTTTTTCTTTTTTCCTTTCTATTTCTATTTTACCCAGCATTCCTTTATGTAGAGAGGTTATTTGTCTTTCTGTTGTAAACAGTTCAGTTCGTCATAATTCTTATAATAATAATGTGAGCGTTTTGTAATTTCGGTTACGTATAATGAATAATTAAGAGAAGCAACTCGTTTTATTCATAAATGTGCTTTTCAAGTCTGTAATGAGAGGAGCGTTTGTTTTCTCTTCTTTCTTACTTTCGACTTTCTTTTCGACTAATGATGAGGTATATGTACGGGTATTACCTTATACAAGGTAAAACTGTTATTTCTCTAGCGGAATCTGGGATATTCATCCTTCCTATGGCATCTTCTTAGCGTAACCAAAACGGGGGGTGGTGTAGAAGCTGAGTGGCTCAGTAAATATCGACGATGTCTCGTGATTCGCGATGGAACGTGAACATTGAATATAACAAATTTTTAACTTACGGTTAGTTACCCTTCATGGAGAAAGCCGGAATTGCTTACTAAAAATGCAAATACGCCAAAACAGGACAGTTCACCCAGAAAAGCGTACACAGTTCACAAACTCTCTTCTAATTGCCTTCATTCTTTCAGCCATTATTGCAAAAAGCAACAGCTACGTTTGACCGCAGTTACGACCAATATCTACAGCCTCTGCGTAATACAAGAGAAGGGCAATTATACATTCGCTTTACTAGCCTAATTAAACCAACTGATGGGAATGGTGAATTCGCATGTTTACAGTGCCACTTGTTGTTGAAATCGTGAAAGACGCCAGCATTATGAAGCCCGTAAATTATGTCTGCAAACTGTGTGGGATTTTCTGGCTGATTAAAGTGTTTTGTGTTACGGTCTCAGTAGGCCTGTGGGTATTGACGATATCGTTTATTTAGAAAGAGCTAAGGTTGAATCCGGTGTAGGAAACATTTTCTGGAAAAGTTTTTCCTCTTGTTAAGCAAAGTTGGTCAGTCTCTTAATAAGTAGGCTGGTTTTCCTACTGAAAACTCTTGTTTTTCACCCTTAGAAACAAGTCAACTGACCTCAATAACTCGCAGTTAACAGATATAATACATTCGAATCATAGTCTTGCTTACGTTAACAGTAATTCCAAACAATCGTGACCGCAGCATGGTATGAGCGATGTAAACGGAAGGTTTCAGAAGGAAAGAATCTGTCAGCCACCGCCTTAGCCTGTTTAACTCACCTTTTTTTTTTTTTTTTTTTGAAACTATGACAGTAATCAGCACAGTGCTGCAATCGAAAGACGTGGTAATCAAATCATGTTGTTTATGATGTTGCTTTTATTCAGTAAATATCAATGCGCGTTGAAATTTATTTTGTAATGATTGTAATTTGCCATTTTTGTAAGATACTCTTCGCTCCATGCAACAATAATTTTTCATTTCAGAATTTTTAGCGAAAACTCGCTTCCTCGATCTGAGTGCAGAGAGTCGATCAAAAGAATATCAATTTAGGAATCCGAAGCGGGGAATTTATATTGATGTTCACTCGTCATATTTGAAAGCTAATAATATTAAATCAAAACAATTCCTAGAGGTCGGAAAGGCCTACCAAATGGAGATTTCAGCTGTGAGTTTAGTTAATTCTCAAAAGAGTTCATTATTATTATTATTATTATTATTATTATTATTATTATTATTATTATTATTATAACAGTTCGATAAAAATACAATAACTGAACAACTTGTTCGCATTGATTTCAGATATTTTTCCTTTTTCAGATTAAGAAGACTCTTCTTCCTTCTCCATATGAAACAAACTGCACGGACTACATTTCCCTGAGGAACTTGAACAAAGGCACCGGACCACTGACATACACGGTAAATGTTTAGCATTTTTGAGAAACAACAGAAATTATAAATATATTTTAATTTCATGAGTTTCTTTGAAAATACTGAAATAATTAAGAGAAATTATATACTGTCCATATTACCTTTGTGGCAAAGAAACTTGAATTAAAGAGTCTTCTTCTTTGATATGCGGATGGCAGCATTTTCAAGCGAAAACTGAATTTTTTTATTCCGCTGAAAAGGAACGAAATTAATTATCTGATTTTAAGTCACAAATAAATATGAAGAAACTCCCTTAGTCTTCCCCATGACATAAGTCACTTGCACCAGACTGAAAGATGATAATTATAATAAATCAATCTCCATCCGCTTCTTTTCCCGCGTATGGAATCCGAATTTTCAGCACATAAGAAATAACTGATCCCTAGATAAGTTCTAACATCAGAAATCGCAATATTCGCTACAAAGCAAAGTATTATTGCAAGTCAACACAACTATCGTTTGCATTGAACAGGCTGTACAGGGTACCACAACAGCACTAATAATTAGGTCTGAATCATTACTACCTATATATTAGCAATTTTCCTAAATTAATAAATTTGTATAATATCTTGTTCTTTCAAGTCACTTCTAATTGCATCCATACATCCACCTGGATCTGAGTTTCTTCAGGGTATATTTCTGGCGTCTTCATTTCCTCGCTGGTCATTTCCTCTCCCGTGGTGCAAAGAGCTTACTTATTTTCAAGCAGGTCTGTCCGCACATTTAATGGATAATAAGGCCAACTGTTTCTCAGAATCTTCGCCTTTATTATGATTCTGCAATTGCTACCATCTGTTGATTAGTTTTTCTCTGAATTCTCATATCTCTTACATGTAGCATTTAACTGAATGTTGATTTCTTAACCAAAGTTCATATCCATGGAAGTTCTTAAGTACACAAAAAGTTTAGTTTTCTATAATTTCTATCTTTACTACCGTCAATCAATTTAGTTAAATTATACCATCAAATCATTGAATGCAGGAAGAGGGCGCAGAGGGAAATCCAGCATGCTGTTTCTACTCCTGGCATATGCTTAAATGTAAATAATCACTTAAGTATATAATTACGTTTAAAATGTGCTTGTGTGAAACGTCTTGGTAGTCGTATTTATCATCGAAATCGATCGAGTGGTTCCTGAAGAGCTAATGTTTCAAAATTCCTATCCGTGCTGGTCAAGCTGCACCAGAAGAACGAAAGCCGTAGTCACCGACGTCATATAATATTTAAATCGCACATGCTGCGACCACCGCCTACTTTACCTAAATGCTGCCGCCATAAACTATAAAAAACTGGAAAGATAAGATAGACAAAAGCTACTTACTGCAGTGTTATATGGAAGAGCGTGAATATTATCATCGTGCATGTAAAGATATTACTGAAACTAATTTTGGAAAAAAATGTCTAAGGACAAGAAACTAAAATGGAAATACCATAGTTGTAATAACACTTCTTCCAAAAATGACATAAAGCTGCACGTAGACTAAACAGTAGCAGTGAAGGTTCAACTAAAGCATTAAATAAAGATGACGGGGAGAAGGGGACGTGAGAGTTTTCCTAAGAAACTTTAGTGATCATATATTGGAAGGTCTAAATGATGCTTTTAAAGTAGAAATTAAAGGCGATAACTTCGTGCTAAGAAGGGAATTGGAATAATTATTTAAATCTGAAAGAAACGATTTGAAATAGTTGGAGGAGTACAACTTTGCATGCATTTGGGAATTAAAAAAAAACAGTCGAATGCAAAGAAAAAGTAACCAAGGAGATTGTATTTAAAACGCAAAAGTAACAAATGAAGATAAAATATTGAGAGCTCAAATGAATGAATTAAAATGGAAAGTTGATGAAAACCCGCAGTGCTCCAGGTTGAACAATATTAAATAAATGGTTTACCAGAAGCTTGTAATCAGGGGCTGGCCTTGAAATTCACGCTTGCTCTTGTTATCATTCACGGAGTGAGAGGTGTGACTGAAGTCTGATTAGCAGAATAATAAAATTACTGACCATTGAAAATTATATATTTAGAAATTTATGTACATTTAATCATACAAATACAACATTTATTATGCAAGTGATATTCTATCTTTTTAAATTTAGCTACTTGAATGCAAATTCTACCCTACGGTTCTTTTTAATGAACTGGTCAATAACATCGTCATAAAAAATTAGTTGTAACTTAATTTTCCCATATAACACGCACACATGTAAAGGCTATCTGAAGCTCACTGGCTAGAACTACGTTGACTGCGTATGATCGGTATTTAAACAACAGAGCGAGACGACGTGATATGGCTATGCGCGCATAAAATCACAGTGCTGCTGCTGCTGCAAGACCTGGACGCTCCTACAACCGAGCAAGCCAAGGAAGCTTTGACTAGACGAGCAAGCATCGGCCTTCGATACACAACGCAAAGCTCAATAATTGCCGCGCAAGCTTAAGACGTCTTCTGTCTACAAAAATAAAAGCCTAAATGGAATGATTATAAATGCATGCATTTATTGACAAATAAATATTACTTCTTTCTCAATTAATGAGCTTCCATAGCAAGCATGGAGAATTCGCTCCTGCTTATAATGAATATATACATACTATAAGTAAAAAAATCAGTGAATCTACTTGGAGAGTTAAAAGGGAAGACATCGTGAACACCAACAGATTACCCGGTACCAGATGAAAAACTATTGAAAAAGAATATTAAAAGAAAATGAATGGGGAGGTAAGAAAACTCAAAAGGATTACGTTCTGGTGCCCGTCTATATAAAGGACCACTTGACCAAACCAAATAAACAACTTCTTTTTGTTTGCTCACACTTGGATAAAGTATTAAAGTAAATTTATTATAGTCTAACCAAGAGAAAAATAAACTTTCAACATCTTTCTCTAAATCCAGATTAATTTAATAAAAAAGGTGGCACACCTTTTGGCAACGCCAATAGGTAGAGAAGACCTCGCTATTATTTCTGCCTGGTATCTCCACCTCTGGGCCTGGCTCCCACTGAAGATACTTCAATATAGGTCGAAACTAGTCTAGGTAGTGGCCAATCCCTCAATGCATAATATTATACACATCTGCAAGGACATGTGTTTTGCATTATGGGAGATACCTGGATAGGATGTTGTTAGCCAGGTCCACCTTTGCAACGAGTTTCCTGGTGTTGTACTACCTTACTGTGGTAAGGTAGTACAACACCATATTCAGTCCTGAAGATATTTTCAGGCACAAACTTTGTTTTCTCACACTTGGATAAAGGATTAAACTAAATTTATTATAGTCTAACCAAGTGAAAAATAAACTTTCAACATCTTTCTCTAAATCCAGTGTAATTTAATAAAAAAGGTGACACACCTTTTGGCAATTCCTATAGGTAGAGATGACCTCTCTATTGCTTCTACCTGGTATCTACACCTCTGGGACTGGCTCCCACTGAAGAGACCTCAATAAAAGTAGTGGCCAATCCCTTAATTCATAACATTATACATATCCGCAAGGAGATGTGTTTTGCATTGTGGGAGATACTGGGATAGGAGTGTTGCTAGCTTGGTCTACCTTTGCTACGAGTTGTCCAGTGTTGTACTACCTTACCCCAGTGAGGTAGTACAACACCATATTCATTCCTATTTTAGATATTTTCAGGCGCAAAATTTGTTTGCTCACACTTGGATAAAGGATTAAACTAAATTTATTATTAAATTCTTTATGAAGTACATCAAAAGAGAGCAAGTGATGCAGTCAAGTATGCATGGGTAAGAGACGGCAAATTATTCATGAGAAAGGACGACAACGCAAAAGTGATACGGATAAAAACACTTGACAACCTCAACGAACACAGTTAAAGAAGTCAACAAAATCCAAATGCCAGCAATAAATAATTAGAACAATTCTGACTTAAAGGACTTAAGAGAGCTTGTGAATAACTTAGATCTTTGTGCTACTGTTAACTCTAAAAAAAACTGTATATTCTAACCTCTGTAAAAAAAGGTTTTTGATACTACTTCAAATTCATTAAAGAATGCCAACTTATCTTATATCATGTAAACATTAGGTCGCTATGGTCAACTTTTGAAAATGCTTTTCTCAAAATTCGAATCTATGATAAATGCAATATTCTTAAGTGAAATATGGATCAAACAACTAGAAATTGATCGCTATTCTCTCCTTAATTACGACACATATTATGATTGTCGTAATTATAATCGTTTAATTAATCAGTAAGCTAGGAAAAAGGATTTTAATTTTCTATGACTGGAATCAAATAGGCACAGTTCTGAAACTGTGATAATTTCTGACACAACAATGAATATACTTGTATTTGCTATATAACCTGCACTTGATGTTCCAGTTGATATACTTCTATCAGAGCTAAATAATGTCTTGAATATCTTAATACACGATAATGTCTTGCTAGTTGGGGGATATAAATTTAGATTTATATAAGAATATTAGAAAAATTGCAAAATCTAAAAATGTATTACACTCACAAGTGTATCTTGCATACACTTCTGGCAATACAAAAGAGGCGAAGAACTCAGCAAGTTGTGATGATGATAATGATTTATCCCTTCAGTCATTTTTCTGATTCAAGGTCATTTTTATAGGCAAGTATTCTTGTCCACAGAGTATTCCTGGTGAGATTTTTACAGGGTAGTTCACCGTATGAGACCAGCTAACTGACCTTCCATGGAAATAGACTAGATAAAGGTTCATCACTTCACTGACGGGAATCGAACATAGCTCTTTCCGACCAAAGCGATTCATCTATATTCACTTAACTACGGAGGCTCCAGTCAGCTGTATTGATCATATATTCATAACAAACAAAAGGACCTGTGAGGTATCCTGTGCAATCTATTTTAACAAAATAACAGATTACTCTATATCAGCAGTCAGCAACCGGAGGGCCTGTTGCTGACCGCTGATATAGAGTAATATGTTATGATCACATGCTTATATGGCATGTGGCCCGTAAGTTGAATTATTTAAATAATACATGTTATAATTTGAATCATAAATGAAAAATAATTTTATACCTACACTTCGTGCAACTTGGCGCATGTCATCCGTGTGAGGAAAACATCATCATGGGTAAGGAAAAGAAAGCCGAATTCAACCGAGATTTTGGCACGCTTTAGCAGTCGCATTCCATGGTCCGTATTTTCATATAATTCAATAACATCTAATATTTTCAGAGTATATATATTTGTTGTCCATGCAGTTAGCCTAGTGAAAAAGAATATTAAAAAAAACAGAATGGTGGAGGCAAGAAAACTCAAAAAAGATTACGTTCCGGTGACCGTCTATATAAAGCACCACTTGACCAAACCAAATCAACAACTTCTTTATGAAGTAAAAAAAAAGAGAGTAAGTTCGATTATTGTCGGAGACGTGAGAAGCTGAAGGATCCTCCTCAGCCATAGCCAAGTTAGTCGGTCTCGAGTTTGAACAGCAGGTTTTTCTTCCTAGTTTATCCTTGGGTTTTTCATCCGACAAACAGGCAAATCAGAACCATGAGCACATAGGATACAGCCTTAGGATAGATATAGTACGGCAAGGAAGGCAACGGGAAACAAACCTCCTCGCTCATAGTCACTTCCCTAGTATGGTAGCATAACTGGCCCTACCATCCGTAAGGATGAAAGGAAACTAAACATTATATATTTGTTAACAATAATTTCAAAAATGGGTTTAAGAAAACATAAAATTGCAGATGAAGGAAGATTTAATTATGAATGGAACAGAAAAGTGTTGCTGTGATGAAAGGGTATAATATCAGTCGTCATTGCGATCATAAACATGAAAGCCAACACAAGGATTTGAACTGTGAACTTGGAAAAAATCAAATTAATAAATTACCAGCTAGTTCGATGGCTCTGCAAAAAATATTTAATTAGCAAAATATTCATAATGAATTGGTTGTTCGTACCAGTTATGTCGTAGCGTAACTGGTGAAAGAAGGAAGGCCTTATAGAGATTTGAAATTTATTAGAGGATGTTTGTTAGCTGTAATTGAACAAATACGCCCGGAAAAGAAGACGTTATTTCACGATATTAATGATATAATAAATTTGATATAATAAGTTTGATATAATAAAAATTAATAAATTAAGTGTTTTTTTCACTCACTATTTTTCTCTTAATTAAAAGTTTGGGGCCCGATTATTAAAACTAAAAGTTGAATGTCGCCGCAAGTATGAAAATGTTGCCGACCTCTGCGCTATACTGTTGAATCTAGAATTACCTATGAGGGTTGATATGAGTTATGCAGGAAGTAATGAAAAATTCGACATTGGCACCAATTATAATACATTTGAAAATTACATAAAAATTATCAAATGCCTCAAAACGATTTATTATATTCAAAACAAGTTTTTTGAGGAACTTATCAAAATGATTAAATATTCAGACAGCAAATCGCAGGTTAGTTCGATTTGCTCACTATTGAATATCACTATTACTTTTACTATGTTCCATTCACCTGTATTGCTGTATCAAACATCACTAATGTATGAATTTGCGCCTCTCACTGAATCAATAAATTCTCTCAACCGGCATTGCTTATTCATTCTCTATTAGAAGCTAAACAACATAAACCCTCTGTGCGGCGAGTGCTTAAGTTTAGAGAATATTGGCATGTTTCTTGGAAAAGGTGGACTTCTCGTTTTGAAATGCAGTACGAGAAGGCCTTTGAAAGGAACGTAGAAAGGTGGGATCAATAAAGAAGATGAATTGGTTTGATATGTGTGTGAAGCTGGGCAGTGTAAGATGGTGAACAGTAGCTGCTCTACTTCTTAAATCAGGACTGTTCAAAGCAGTGCCAGGGGGCCGCATGCGGCCCGCCTGTGGGTTTGATTTTCACGAGCGAAAAAAATAAAATAGCAATTTAAATCGAATGCGCACTAGATATTTTAATTCCATCACTGATCAATAACCGATAACCTCGATGTTGATAATTTTATTTGGTGTTTTTACATCACTATATACCCACGTGTTTTTCAAATATTAGACGTGTCCAAGAAGTTGTTGTTTTGTTCCAATGCGCATGCTCCGGGCGTTCACTGGGAACGTGAGTGCGCGATTAGTGTTGTTCGTTTGTTCAGCTTTCGAGGTTGTGTCGCTGCTACTCACCAAATTACTAGATACGCATTGTGATGCGCCGTGCAAATAAACTTTTTTTTCTAAGGCGGCCCTCGGATTACCTAACGTTGGATAGCCCTGTCTTATATGATTACAGTGGAGTGGAGGAATGGTAGTGGCATGTGAATCAGGCAAAGGGCAATGAAAAGCATGCTAATAATGAGGTAAAGCACTTGCAATTTAATTGATAGATGTTGAAATTAAGACTACAAAGTGAAACCTCATCTTTATATACTTTATGTACACCACATAGGTGTGGTGTTAATGGATGTAAAGGTTTAATTTTCTTTGTAAATCTTGAGGCCATCTAGTTGTATTGAATCAAAAGATTGGTCTCGTCATGGTTTTTCATGGTTGGATCTTTATCTAATATTTGATATGTTGTCCGATCAGATAGCAAAGTACTGATCTTTGTGATATAATCTTTGGTATTCATGATGACTGTGGAGTGGAGTTTCTTTGTCCGCCTTAATTGCAACAATGTCTTTGTTTCTTTTTAAGTTCAAAATGTCTTTCTTTTCAGAGGGTGTAATATTCTGTTTCGGTAGATTTGCTGTAGAGAGGATGATTTTACTTTTAAATCTTATTTCATTTGCTATTGCCTCTGAGAGTGGAAAAAGACCTTTCTCAATATTATATGTGAAGTATATTTTTGGGATGTGATTAGGAGCAATAGAAAAGTTAAACTTTTTTTTTTAATTTCTGATTCTTCTTTTGAAAGACTGTAGTCCGAAATGTTAAAAATATCCTTATTATCCTTGAGACTTCGTCTAGTGTTGTATTTTTTTTCTATAGAGTTCAACAATTTTTTTAATTTGAGATACTTTACTAGACTGAAAGGGTTTATTGTAGCTATTGTTTATCATATGATCAATTATATTCCAAGTTGGGTTGTCTTTACTATTTTTAGGTACCTTACATGAATTCCTCCATAAAATAAACTCTGTCCATTACAAAATTAAATTGGCATTGGAATAGGAAAACAACCACAATTATCATTTTGGATGAACTAGTTAAAAAACAAGATAATGGACAAATCAAACTTACTATCTATCGTAAACCTACAGTACTGGACGTAATCTTCATTTTACATCTAACCATCACTATGCACAGAAACTTAACATTATACACATGCTAAAAACAGAGTTAAAAATGCCAAACAGAGGTGTGGCATTTTTTTAAAAAAATTGAAGCCGAAGAAAACTTCTTTGCTCACGACACTGATATCTTTCTGAAGGTGAAACAGTAAGCATATGGATGGCCTGAAGGGAAAAACCGACAAGATTATCTGAATGAGCTTTTGCTAAGGGAAGGTGTTATGTTAAATAGTGAACACATTAGTAAAATCCCTGGTAGACGTTTATATTCCAAGTTGGGTTGTCTTTGTTATTTTTAGGTACCTTTCATGAGTTCCTCCAAAAAATAAACGCTGTCCATTACAAAATTAAATTGACATTGGGATAGGAAAACAACCACAATTACCATTTTGGATGTACTAGTTAAAAAACAAGATAATGGACAAATCAAACTTACTATCTATCGTAAACCTACAGTACTGGACGTAATCTTCATTTTACATCTAACCATCACTATGCACAGAAACTTAACATTATACACATGCTAAAAAACAGAGTTAAAAATATCATCACAGAAGAAAAAGATATACTTGCTGAGCTTTCCCTTATATCCAAAACTCTATCGCAAAATGGTTATCTACAAAATATAATTAATAAGATTCTCTATAGAAATACCCGTCGGCAACAGTCTCTGGCGACACAGTACGTATCATCCATCGTCATACCCTATGCAATTTCAGTCTCCACCAAAATTACAAGAATTACGAAGCCTTTTAACATCAGAGTTGTTTATAAACTTACCATTATTACACGACAGTTATTAAGATCCCATAAGGATAGCCTCGCTTTCTACAAACACACAGGTGTTTACAGCATACCATGTACGTGTGGATAGACTTACATAGGCCAGACCTCACAAAGCTTAGAAATCCGAAAGAAGGAACGTGTCGGAGATATAAATAATAATAGAACAGACATCTCAGGTTTGACACATCTTTTCTCAACTTCAAACCATTCAATAGATTGGGACATCTGCTCTGTGCGATATATCGAAGAGGATTACGGATGTCGAACCTTGAAAGAAGTTGCAGTAGTACTACTGACAATCTCAATCGAAACCAAGGAATAATATTAAAAGACATTTGGAAAAACCTATTAAATTCATTAAGTTTAGAAGAACGAAATTATGTGAAAAATTATAAAACAAGACTTAATAATAATGATTAAGTTTCATGCTTTATGTGTTTGATGTCACATGCTCCAATTTGTTTTAACTGATTTTAAGTCGTTACAGCATTCTGTTGTTTTTGTATTTAATATTAGTATAACATTTCTCGTCTGGATAAAGCTAGACAGACACAGCTAGCTAAACTGATCAGAGATTATGTAAATATGTTTTCATCAAAACCATGGTCTAATAAATCCAATATTATATATATATGATATTTAGCTATTTCTTTCCTTTTCTCTTACTGTGGGAAATTTTAGCTTAGTCACTTTCTAAATAATTAATTATATACAGTCATTGATGTCTCGCGGTGTTGTTCAAAGGGTTTGTTGTTAACTGTGGGAAAGCAGCAGTGTTACCCTCTGTTGCAGAATTGTATTTTGACACTTTTCTGTGAACGTTTATTCATTTGTGATCGTGGGAATTGTTACTGTACTATAATTAAGGGTTATTATCATTTTCATTTTTAAACCAATTTTACGCTGATAATTCGTGTTTTTCACTCACTGCAGATTTTTCTTTTTCTTTTTGTTCATTGTTTTTGCATTGTTCTTTTATAAGAATAAATAGTTATTTATTATTATTTCAGTGAATATTAGCTCTGGCATTATACATTATATCAATTTCTGTTACAAACCTCCAATCATTTCGAACCTTACACTATAGTGTTATAGCTCTTTTCTGGTTTTAAGCGGCGGCTGTCTGTGACAAATGGTCACTTTAAATGACACATGGTCACTTCAAGTGACATGTGCATAGTGCTGAGGCAGTTTTCGAGAAGATGTAGTTGTTTACATTAGCTTAGCTACCAAGGTTTGGAATTTAATCTCATACGAGTGGTGAGAACTATCGTTTATGGATGTCATGTGTTCTCGTTATTGGTTTTCCATTGGTTATGATTCTTTTTAAATACACTCTTACAGTTTTGGAGATTCGTCATTGTGTTTGTTTCTAATATTTTTGAATATCTATTTTTTCATTCAGAAGTTATTTCCAAGATGAGCCATTCTGAAGAAAAAGTAAGTTATTGTTTCTTTGTGTAGTTTAACATAACAATGGTCGTTATCAGTTCAGATTTTTATTTTTAATTTGAAATGATCAATGTTCATATATTTTGGTAACAGAAATTCAATTTCTAGTACTAAATAGTTTTTCATAAAATTAATCATAGCGTCCATACATTAGAGAATACATTAGCAAATGTTTTGTTAAAGTTACTAATATAAGGTTATAAGGTTATTTCGCAATGAAATAAAAAACATATTCATTAAAATATTTCCAACTCTTTTGTGTTAAGTTCAATGCCCATAAGTCATTATATTTTTTGCTTGTTTAGGGGGATTGTGGAAAGATTTTGAGTTTAGTAAAATTGTGTTAGAGAAAGGAACGCTTAGCGTCGAAGTTGCAAAATCACCTTATGATGAGTAACATTTATTTATTGCTAAAGGAGATATCTGAAATCTAGAAAGTAATTTTTTAATTGCAATCATCTGTAATTCACTATGTTAATGCTGACAGGAATGTCTCTATTCATTCTCCCCTGATTGTAGAGGTTGAGTTGACAGATGCATCTGCAAGAGAAAATGAACAATGCATAGGTTATGATATTAGAAATCATATTACTGTCTCTGGTGTGGAAGGAATAAGTCGTGACCCCCCTCAATTTTTACATCCAGATTCTGGATGGGAAAATGAAGTCTGTTATTCTTCTACTGAAGTCGCACTCTATGGGCATTTTTATACTTTTCAATGGGTCGGTCATGGTTCTCTATCAAATATCAAACGTCAAATGCAGTACCAAATTAGATTTCGTGACCTTGAACTCCCGCCATTGGAGTCGTTTTTAGAAATGTTTTTCGAGATATGCTTAGTGAGAACAATCAGCATTTATCGAGTTTATTAACATAACATAATTCACATTCAGTTGGGTGTTAGTGCATAGAGTTTAGAAAGCAATATTAATATACCCTTCATGTTGCTTTCTGAATTAACTGTCAAAGGATAGTTGATGCATTTTATGCTGTTGCCCAATCGAAATGTCAGTTTTGTTTGGGAAATGATCTTGCTATAGATGTCATACTTATCAATATGAGTAACAATGGTGGTGGAAGGACAAATGTGAAATGAAGAATGCTACTTAGCCTGGATGAATTTGTGAAAATAAAAAAAGCTGTTGTGGAAATTACCAACAAAGAAAATCTTTGCACGGCCAGAGGACTTGTTCTGGATGTTTCTGCACACACTAATGAGGCCAAAACATACAGACAAGTGCATATGGATTGTAAGAGTATACAAACAAAGAGGGCTTTTACTCTTTACAAAATTTCAGGGATTCAGCTCACTTCTTGTGGTATTCCAGAAGCAAGTCTCTTTCAAAAGCATTTCACTCTGGAATACCAAATCATAATTTTCTCAGCAGATGCAGATTTTTCTGTGGTATTTCGCAAGTAGACAGATCTGTCTTTCATACTGCAAGTCTCAATATGATTTTGTGCCAGGTCTGTTTTTGGGAAACTATTATTGCTCCAATTATTTGAAAACATTCAGCAACTCTATCAAACTGCAAATGAATAGATGTATAAATGTATGCATTCGCTGTCACACAAATGCTACATCTAGCATTTGTGTGACATAATCTTCTTTTGTGCAAGTCATGCAATAGATTTTTCTACAGCAACGAATGCTTGAATTTGCACATACAAAATAATATTTGTCCAAAAATCCATTCTGTGGGCAATGCTTGGCTACATTCTCGACAGATAAGCTTCATCTCTCCACCTAAAATTTACTTTTGCCACTGCAAGTTAGAACACCCAAAACAGAAAGGTTCAATACGAAAATCAGAGGTCTCAAATAAGTATGTTTCTATGATATATTTTGATACAGAATCTATTGCTAAAAATCATCATCTTGTTCCAGTATTATGCATAGCTGTGGTAGTCACAAACGTGAGTTCCAGGGTGAAAACTGTGTAGGTCAGTTTCTACATGAGTTGTTTTCTGTCAAGAATATAAGGAAATGGGAAAAAGATGAAAAGGATCCTTTGGACTGCCAAATTAAAATACGAAAATGTCCATGTGATAGCACACAATTTTCTTGGTTTTGATGGCTATTTCATTTTGGAATATCTTTTTGCAAAAATTTCCAGTGCCATGTAGTGTTTGATGGATCAAAGATACTTGCTATCTCTTATGACCCATTTAACATCATATTTCTTGACAGTTTTTCATACATTAGTGTAACTCTGAGGAAACTCTCAGCCATGTTAATCTGCCAGAAATTCGTAAGGGTTTCGTTACTCGTATCCTGAAATTTTTCTCGAAAATTTCGACTGTTCTCCTGGGGTACCTGCTGAACTCGTTATACTGGTTTTGCCCATCACAGTGAACAAAACATTAATCTTCTTCCTGTGTGTAATGAGAGCTTCTGAAAAAGTCCAATTGTACTCTCATATCGACCATTCTTTTACAGGTTTTTGGTGCACTCCAGAATTACATTTAGCCCATGCTTGCAGTTATAAAGTTTTAGAATTTTATGAGGTGTGGCATTTTTCTAAAAAAATGAAGCCGAAGAAAACTTATTTGGTAACTTTCTTTCAGGCATCTGGATGGCCTGAAGGAAAAAAACGACAAGAATTTTGGTTTTGGTGTATTCCAGAATTAGATTTATCCTAAGCTTTCAGTTATAAAGTTTTAGAATTTTATGAGGTGTGGCATTTTTCTAAAAAATTTGTGAAGTCGAAGAAAACTTCTTTTCTCACGACACTGATATCTTTCTGAAGGTGAAACCGGAAGCATCTGGATGGCCTGAAGGAAAAAACCGACAAGATTATCTGAATGAGCTTTTGCTAAGGGAAGGTGTTATGTTAAATAGTGAACACATAAGTAAAAACCCTGGTAAACGTTCGCTTGCTAAGCTTTTTTTGAAATCACCATGGGGAAGGCTTGGTATGAGAATGTTAAGAACATAAACCCAGGTGGATTCCTCTTATTAAACCTCCTATAACATTTTTAGATAACAGTAAAGTAATTCACGGACTGCCTCGAGTGGAAAAAGCTCTAGCTACGCCACTGCCCAGAATCATTCTCATTAACCATCAACATCAGCCAGTAGCAGTAAGGAAAATTCTTCCAGTCCACTTCCCACCTGCAGCAGAGCTCGAAGAACCAATACCAATTTCGTGTTTTTATTTCCCCGAAAAGTGCATGGGGATACGAAAGTAGTGTGGAAAAATGGTACGTGAAAAAAAATATTTTTTTAAAAATTATTTTTTATTTTCAGTAAATGATTTATAACAGCATAAGTGACAACAATATCATTTAACCACAAATCATTAGAATAACATTTGCTAATAATATTTTACATTGAAAGACCAAGACATCTTAATATTAAAAAAGATACACAGTGCAAACCACACGCGACAGATTCCTTAGCTTGTACAGCTACAGAATTATAACGCCATCTATTAGTTTTGATATTTAGAACGTTAACAATATCGCTCTCGGGTGGACGACCGAAGCTATAAAAAAAATCGCCGTGTTTGTCTTTAATATAGATAGCTTGCCAATGTTGTCATTGCAACCAGGTTCAGATCTGTGTTTTCATTACTAACATCGACTATTGTTGTCTGATCAGATGTTGTGGCAATTCATCACGACCACAAACTTCTAAACCCACTTTTCTTGTGGTGGATTCGAACTCTAGTGTGCTTACTAATTGTTCAGTGTTCATAGTCCAGTAATAGCGAACGATCCTTTGTTATGGATAACGTACACTCATATTCTGCATAAAGAACCACTGTGATATTTCAGGAAGAGTTTGAGCAAATTTAACTTTGAGGCACAGACTACCTCTTCTTAACAGGCTGACATGTGGTTTTGCCCATGTCAGTCTGTTAAGTTGAGATTATTACCCTTTACATATTCCTCATAAGATATGTCATTACCACAGTTTCTCAGTTCAATTTGCCTAGCGATGTGAACAGTGACATGTAACATCTGCTATAATGCCTTTCTTTGAAATTGGAATCAAAGGTTGTGAGGGATACTAAATACCGTCAGCTGTCAAAACAAGAAAATTCAGATTGAAATGATGAAAATTAAATGGATTTCTGTTGAAAGTGCCATTAAATCCAATACTAGCGTCCAGTCCAATAATTAATCTAGATGGTATTTCTCCTAGATACAGATTGTCTCGTGTGGCATCTGACATACCTTTGGGAATCGAAAAATAAGACACTTTCACTCGATTGATGGGATATACCATGTTTGACTTGTCTAACAGAGGTAGGTGAGCCAGTTGAATATTTGGATTTATTTTGACTTTTTGGACAAACAAAGTGTAGCTTCTTCAATTTGCACTTTAGCCTTAGCATCGACATTTGCATTTAGTATACAAAATTCGGGAGAACTGCAAAACAAACAAACACAAACAGAAACGTTGTAGATAAAGTCGCCCAAGCATCTCGAAACATTTCTATTGGTCAATTCGAGCTTGTCGTCTATGCATCCCACATTCACTTTTGGTAAACATATTACTAACATCAGCCACATTATCTTCAACAAATAATTCATTTCTCATTTGACTGTTTTTAGCATCTCTGTCATAATTTTGCAGGTTTTCTATATAAGCCCTCTAAGGATAAGTGTCTGATGCACATTCACCAATTTATCTTGGAGAAAAAAGTCAATTGGACTGAACACGGAATGAGAAAATGTGTTCACGACACCAATTGAAGATCTTCAATAGGTTTACCATCGTTGTAAGTATAAGGATAAGTGTCTGATGCCACATTCACCAATTTATCTTGGAGAGAAAGTCAATTTGACTGAATACGGATTGAGAAAATGTGTTCACGACACCAAATGAAGATTATTCGATAGGTTTGCTATCGTTATCAGTGATGCGCACACGAACGCATAGGCATCATGTTCTCAAATCCAAGTATTCTTGAGATGTTCCTGGTATGCAAAATTCCACAGGACCTCCACTGTCAGAACTGGATATTGGTTGGTAGATGACATAAGAACTTCCCACACACAAGTTGACACTAGGGTGGGAAAAAAGATCTAACTCATAATATCCTCAGCAAAAGATGTCATCTCGCTTGCGCTTTTTAGTATTCGTTTTCTGCTTCTTGCTACCTTGACCTCTCTGAATTATTCGGCTCTGAGCTTTTTCGGCAGTGGTTTTCCCAGCTTCTGATGCTTTGTTTATAAAGGCTCGACGTACATGTATCCCTTCCAAAAGATCTCCTGTCATTTTCTGACCGGCTTTGAAGGCTTGACGACCGAGAAATTGAGCTGCAGGTTTTAAAAGTGGACTTAAAGAAGGAGAAAGCACTTCTAAAAATGCTACCTAATATGTACCCAAGCTGTATTGGGAGCCCAATAAATACTTGAGCTCCACCTGACTACAGTATGTAATACTGAGATAATCAGTTATCCTTGTCGGAAGTGTAATTAACTATTGTCTTGCCGCCACAAAAGTGGAACAACTCGCCGCTGTCAGAACGAATTTCAATGCTGATTGACTGAAGTGTTTGTTTTCGTACCGGATAATAATCAGGGTGAGGAAAAAAGGAAGAACACTTTTTGCTGCACTGATCAACTCGTAACAATGGTGCACATGTATCACCAACCATCTGTTCTTGGAATAAATCAGAATAAGCAAAATATGCAGCTACACCCCTCTTTATATCAACTGGATATTTCCCAGTGATTGTGCCTTTCAATTTAACACCAATGTGATTAAAAGGTTGTAGAAGGCTCAAAACCGCGGCCTCCTTGGGAAACAACAGATTTTAATCTACTGAGACTGTCAGAGAAATGCTGTTGTTTGGGTTCTGTTTTCCAGTAATCACAGAACTCACATGTAAAATCTCTTGTACACTTTGTAAAATCCTTCTTTAGACTTTTCGAAAACATTATTTCCTGTGATGTTGTTGTTGTCGATAGTGTTGACTCCTCCTACAACTTCACTTATCATATAAAACTTATCATAACCGGAATCGATGTTATTAAATTCTGAAGCTTTCCTTTCAGTTTGCGCTGCTTAAGTACTCTTTCGATTAGATACACGTCTTCCGGAAGTTCATTGTGTATATCAGCCTTTTGCAGTTGGGGTTCATAGAAAGTTCCCTCCACTACCTCTCTGTCCCTATCACGAACTCTATATACTACAGGGTTTCTATTAATGACCTGAGCAATAGTGAACAATTCTCGTGTTCAGTTATCCCAAAACCCTTGTCTAAATTTGTGGGTATCATCATTTAAAACCGCAATATCAACTACGTGACATTTTGATTTGATAGCCTTCTCTTGGTTTCCGAACAAATATTTCCAAATACGATACTCATTGTGAAGGTTAACTTCTGAAGAAGCCATAACGATAGTGCAGTGTGGTGTGAGGTTAAAAGTATGTACAAGAGTCGGCAAAACTTTCGTATAACTTTTACTTTTACTATACATCATCGATTTGTAGATCTTAGTTTTCAATGTTCTGGTAATATTTTCTGCAATGGGTGCTTTCATTTTGATCCACGTCATGTAGAAATGAATACTATGGTTCTTAAACAATGCACTAACTTTCTGGTTGAAAACTCTTTTCCTTGATCTGTGTTTATGTATCCTGACACTTCTTTAAAAATAGACTCAAAAGCATTAACAACAGTGTTTGCTGTTTCTTCTTTAGCGTTCGAACCCACGCAAATCGGGGAAAAACAATCAATGCATACTGGAAGGAAACACACGCCCTCATTCTCTTTTCCATGGGAAGATATATCTGCCAAATGACATTGAAATGTGTGTAAAAGTGTCGGGACTTTGATTTGAGGGCATTTAATCTTTCTTCTAATGGGTGTATGTCTCACAGAAGTAGGCTGTGTTGCTAACCGCCTTTTCACGGTTTCATATCGCAAATTTGTATGTTTCTGTAAAGCTTTGATATATGCAGGTGAATATAAAGAACAATCGCATAAGCGGTAGAACCATCGCATAAACTAATATAAACAGCACTTCTATAAAGGCAGTGCTGTTTATATTAGTTTACAAGGATAACATACTCGATCTTTTCTCTAAACATTACCCACAATTCCATAGGAAAACCAAACTACCACGTGATGTCACTGACACATATGTTACCCAGAAAAGTCAACCTAATTACGTCACGATTCCTTATCTGTAAACATCAGCCACAATCCCAAACTCAAACCATTTACTTATCTATATCGCAAACAACACACATCCATGACAGTGCTGCCGCTTCCCCCATTCACTCTAATCATATTTGGTTTAAAGTGTCCCATCAATCATGGCACGAATCTTATGCACTAATATATCTTTCTTTTCATTTAAATCAATAACGTCACTAATTTACAACTAACAAATTAAATCACTTTTCTACATATCACAATAACACACATCCATGACACTGACGTCGCTTCCCCAATTCACACTACCTGTATTTGGTTTAAACTGCCCCACAAATCACCACACGATTCATTATCTTTAACCATCACCCATAATTCCATAGGCGAACAAACAGAGAAGCTGACATCAATGACACATATGTTCCTCAGAAAATCCCAAATATAACAAAATCATGACGTCACGCACCGAATCACACACGATGGCGTCATTGATCTTATCAAACAATGACGTCACACTTTCTTATGTTATCTTTTTCTTGAACTTGTTCATAGTGACACCCCTACTACTCTCCGTTTGGGGTAGAGCGTTCTGGCACCAGACCATAAACTCCTTGAGCATGATATCATCATCCTCATGTTTCAGCAGTCCTAAAAACGTTTCAACCAAGTACTGATACATGCATGCATATGGCATTTGGTAACACAAGAAAGAAACAAAGGAGGTATAATACTAATATAAATGTACCAGTGTTTTTGATGATTCATGTAACTGGTCAAAACCAATGTGGAATATATCATCTTCTTTATTTAAAAAGGTTTAGAAATACTGGTAGGATCTCCTAAAACTGTTAAGAAATTACATTCTGGTGATATCTTTAGAAACATTGTGTCAGCAACATTCCAAGAAACTACTGAGAGCAACGACAATGGCTGGATTACCAAACACAGTAACACATCATAAAACACTCAGTTCCTGTAGAGGAGTGATATCAGAATGGGATCTCCGTAATGATCCTGATGAGGGTATATGTTGAGATCTTAAATATCAGGGAGACATTAGCATAATAATTCCACATCAGAGATTGGTGTATATTTCGTAGATACCCCACCACATCAAACTTAATATCTTTTATGCATGCTCGGCTGAAACCCGTCTTGTGATATGCCAGTCAAAAACATTCATGAATAAAATTTACCACATCAGTTGATCAAATGACCTGTCCAAAAATTATATGCCATAAAAATTTAAAATGAAAGATAGATATAGAACACACTGTTTCTCTACAGTAGACTATAATGGGAGTGTTATTGCTGATCTAAAAGCTATTGTAAGACACTTTGGCAGAAAGGATTGCCAGAATCTTAGCAACAGCTTCATAATCTCCTGAATATTTAGTACTGAAAGAGCGACAAGAGAAACAAAGGCTAAATTTTCTACCAATGCACCTGAGCCATACATTCAGCCCTTTTTAAAGGAAGAGCTAAAATGAGCTGTTCTACTGTCTCACCTAGAGTGGTTGGGCCTGATGTCATCCATTACGAAATGTTAAAACATCCACCATCACTATGGATCTCAATCTCTTAATATACCATAGAATACTCGCAGAGGAAGAGTTTCCTGGTTTTTGACATAAGGTAATTGTCATTGCTATCTCCAAACCATGAAATGATCAAACACAAGCAAATAATTATCGATCTGTTGTCTGATCGGCTGTCTTTGTAAGATATTAGAGAAAATGGTTATTACTTGCTTTCTCTGGTATTTAGAAAACAACGATCTTCTCTCGAATACACAATATGGGTTCCTTAGACATCTTTCAACTTTACACCATTTGTTTCGTTAATAAAATTGTATAAGAGATGACTTTCTGAAGCAATAACATTTTGTTTGAATTTTCTTTCACATTTCAATATCCATGAGATTGTCTGGAGATATGCCATATTAAAAGACCTCTATAACCTAAATCTCAAAGGACTCCTTCTTGTATTTATTAAAATATTTATCCCCAGTCGAACTTTCCAAGATAGAGTGGGATGTATGCTATCTCGGCCATATGACCAAGAACAGGGTGTTCTCTATGGTTCTATCTTAAATGTGACAATTTTTGCTGTTAAAGTTAATGCAATCACTGCACAGTTTCCACCCACTGTAGAAAATCCTCTATATTAAGGACATCAATTTACTGGCCCTCTCGTATGAGGGTAATTGAAAGACAACTTTGTGTAGAAAGAAAATATGAAATAATAAAAGAAAATATGCTTAGAGACATTTAAGTATGGAAGATGTCCACTTCGAACTGCGATGCAGCTCTCGCAACGTCGTTCCACGCTTAGCACCAAGTGATTCAGCAGTTCTTGAGGCAAACTGACCCACTCCTTCAGAACAAGGATATCGTATTCTTTATTTTCTGGTAGAGAATTTGGAGTAGAAATGCGTCTTCCTATTGGGTCCCAATCGGGGTTGAAATCTTTGGATTTTGCAGGCTGTTCGTTCATATCTTCGGTCTCCAGAATTATATAAAAAGCTCGAGTAAGTTGTGGATATAATTTTTCGCCTACCATGAAACCATCGAATATGACGTTGAACACTTTCGTTGCGTTATCGTTCAAAACTCATCGTCCCTTTTTTCACCATTTGTAGCGATTAAGCATAATGCTTCCCGTCATGACCTCAATACCGCGTATCTATCCCTTTCTAGAACATTCTCGCGATATCATTCCAGATAAAGTGTCGTCTAGAATTGGAGAAAAAACTGAAACGATTCTCACATGTAAAACGAAGATCAGTCTAGTTTTGTTCAATTATTATGGATATAACACTAATTGTCACGTGCACTAAAATGTCTTACCAAAGTGTGTTGAGATATCTGGATATATGTGCTGGAACGGAATGGATCCGATTTTCAAGCTGACCTCCAGAAGTGCTTCGATTACGTTTCGCTGTTATAACCAATGTTCTAAGTCTTCATACTTCGTCTTAGAGCGATGATAAGCTTTCTAACTAATGGAATGGAATACATTCCATTAGTTAGAATGCCGCCTCGAGCCTGTATACATTACATGAGATTACCAACTCTCTGATAATATCAGTACTTCTCTGGTCTTTTTTAATAAATCTTCCCCGAGTGAAATCACCTAGATGATGTCTTTGAGACATTACAAGAAATCGAAGTTTGCAACTTGTTTTCCTTCACGAAAAAAGCCTTCATGTACGATTCGCTGCGTCCGCTTTAGCCGTTTATCCTGTTGAGTGACCCTTTGAGCGCGATTCGAACATTGGAATGTGTACCAGCTTTCCACTCGAAGTCGCCAGTTATGCAAATTGCCACCAGCTGATTCCTCACAATTTGCGGTTATCAACTTCAGAAATCGTATTTCTCTCAACCCGTGCGGTTGTGCAGGTTGTGCCTCGCACAACATCGCTTGATCAGGAGGGGGTATCATTTCAAGACGATAAATAATTGTAATATTTTGTAGAATATTCTTACCCTGAAGGAAAATTTACTAAATAGATTGCACGACGTAAAATAAATTGTAAGGCAATAAAAATGAAGAATGAACTCAACAAGTGAATAGCCGCTTTGCTTTGACGTACCGATTCATGCGTGATACGTGAAAGCAAGTTTGAATCAGTTCAGAGTCGGCAGCAGCGTGTCGATATGTTTCAATGTTTAAAAAAAAAAAAATTATATATATATATATATATATATATATATATATATATATATATATATATATATATATATATATATATATATATATATATATATATATATATATATGTGTGTGTGTGTGTGTGTGTGTGTGTGTGTGTGTGTGTAAGATATATGTAATATATTACATATATTATTTATAATATATAAATAATATATGTAATATATATATATATATATATGGGGTGCTTAAGGGTCAAGGCTACATAACTGAAAGGAGACTTCCACATAGAATTTAAAGGAATGCGGAGAACCGACCAGGGCTTCTGACCTAATGTCCAATCCTCACCTTCTCGTGGTGCACCCTGTTGGGTATCTACTTGGATACTGAACGAACGAGGATGGGCTGGCAATTTGAGATTTAGCCGACCAAATTGTATTCTTATTGGTTAAACCGAAATAAAAAATTATGGTGCAACATGACAAAATTTCATGCCGGCTGGGGCGTCGCCCGGCTAAACAAGGTCCCCGTTGTTTTCGCCAGGGAACCAGGGCGAACAGCGAAAAGTCAGCTACTGGAACAAATCTGAAAACAAACCCCAACTCAACATCACCAGAGTTAAAGATCGGTACCATCAGCGTAAGAAGCCTGAATGGCAAAAAAATGGAGCTAGCTGAGGAATTAAATAAGTCCCAGATTGACATAATAGGGGTGACTGAAACAAAAAAGACCAAAACTGGTGAGATCTTTCTGAGCCATAAATACAAAATGTTATATTCAGGCAATGACAATCAAGGAAAAGAAGGAGTAGCCATAGTATTCAACACAAAATACGAGGCTAATCTTCTTGAATGGCAGTCAGTCTCCAGTAGAGTAATGTGGGCAAATATGAGAATGGGGAACTGGACAATGAGACTTATTTGTGCCTATGGTTCCACAGAAGGTTCTACTAAGGTAGAAGTGGAGGAATTTTTTGAGGCTTTAGAAAAAGCAGCTGACTCAATGAATAAGGAAAAGGTGGTCCTTGTTGGGGATCTAAATAGCAGAGTAGGAAATTGTTGTGAGACATACAAAAATATTTTGGGAAAATTTGGAGAAAACAGCAAAGCTAATAATAATGGCAAATATCTGTTGGATTTCTGCTCAGGACATGGACTGGTTATTATTAACATCATGTTCCAACATACAAATGTACACAAATTCACATGGAGAGAAGAGGCAAGGAATAAGAAAAGTCTCATTGACTATGTCATTGTTGATAGTGATGTTTTCTCCCTGGTGCAGGACACCAGAGTGTACAGAGGATTTGAAATTGGAAGTGATCACTATTTAGTCTTGATCAGGATAAAATTGAATTTCATATTGAAAAGAATAACACGTATGAAAGTTTTAAAGCGAATAAAAGTTGAGTAGCTCTCAGATGTGAACTGTAGACTAAAATACACAAAGATTATTGAAGAAAAAATGAAAGAGTTTGAGAACAGTAATCAAACCTTGGAGATTCAGTGGAAAACTCTGAAGAAAACATTGATTGATTCTGCCAGAGAGGCATGTGGTGAGGTTGTCTGCAAGGATAAAAAAATCAGAACTCCCTAGTGGACACAGGAAGTTAAAGAGTTAGTGAAGAAAAAGGAGAAAGCATATCAAAAGTTCTTGTCAAATTAGTCAGCTTGTGCTCTTAGAGAATATAGATACAAATGCAAGAATGCTAAACACTGTGTAAAACTAGCTAAACAAAAGTCATGGGAGGACTTGGGCAAGAATATAGAAAATAAATATCAAGAAGGTGAAAAAATATTCTGGAGGATGTTGAAGAAGATTAGGAATGGAGGAAAGAGTGCTGTAAAAGGAGTTAGAGATGATAAAGTTGACGTGAAAACGGGAGAAAAAGATATCGTTGAGGTATGGAGTAATTACTTTGAAAAAATGCTAAATGAAACAAGCAGTGATGACAGCACAGAGTCAAAAAACACTGACCAGGAATGCAGTCAGGAATACATATGCATACTTGAAGTGGAAAAAGCCATCAAAGGCTTGAAATGTGGAAAGGCAGCAGGAGTAGATGATATTCGACCAGAAATGCTGAAGTATGGTGGTATAAGAGTCTTACAGTCGCTGCACTGCATAGTTCAGAAAGCCTGGACAGAGGGACGAATTCCCGATGATTGGAGTAGAGCTCACATAGCACCCATATAAAAGTGAATGTGAATGTGAGAATTACAGGGGTATTTCCTTACTGAGTGTTCCTGGAAAGATCTATGCAAGTATACTTGAGAAACGGTTGAGAAGAATTGTGGAAGAAAAGCTTGGTCAAGAACATGCTGGATTCAGGCCAAATAGAGGCTGTCAGGATCAAATCTTCGCTTTACGACAAATAGTAGAGAAAGCATGGAAATATAACAAAGATCTGTATTTAAGTTTTGTCGATTTGGAAAAGGCATATGACAAGGTACCAAGAGAAAACCATTCAATACGCTACAGTTATATGGTGTCAATGGGGCATTATATCAAGCAATACTTAGTCTTTATTTGAGTTGTAAGTCAGCAGTTAGAATTGAAGGAAGTACAGGACGATGGTTTAATGTTAAATCTGGTGTGAGACAAGGATGTACATTATCCCCTCTGTTATTCATTATCTATATGGATCACATTATGAAGGAAAGTGGTATTAAACATGATATCCAAATTGGAGATGTTAATGTCAGCTCTTTGCTTTATGCGGATGATGTTATATTTCTAAATAAATCCGCTACAAGTCTGCTAGATTCTCTGACTAAATTGAATAGCTGTTGTAATAGATATGGTATGAAGGTCAGCAATAAAAAGACAAAGACAATTAAAATAGGCAGAATCATTGAAAATGTCAACTGTGTTGTGAATGGAGAATCTGTGGAACAAGTAAAACATTTCTGCTACTTAGGCACGATTTTAAGTGAAGATGGTAAATTAAATATAGAAATAGACAACAGAATCAACAAAGCTGGTATGGTGGGAAGTCAACTGAATAAATGTATATGGAATAAGAGAGAAATTAGTCGGAACACTAAATTAGCTGTATACAAGACAGTGTTCAAACCAGTTTTAACTTATGGATCTGAGAGCTGGGTCAGAAGTAAAACACTTGACCAAAGACTAGAGACTGCAGATATGAGAGTCCTGAGAAAGATTATAGGCGTGAACAGATGGCACCAATTGCAATATCATATTAAAAACGAGGATATTAGGAAAGAACTTGACATTGTCAGTATCCAGGAATGCGTTAGCAGAGCTGATCTCAGGTGGTATGGTCACTTAAACAGAATGGGCGAGGAAAGATTAGCAAAACAAGTCTTCTCTGCCAGGTTGGCAGCAAAACGACCCAGAGGAAGACCAAGATATAAGTGGATTGATGCGGTACAAAGTGTCTTTGACGATAGAAATATAAGATCTGATAATGTTGGAGTCTTGACAAGTAACAGACTGATTCATGGCAGGAATTTGATGATGATGATATATATATATATATATATGAAAATAATTAACCAATATGTTTCCGAATACCACCATTGCGCTGCCTATTTATTTAACGTCACCTGTATCCGATTGAAAGGAATTTTTCAAAGTAAGATTAATAATAGAATATTTGCGATCGGCAATATCTGATGAAAATCTTACGGAATCAATAATACCAATAGAAAGTGATATTATTGATATTTTATATATAAAATATCTAATTAAGAATTTTGTTGCGGTTAAAGCTAGGATGTTAAATAAGTAATAAATTATATATCATATATACCAGTGCCCAAAATGTATTATTGTTGTGATTTTTTGTAGTAATTGGGAGAAAAATGTATTTTTATACCATATAAATAGAAATAACTTGAAATTAATTTTATTTTAATTTGCAAATTCTATTTAATGAAAGCGCCCAAATATGATTTCGAACAAAGGCGCCTTAAACATTGCATCACTTTCACGTTAACCGCCCGGGTGTGCTTTCAAAATACATACGACTTAGAGACATTCGAAAAGATGTAAAGAGGGCGCAGCGGGTCAATTGCTTAGCGTTCTAATATTTTTAAACCACTCAGCAGGTGAGGCTGGATGAGCTCAGAGACAATAGCACCAAGAGGCTGTGATTGATTATTGTGCCAACCAATACAATTGAACATTGCCATTTGTCATGAGTTGTTGTTTTCAGAGTTTCATGTTTTCCTTGTGTAAAGTGTGAACTGACGTGGTTGGGAAGTTTTTATATATAATATAGATATAAATATATTTTTAACATATAATTTTCCATACATTTGTAAATTTTTTGCCCATATTTACGATTGGAAACAGTGTTGACGATCTATTGATTGTTCCGTTTTCTGCGAGTTCTTTTTTCGGATTGTACTACAAAACCGCTGATACTACAAAAAAAAAAAAAAAAAACTAATTGAAGTAGGATTCCCTAAAGTGTGGATAATTCCGATAATGATCGGATATTATGAACACTCAGATTCAGTAAACAGAAGATAATTCTGAGAAAACGGAGCGAAATATTCACAAACCAGACAAATACTCATAATATGTGCAACAAATTTTTAAGAGATGATTTGCTGCTCCATCCAACCATATTTATTCCTGCTACTCTCTGTCTTATCATTAGTTTCCTTATTTTTTTTAATTATGCCATCATAAATTCACTTATTCATAAGTAGACTCTAAAGGTCGTGCTATTTGTTCTGCCCAACAACTTATAATACATACATATCACAAATGTTAATTATTAATAATTCGTTTGCCATGAATGGAAGTATTTCTTCTCACTCATTCTTTCTTTCCATTTCCTTTTTTTCACATCTTATAAATGATGGTTCACATATTTGAGTATTTCAAATATACCAACCAAATACAGCATTGTCCTTTATTGTTGTTTTCTAGTAAATCATTAAACAAACCGATTGTTCCACCACTCTACTCAGATTTGGTAATAATTAATTGGTAATTTAAAGTATTCAAAATTATCCTGCAACTAATTGCTTTGGCCTAGTTAATATGAGTGCTGATGCGCTATGCACTCTCGCAACTTTCATACATCGATAAAAATGCAATCATACGATCATTGGCGTCCGCAAAGGGGGTGGGGGTGGAGGAGTAGGCACTTTCCAAGGGATCGAGTAAAACATTCCACAAATTATAATCGTAAAAGTGATTGAGATATGTCACCTTACACTCTCGACCATGTGACGCTTTGTCTGTCTTGAAATTTTATTACGGGTTGGCCTGTTTTGGCCGATGGTCGAGTTGTAAACGTAATGTTTGCTGAGCCATTGGAAACGTTTATTAATCTCTACTCTAACTACTTTATTTACTTTCATTAATTTCTCTACCGCCTTAGTTTCCCTTTACCCCACGCTACATTATCTTCCTATTCTCTATTGACTTTACTTTAATTTCCATTTTTTACACTTTACAACCTTTCTTAAATTTGCTACAGGTGATCTAATTTCTTGAGAACCATGGAAAATTTATTTAATGTTACGACTGCGCTACAAAGGTTCCCTTTTATGGGTATTAAATATAATTGGGATTGCATGCAGTATCCTTTTAGGTCTAACTCAAGCATTAAATGTGCACTGGATTAAGGATCAGAGAATACATATTTTCATAACATAACATATTTATTAAACTAGGATCTATTAATTCAGTTTAATGAATAAATTTGCTCTTCAAAAATTTAGGGCTACAAATTAAAATATCACATACATTGTACATACAAAAAAATTAACATGCAGCAATACCATCACATACCTATCAAAATCTCAACCTCACACAAGTTTGTTCATGCAATATATATATCTACTTCAAACAACAATTTTACCATATTTAAATAATACCAAAACTTCTTTAACCCTTTAGTCCGGAAAAAATTACCACACATTAACCTTGGATTTGTCCGCCAAAATTCAGTCAACATTCCTCAGTATTAAACCTACACATAACGATTGTACTCACCGTTCTTTTCTTGACTTGACTTATTGCTCTTTACACCTATAAGGTGCATGACGCCACGAGTTTAGGATGAAATCCTCTTCGGTCCTGTGCTTCTTCTCTTGCTTTTCCCCAGCTTGACCATCCTAGTTGGTTTCCTTCTTGGATTACCATCTGCGCCATGTCATTTTGGGTCTTCCCCTCTTCCTTTTACCATCAGGGATCCATGTCAATGCTATTCTAGTGTGATCTGATGTTGGCATTGTTAGTACATGACCTATTCATTTCCATCTGTGTTTCTTTAACTCCATTGTAATGGGTTTGGTTTTGATTTTGTTGTAAATATCTAAACTGGCTCTTTCATGTCTTATCTGGTTCTACTGGCTTCTTTTCAATCCTAGGCGTCTTCTTCTTCTTTAGCGCCGTCGCATCTTGAAGGATTTTCGGTGCCCTGGAGCACACTACACCGATACTGCTTTTCCGTCTTGGGCCTCAACATTCGTGCGGGCTTTCCGTTCTTAAGCTCTGTCGAGCAGTGAAAGATTTTCGGGGATTGGAGTATATCTCACCGATACTTCTTTTTCGTCCTGGACCTTAACATTCGTGAAGGCTATCCTTTAACGCCGTCCCATCGTAAAGGATTCCCAGGACTTGATACGGTTCGACATCTCTTTGGACGTCCAACGGATACGCGATACTGGATTGCGAGACACTACGAGAGGAGACTGGGCATCTGCATACTTGCTACCTTCCTCACTTTTGCCCCTGCATACCGGCATACAGCTGTTGCGTTGCTGCATACTGCTTTCGCCTGCCACATACTGGATCTGTTGCGTCTGGACACATGGATAAAAAGCCCCGTGCAGACCGGCATACTGCTGTTGCATCGCTGCAGACTGCCACTGCCTACTACATACTGGCTGCTGCTTCTGGATACCTGAAAAAGAGTCCCTTTGAATTCTTCTGGATCCTATCTTATACTCTCCCTCTCTCGCTTCCTGGATTAAGGGTTAAGAACCACAAGGATTCCCGCGCAAAAAGGGGATGTGACTTTCGAGTTGTTGATTACTTTTGTTTCCCCCAGAACACACAAAAACAACTTATTCACTACACGCGGGAGATCCTAAGTTGTTCGCCGCCTGTTGTTGCACTGTCCTTGGGATAGGCATTAGGAATTGAAGGCACTTTACATTTTCCAAATAACGCTTCTAAGCTAAGCTCTTTCTTTCGAATTGGAACCACTAAAAATAACAGGCCGCTTTCTAAGGTATTGGCCTTGAAATCATCATCATTAGTGTTCTGTCACTTAACAGGTCCAATGGTATAACTTAGCAGATTCTCTTCCTCCAATTTCCTCTGTCTCTTTCTCCCTCCTTCATTTTTTGATATCCTCTTGTGTCCATTATATCATCAAGCATCATTAGTCGTCTTCTTTCTCTTGGTCGCTTTGATTCAATTTTCCCTTCTATCATTCTTTTCAGTAGGCTGTCTCCTCTTAATACATATCCTATCCAGTTATGCTTTCTTCTTCTTATGGTCTTTAGTAAATTCCTGTCTTCCTCAACACTTTGTAATACTTCATCGGTGATTTTCTCAGTCCACTTTATTTTCTCCATAACCAGATTTCAAATGCCTCCAACATTTTAGCTTCTTTCTTCCCAATTGTCCATGTTTCTGATCCATATAAGGTCACGCTCCAAATATAACACTTAGTAACCCTTTTCTTTAGATTTTTATTCATTTTATTAATAAACAAATTTTTCTTGATATAATTACATATTTTCCTTTGTTAATTCTTTATTTTATTTCCACCTCACATTTCCATTTTCTTTTATTATACCACCAAGGTATTTGTATTGTCTCTCTTGCTCTACACTTTCTCCATTCATCATCACCTTGATAATTCCTGGTTTCCTGGAGACTCTCATCACTTTTATTTCCTTTGTGTTAATTTTCATACCATATTGCTTGCCTATACTTTTACGTTTTTGCATTAGGTGCTGTAGTGGATCTTCAATATTAGCTAAAATTGCTTGATCATCTGCAAATCTAATATTTTTTATAATGTTCTTCCTCCAATAGTGATTCCTCTTTTCACTTCATCAAATGCTTCTTTTATCAATTCTTCTGCCTGGAAATACCTTGAAATCACACAGTTTAATATTATTACTATTTCAATACATACTTGTATGGTTTTACAAATCAAAAAAATTTATTATAACTACAGTTAATACAAGCCTTATACACAAAATTTCTAATAACAAAATTCCACACTCAGTGTTAAAATTACGATCTCCTTCTATATACAATGTTTGTAACCTCTGTAAAAGTCGATGCAAAGTTAAAAAAAAATAAATCCTACTGCATAGAATTTACAGGGTAACCATAGACCATGTGTGTTACTGCAGCAATAAAACACGTGTTTCTGTTTTTGGTTTATCTTTTTTTTTCTGATTTCTGAAAAAAATAATTCATTACTATTGTGAACAACATCCATTTCGTGTGCCCTCTGTGTCTAGTACACTTCACTGAGTGAAGTGTGAATTATAAATTTATAGGGAAACATGTATTAAGCAGAAAAATACATTTTTAAAAGGTAAGTGTATGTAATTAATTAAGCATTTACGGATTAATTATTTAGTCGATTTTTAATAAAACATGCCTGTCAATTTTTTATATATCAAATTGTGCAAAAAACTGTATTAATTCCGAATACATTTTCCCAAGAATTAAGGACCATTAAAATCGAAGTAAAAGGAAATTAATATATTTATAATTTTATTCTAAAAAATAAAATTATAAATTTACTAATGTTATTTACTAATGTAATTAAATTACATCAATACGTTTATTGATGTAATTTAATTACATTAGTAAATAACTACATCAATAAAAATTTATTGATATAGTTATATGTCGCCAACCCCCCTCCCCCTTCTGGAAAATTTTCTGCGGACGCCTATGCATACGATCAATGACTTTAAATTTGTAGCGCTGCGGGTTCTATAACCCACACGACAGCACATTCAACCAGTGAAGTCTTCATTCTTACATATACCCCTATATATATGATTGATTACCATAATAAAATTTTGAAACTTTTAAACAGTGATACATACTCTCAACTAACTAGTGACCCCACAATTGAATTGCACAATAGGACTCTGACAATTTATTAAAAGCCACCTTGGAGTTACCAAGAAACGTCCGTCTTTCACTCAGGTCGCTCCATCCTTTAACCCCACGATTATATGATCTCCCAAAGATACACAAATCAACCTGTCGGCTCAGACCAATAGTTGAAGGCGTACACTCACCGACCTACAACCTTTCCAAATACCTTGCAATTTTTTAAAAAAATCTTTCCGGAATTTCCCCCTCTCATATTAAAAACTCTGCTGATTTTATTTCAAAAATTAAGGACATCAAACTCAAACAACAGATTTAATGGCTAGTTAATTTCTCTCTGTTCGCAAATGTGCCTACTGAAGAAATCCTTAATCGTCTCAAGAACAAATTATCCAAAAAAACGTTTTGCTTTACTCTCCCATTGCATTAAGTCAGGATACTTCAAATATGAAAATAAGATCTACTTGCAAACCTTAGGACTGGCCATGTACTGCCCACTCTCCTCTATTCTTGCTGATATATTTTTGAATGATTTTGAAGAAAAAGCTATTAATTCCTTCCCTCTTAAACCAAAATTTTGGTATCGTTAAATAGAAGATATATTCCTCATCTGGGAATACGGTGTCAACAACCTTAAATTATTTTTGGACCACCTAATAAAGTTTCATGAAAAAATCTCTTTTACCTTCGAACTGGAATCCGATGACTGCCTCCTCTTTCTAGATCTAAAACTTACCAGATGTTCTGAAAATATTAAAATCTCAATTTTTAGAAAACCTCCTATACTGACAGATACCTTCATGCTTCTTACCATCACTACCCTTCGCAAAAGTTAGGTATTATTTCCACCTTAGCACACCGGGCCAAATCTTTACTAACAGAAGAAAAAGAAATTGAAAATTAACTCCTTTTTTCTTAAAACGACTTTTATCAACAATGATTTTTCTTCCAATAAGATTGACAGATTTCTTTCTCTCCGTCACTGAACTGCTTCTGAAGATTCCATTTCCCCAAGAGCCTTTATTTCTTTGCCTTACATCAGTTCTCTTTCATCAAAACTGGAAAATATCCTCAAGAAATTCAACTTCAGAACTTGCTTCACTACGCTACCAAATCTCCGCTCAATTGTTAGTAAACATAAAGAGAAACTTCCCAATCAGTATCCTGGAGTCTACAAGATTGTATGTAATTGTGGAAAACCATACCACGGCCAGACAGCTAAATCCATTCTTTTGCGTATTGGAGAATACCATAGGAATATTTCCTATAACAGTGCTATAGCCAGCGCACTCTGTAGCCACTTCTTTTTTCTGATGAAGGCCGCCAACACACCGTAGACTCTCCACAGATTTCTAATATCCATGTGTGCAATGATGAACTTGAAATAAAGATTGTGGAATCTAGAGAAATTGCCTTGGATTCTATATATATATATATATATATATATATATATATATATGACTACTAATATTAATTCGGAGTTGGGATATGTTCATTTTTATATAAACTGACTAAAAATCCGAGAATGATAACAAATTGAGATTTATTTATTGGATACGCTACATGTTTCGTCGGGTTCGACTTCATTAGGCGTTAAGAACATAGAAAGCTATTAAAAGACACTGAAAAAACAAAAAACATTGAGACACTCTAAAGCTATAAAATTATAAAGCTTTAATATTCGATTGTAAATTACAGTTATTATGAACTTGAGCTAGTCCGTGTTAAAGTTCTATAGTTGTACACTTGTGCGTGTGTGGATCCACGAGATCGCCAGTATCTGATAGTAGAGCTGAAAGAGTCAGGCAAATTATAGCTTGAGATTATTGTTCATATGAAGAGGGTCCAAGGTAATATATATATATATATATATATATATATATATGTTAATTCAATTAAAAATTCAAACATATTTCGATATAAATATTATATAATATGAAATTCTGGTGAGAATGTTTTATATTATATTTCAGGACTGTTATCATAATTGTTATGTTGAAAGACAATTAGAGAAAGAACCAAATTGCAGGATCGATGAATGGCATTTGCCATACACCAACCTAAGAGGCAATCAAATTGGTAAGTTATTATGAGAAATTATTGTCATATTGAAAACATAAGAATTCTAGTTTAAATCAGGATTTAAACAAAGGAAAAAAAATCATATTTTTTAAAATCTTTTTCTTATGTTTTAATATACATTCGTCTCAGAATCTATCCGAGAGGAATACTGTCGGTATGGCTTATCTCACCAAACACTTCTTGAATTCTATTCCTGTGGGAAAAAAATTACAAAACGCTAGTCTTAATATACAATTCTTACATGACATCTAGTTCTGTAATATAAGAATCGCATATTAAACATGGAATTCGAAGATTAATGGTGTACATTTTTCATGTTCCACTAAAGCATGTATTACTGAGGGTAAATATCAGGAATTTTATAATGATTAACTTAGGGTTCACTCAATACATAATACAGGAAACCCAACCCCACATAAAATAATGGTACCGAATGAGAATTATATGCACGAAAGTGCGAGAGAGCTATAACATTCTTTACTCTAAAAACAAGAAGACAAGAACATTGGGAAATGGAATTCTCAGTTATGATTTTCAACCAGAATTTCTGCTAACGCGGACTAATCAACCCAAATATCGATTAAAAGTTTGTTCATCTTAACCATAGTATATTAATCAAATTAAAGGATTACTTGCACAACCTGCATATTTTGTGCTAGGTGTTTTGTTTACGAGTAATATCAATCCCACATAAGCGTAGATAAATTAGGGAAATTTAGTACTGTGAGAGGAATAGAGTTAGTTAATCGAAAATACCGATGCAGACATTTGAACTTCTAAACGCTATGTCGTCTGAGTTCCAGAAAATGAGATGAGGGTTCAATGTCTCAAAACAGTAATCACTTAATGCATACAAATTTCGCATATGGGTGTTTCAAAACCAAAACATATTCTACAAGATCATCATAATAACGGTATATTTGCCATACTACTATTAGCAATTGTTGGTCACCCTAACCTTCGATGAGTAATCTCTGCAGCTGTGTTATAACAACCTGGATTCGAATGCCTTCAGTGATGCCAGGAACCATTTTACCGCCTTTTCAGCTGAAGGTTACTTATTCGTTCTGAAATATGGTGATGAAATGGTTTGCCTCAATGAAACCGACAAGCAGGCAGTGAAGATAAATATTATTCCGAACCTTGTGTATTTGATTCCTCTTCCTGAACTTCTAAGTGGTAGCAATTTCAAGTGGAAGCACTGGTTTGAATAAAAATGCTAAAATCGTACATGTTTTCATCACCAAAAGGGAAGCCAAACGATATTTGCCTCCCTTTTTTGATTTTAATATTCACTTTATTTCTTCGCCTTCTGCTAGTGCAATTCTTCAGATACAAATCACAGTGATTTACTAATATGCTCGCTAAGGATTCGTTATTTTTATTCTTATGCGTAAAAGTTTGGTAAAATAATTTAAGTTATTTTCATTTCGAAATATTTCAATTAAATTTTGTAAGCGTAAAATGATGTCTCGTCTACGGAGGGACGGCGAGACAGACAGACAGACAGACAGACAGACAGAGAGAGAGAGAGAGAGAGAGAGAGAGAGTATCTGAGACAAAGACAGAAAGAGAACTGATAGAGAGGAAAGACTGAATCTAAGGCTGAAAGAGAGAGAGAGAGAGACAGACAGATAGCGAAAGAGGTAGACAGGGAGAGAGAGAGGGAGAGAAAGGGAAAGAGTGAGAGGATGGAATCCAGTTGTAGGATCAGAACATCCCTATGAGTAAATTCCATGAGAAATCAAAATTCCTTCTGTAAATCTAGTATAGATCTCTCTCTCTCTCTCTCTCTCTCTCTCTCTCTCTCTCTCTCTCTCTCTCTCTCTCTCTCTCTCTCTCTCTCTCTCTCTCTCTCTCTCTCTATCTCAGGGATAAGTGTAAATAAATTACAGACAAGAGTGATACTAGGGGAAAGCATGGAAAGAAGCAGAGTATATATCACACTCGCATGGAGAGAGAGAGAGAGAGAGAGAGAGAGAGAGGAGGAAAAGGGAAGGAGCAGCATATAGCAAAAATCGGAAGTGGAGAAACAAATATCTACAGAAGTGTTACTCTCACAACTAATCAGTGTACTCAGCTGTCGAAGGACAGTTCTATCTTCTGGCTTGGGTGTACACCGGAGCAATTCTGTGAAGAGTTCAGAGAAATAAACTGTTCAACTCCCACTGTGTAACTTATACGAGTAACTTCTAACTACGGTGTAACATAACTCGTATTTCTAAAGACTATATTTCTACATTGCCGAAATCATTCTCACCTAAGAACTCGTCTTTCTTAGTGGATCAGCATTGTATGTGTGTGTGTGTGTGTGTGTGTGTGTGTGTGTGTGTGTGTGTGTGTGTGTGTGTGTGTGTGTGTGTGTGTGTGTGTGTGTTTCTGTATATTTGCACACAATTGTACGTTTAAGTAGACATACGTGTCTAAAGAAACGTACAGTTGATTAATTCTTTGGGATAAAACTTTCAGTATTTTACGCAATTTTAACAGTTAAGGAGGTAAGTAAGCTAATATTAATTACTTAAATTAAGGGGATATTAAATCCCGCATAGTTTTAAAACCGAATAAGAAACTCAAAGATCGGCGAATAGCGATCTGTACTTCCTCCACCTTTGCAACGAGTTGTCCGGTATTGTACTGCGTACTAGGATCACTTGCATTGGCTAACGCTAGTGTCGCCGATACTTTATAGTTTACTATATTCGGCAAGAAACTCTCTGATTCCGATCTTTGAGTTTCTTATTCGGTTTTAAAACTATGCGGGATTTAATATCCCCTTAATTTAAGTAATGTTTTCATTGCCGAAATGATGCTTATTAGCTCTTTATACTTAAGCTAATATTAATTACCGTAGACTGACTGAAGGGCAGATTATTTTCAAAATCATTAAGCCAAATAATATTTATGTAGTCTTCTAACCAATAAGTATAAATTATAAAAGCATATCCCTGGGTTTATTCCATCACAGTAATATAAAAAGGGAAACCCACTAGTCTCTACACTGATATTTCTGACTTCTTTTTGGTTAGGAACTACAAAAAATACAATTATTTTCATAAGTTTACTACCAAATAAACGCAGTGTGTTTCATTTCATAAACCATCTAGACATTTCGTGTTATATTACTGAAAAATCTACATATATTACGAATGAGGATCTCTCGAATTATATTGTTAAAATATTGAAAGTTAAGCACTCAGTTATAAATTAAATTCAGAAATAGATTCAATGCTGAGTATCAGAAGAGCTGGAGTATACCTTTTTCTAGTTCAAGTTCCGATATTTGAGAGAGCATATGCACATTTTCTATGCCTATTTGCTGATTATTAACGGTCGAACGCACTTTCATGGTGAAGGGCTTTAATTTATGTGATTGTACCCTGAAATATGTCCATTTCTCTTCATTCCTTTTCCGCAAGAATTTCTGGTTACTGCTGAAATGTTTTGTTTGCTTCTTATAAGCTGCACCCATTAATCGTTCTTTTAATCCTTATCTGAAGTAATCAAATGCAACGTGCTTGCAGTGCTTAACAATCTGTTATATTATTCAATGTCAGCTTCATTTCTCCCCAGAATACGTTGATATATCCTCCAGAATTAGTCAGAATTTCCTGTCCTGTTTCTTCGAAAATTATGAGAAAGGCAATGTCTTAAATGTCTTGTAGTCTGCTACGCTTTCAAGTGTAGGGAATGGTGAAAAATGCTTCTTGCTTTAGTCTATAATTCTTATCTAATTAATCTCACCTCACCTCAATTCATTTTACTTTTACCCTCTTTTACCTTACGGTGTCGAGGGTTTATTAATCGTCGGACCGCAAACCGTTCACAGGATAAGGTGGTCAGCCCAACGCCCAGGTGTATCCTATGTCTGTAATGTTGAATTCTCAAGGCCGGTTTGCCTGCTTTGCGGGATGGAAAATCCCAGGATAAACTGGAGAATAAAACTCGGCGGTCCATGCCCAAGACAGACTAACTTGGATATGGCTGAGGGAGATCCTTCAACTCCTCACGTCTCCGACGGGAATGGAACCTAGGACACTCCTTCCCCAGGCATATGGTTGCGAAGCGCACAGCCATTAGGCTAACTGCGCGGACATCTAATTAATAATAACGATTTACCGTTTGTTCGCCTTCTTTCAAAATCTGATTTTCTACCTGTTCAAAGAATGCCTGGACTAAATCATATTCAGCAAAATAAAGAAATCGGGAATGTAGGTTTCACCAGTTTCACAGGTTTCACCTTTCAAAGTTCGTGTAAACGAAATGTAACTGATTGAAATTTTGGCTATTTTCATTTTCTTCACCAATGGACAGGTTTTCCTTTTAGTTAATATCTTTTTCATTTCTCAGTCAATTGCTGAATGTTTGATCTCCATTGCCAATTTCAAAAGGTATGTAATACTATCGTTCGCGCTTTTTGCACGTTGGTAAGACTGAATATGGGATTACACTTCCCACAGTAGTGACCAAAAGATGGTAGAAACAAAAAGTGCGTCTCCAGGTTAATTTTCCATGAGGTCTATTCTTGTCGATTTAAAATTTCGCAATAGATTGAAAAGGACTGAATGGTTAACATTCAATAATTTAATCTACCCTATATGTATAGAATGATAAGACTTTTTATGTAACGTTTTTGTGTCACGTTTTTTGTCAAGATATTTGAAGCGTTTTGAAATTCAGGGGCTTCCCTGAGTGTCGCATCTTCAAAATTCGATTCATCAGAATTCAAGGAGAACCGGCCTACCAGTCCGGAACTCGGGGAGGGGGGGGGCTCCGTAGGCGCAGGGGGAGGAACCCCCTTTCGAGTTTTCAAAACTCGAGTCATCAGAATTCATGTAGAACTGGCTATCAGTCCGGAACTAAGGGAGTTGGGCGCAGTAGGTGGCAGGGGAGGATCCCCTATTGAAGACTCGACACTCAGGGGTACCCTGAGTGTCGAGTCTTCAAAATTCGAGTCATCAGAATTCAAGGAGAATTGGCCTACCTGGCTGGAACACGGAAGGTTGGGCGCCGTTGGCAGCAGTGGGGTGGATCCCCATAGTAAAATATAAAATATAATGACTAGATTTCTTAATATTTATGGAATATTTATGGAATATGGAGAAACTTCCATTAACATAACAAAAATTAACTTAACTCATTTGACAGTAGACTGTACTTTCTACAGAAATTACCGTGCTGCCCATTTAGACACACATATGTAGACACACGATGAAATACTACAGAGGTGAGTTATCTTACCAGACTACAATTTCAGGTATGTAGGTAGCACCTCCGGCTACGTTTCGATGGGCTATAGATTAAGTAAGTTCTCCCGAACAGTCCATAGAATTTACCCATAATATTTCGACGTAAAAGGAGCACTTAATTCTACCTTTCTGCATGTAACTCCATCTCAGAACACTGATTGGTTAAGATACTATCATTCCGACGACTCCATTTACCCCTTTATCTTTGTCATTTTGTTCTTCGTTATGTCGTGCATACTGATTGTGTTCTGTTCTTCATGAGAAAGTAGACGATGGAATCAACTGCATATCGCTGAAGTAAAATAGACGCGTCAAGGAGCCCGTTCGTAAAAGAATACTGAGAGAAAGAAATGGGTAGTAAGAAGTAGGATACAAAAGATCGTGGGTGCACAATTTTAAACTTTGCGTTATTCTCGCATTTTGGAAGCAACGTAGGTAGCTATAGAACATAACACTTTATACCATAGCTCCCTACGTTGCTTCCTAAATCGTGAAAATGTATCAGGAGGATGGTTACCTGCTTATTTCATTCAGAACTTATGAAATTTTATTTCATTTATGATATATTTAATCTTTTTGGGTGGTGAGGGAGGCTACATAAATATAACTTCCATCAGAAGTAGTATGCTTAGTGTTGAACAAGCATTTCCGCAGGCTGATACACAGGGCCTGAATAGAAAGTATGAGATGCAACACGTAGACAATATTTCACAATATAAGGATTTTTTACAATTTTCGCTTTTTTCTTTTTCTTCTCTTAAAGTTTTTGTTTCTCTTCTCTTATCGTTCAGTTTCTGTATACTAATTCGTGTCTTCTAGGGAAATGAAATTTTTGATGACAAATTCTCAATTTTGAAACGTTTAGATCGGAATTTCGTCTCCTTTCTTTAAGTATTCTACTGAAATCTATCTTCATAGTTGTTACTGGCTTACCGCAATTATAGGTTACAGTGTTATATTTAGCATAATCAAATAAATTTAAATTTAATTAAAGGAAACTAAGGAATTAAATCTTAATTATATTTTTAATAATCTATCAGTTATTTAGATTTACGTCAATCACCAGTTGGTATCTATAAACTAAATTTGTAATCACTAACGAATATGATAAAAAACAATCAAAAATCAATTACGTTTTAAGCAGCCAATAAAAATTAACACCCCTGTCCTGTGATTAACATGAATCAGCTGAATATTTAATCAGCTTATAGACTTAACGATTTCGTAAGTTAACGGACATCTCCACTAGAATTTTTTATACATTTAAAAATCTGAGTTGCACATAAATATCGGGTATGCACAACATTTTAAATATGCAGGAAGGGATGCACATAGATTTGAAAGAAAACTATCTAGTTTCATCTGATTCTGTATCACAATCCTCTTCATTATCATTAAGAAACTTACAAATTGAAGAATGTTTGCACCGAACTCTTTAAACCTCGTACTCAAGTGCTTCCATTATCAGTATTGATTGCAACCACTTTAGTTTCTTCAAGGCAATAATCGGAATGTGTGTTGCCCATGAGGGGGGGGAGGAACCTCTGCTGTATGTGAAAATCGAAATTTCCTGCATCGCAGCTTCTTTTCTTATGACATTGGTTGGTATCTCGTGTGCCAAAACACCAAAAGTCTTTTCATTTCTTGATTAGAATTCAGCCTTCGTATACATACACAAAATGCATTCCTCAATTTTTTTCCCCCAAATATCTGAGCACTGATGATCATATTAGATATTTTTTGAACAAAAGCAGCACATTTTCAAACTTTGAAATTCTCATAGTATTCTTTATACTACATAAAGATGTCTTTATGGTTGCTTCTGAACTCCGAAGAAACAGTAGAGCGACAAAACTGATCCATAAGACACTTTTCTGCGACCCCCCACAACAACAACAATCTGAGGAAATACGTTACAAATCCACCATTGCCATTCCTTATGCTGGGACAGTGTCTAAAAAGATTGATACACTCCTCAAGCCACTCGAAATAGGAGTGACGTTTAAACCTTTAAAGACTATCCGCCACTTTTTAAGATCTTCGAAAGACAGTCACGCATTCTTCAAATACGCCGGTGTCTATCACATCCCCTGTTCATGTAGATTCAATTACATTGGTCAGACCTCAAGAAGTTTGGAAATAAGGAAAGGAGAACACGTAGGAGATGAAAACAACAACAGAGAAGACAATTCTGGGTAGCCCTTCATTTCTCCAGGACAAACCATACGATAGAATTGGACAAAAGCTCCATGCTCTATTTAGAGGAAAATTTCCGCTCCCGAAACATAAAAGAAGCCGTAACAGCCATCCGTTCTAAACACAACCTCAATAGAAACCAAGGATTAATTTTAGCTGATATTTGGAAGACCCTCATAAGATCTTTAAGCACGCCAGAGTTAAATTTCGTTGCTAATTACAGAACTTTCCTGCATAACAACAGTTGCCATCACACGCTCCATGAGTTTGATGTACGCGTTCTTCTGTATTTGTAAAAAATCCAATTGGATTTCGGTTCATTCCTTCATGAACAGTTTAAATTGTTTTGTATCCCTTTTATTCACCCTGAAGAAACTAAACAGATAAGGCGAAACTTGTTAGTATTTTTTATTTACTATCAATTATTAAAATCCTTCGAACAATATACAACCCGGGTTAATGTCAATTTTCCTTATAACTTAGTGTTTTATTGTTTATAAGCCTGAAAAGGTTTCTCTTTGACTGACACTCTGATCAGCATCGTGAAGTGGACTTATATCAGTTGGAATTCAGTATTTAGAATCATCCATAAATTCTTAGCCATTCCTTCTGTTTACTTTGACTCAGCACAGATAAAGTCTCAGTATTTGCATTTAACTGTTTATTATTGAAATCTCCATGTTAATAGCTCTTTATGTCAGTGTTTATTATTACAGTGTGGAGAAGCACAGTGTCGTACGAAACTAATCACTGAGTTGTTAAATTGTTTTCTTTGTTTTCGCCAGCGTCAATTTAATAATTAGGAACGCCACCAGTCTCGGAAATATAAACCCCAATTTTTACTTTAGTTTCCATATTCAACAGGTGTTAAGCCATTGAATTGATAAATTTATTTTAAAAGAGTTTCTCTTTAGTGTGGAAATTCTTCACATTTACTTTGTATAAAATTTGTATATCATCATCATCATAGTTGTCAAAACTACGGCTCCTTTTAAAACCGCTTCTTCTTCTTCACATTCCGAGAGGAGAACAACATCAACCACATCAAGGAACGAGTGGAAGATAAGTGAACATCTGAGATCATAGAAGCCTTTCGGAAGGTCAGCACGCTCCGTCTGGGACGCTACAAATCGGTACGAATTCTTTTCCAACAACCTACGCATAGATGTCCCCTGACGTACAAAAGACCTGGCTTGGGGAATAGCTTTCAGTAACTTTCAGTCAACTTTAACATATGGGGGTTCCATAATATCTCGAACCCCCATTCTATAATCTCTGCAGACGTATGGCCAACTTTCCATTTATGTTTGTCCACATAACTTGGAGGGGGGTTTGGAGGAGGACGAGAGATGCACTTCGTATTCCTCTCATTCCACGGGTACAAATCATATATTTTCAGTTCCCTCTCTAGTTAACAACAAACAGGGAATACTTATTTTCGTTATAAACGAATTAAAATATTAAACGTGGACGGTAAGAAAGAGAAACACCAATCAATAATCCTCCAACAGTATTCGAAGCAGAGAAAGAACCATCTTCTAGTTTTACGGCTCTGTACGACCAGTGGCGTAGCTATGGGGTTGGGGCGTTCGCCCCAGGCGGCACTTTTTTGGAGGTTTTACGTGAGACACAATTTTATTTGTCGACGATTCTTTTATTTATGCTAATCAGTATTTTTTATTATTAATTACTAATTAGTTTTAACAACTATACTTACAACTAAAATATAAATATAACAAAACCGTTATATTTCCCAATCATAATATAATTCAAATTGTTAAAAATAAAACAATAAAAGGCATGGTAAGGCGATTGCTTTTATTCGTTATTGCTTATACCGTAGCGACTGCGTCTTAGAAATAGGTACCGCACAGTCAGTACACATTTGTGAAAAGGTTTTTTTTTTTCTCTTCTTCTAATTTTGCGTATAACTGAGGCCATCGACAGGGTTTTAGCATTCCTTAATAATAATATTTCTGCGGTTCCCTATTATATTAGAGTTTTTGTTTAACCCTTTTGAGCGTGTATAAAAATTAACAAACATGATTCCGTTTTTACCCTAAAAAATGCTAAAATGTCTGATTCATCATTAGTTTTTTTAATCTGTTACACATTTATATCATTTGGGTCGTTATGGAAACCGTTGAAAATATATTTATTGTATTCTTTGTCTATGGTTGGTCTTGATGCAGTACAGTAATGAGGGTATGAAGCGCCTGTGACAAGTGTTTAACTTGCGCCACTCTAACCCAAAAATGACATACATTTTGAAAAATTTAAATGTAACAAATTAAATTTTACTAAATGCAATATGCTAAATACTTACTATTAACTCCATCAAAATGAGCTGCAGTGTGTTGCAGAATTTGGGTGTCTAAAGTGGCGTATTGTCAACATTTAAAAGTAAATTTTGACAATACGCCAATAAAATATAGCGGAGTTTTATATCTATTTATTTTTATTTTTTACATTTTGCGCCCCAAACCTAGTTGCGCCCATGGCGGGCGCCTGTTTCGCCACGCCCTCGTTACGACACTGTCTACAGCAGGGGTGGGCAACCCTTGGCATGCGTGCCAAACGTGGCACTGTAACGACATTTTTTCCAGCACGCAACTCAGGGCACACATTAAAAAATAATTACATAAATAAATAGATTTGAAACATCTTCGCTGACTTGTATTTTATCTTAATATAATACAAATGTTTTAAGAACAGCGATACCAAATAAAAATACAAAAAAGAAGCCAAACTTACCAACTGTTTTAGTAATAATAAGTAATAAGAATATAAGAAACAAAGATCTTATTTCCAGACGCTGCATATGTATACATATACACCAGACGGTGTATATGTATATACGTGGATTTGTATTTTATTAAATCGAAAGTCATGAAAGTCATTACAATGTAGATTGGAAGTATTTATTGTCAATTAATATGTTTAACTTATTAGAAATAAAAGCAAATTTCCTATACATTGCCATAAATATACCTGTATTACTCGAATATAACTCGCACTTTTTTCCCCAAAACTAAGTCAAAAAATCGTGGTGCGAGATATATGTGGGGATTTTTGGAAACTTAAGTTTTCAGTTTTTTTTACGTAAAATCCCCGCATATATCTACCACCACGATTGCTATTTCCTGCCTAGAGAGCAGTTTCCTCCGGTTCATCCTGCCCAAATAGCACCATCATCTTTCTCATTATTTCAAGCAAAAATTACTAGTAATTTATAAGATTTGAGGTACTTAATGAACAATCCTTCAAGAATGACTAATGAACAGATAACTATGTACTAGGCCAGTAAAGACAGAACAGCTATGAATATATCCATATGATTGGTGAAGTATTAACAAAAGTTTGCGCAAGTCAAAGATAAAAACCAGCCGACAATTTTTGAATTGAAATGCTAATTGTTTTCAGCCAAATTCAATATCTGAAACTGCCGTAAAATATTCACGATATATTTCTTAATTTGAACACGTTTACGAATTTTAACACTTTTCGTTTATATTTATTACTGCCTTGCATTTGAGCCCGGAGAGAGAGAGTCCCACACATCAAGTTTTTAATGAGATAATACTGTGTATGCCAGTGCAACATATGGTTTTGCTTGAGTCTAAATAGCATAGTTTCTGTGGGAACTATGCTATTTAGACAGGTAATTCAATAGTTAGTGCCTGTATCATGTAAAATCCTGTTTAAACTTTTTTTTCTTGTGCAAGGTATACGCGAAACTTTTAAATTACTTTTCTTTTTCTTTTTCTTTTTTTTCGTAAAATAAAATCAGGGGTGCGAGTTACATTAGAGTAAATACGGTAAATTATTTTTAAAGCTCAGTGAAATGTATTAACAATATTAAAGATTATTAAGCGTTATGTGCACGTAATTAGATTACATGCGTACACTCTCTTTTATTTACGTGTGTGTAGGTCGGCTTATAATTGTAGTAATTTTTGGTTTGCTCAAACTTGGTTGGTATGTGCAGACAGTGATTATGATGAGATTTTCCGAGTCCAAATTATAATTTTTGTCAGTGTGTATATGGCTCTGTCACATTTTAATACCCCATAATCTGATTTTCATTAAAGTTAAAAGCTATATGAAGAAAGAAATTATTTAATTGCTTTATATTTATTTATTGATTTATTTATTTGCTTCCTGCTCTCTACAGATTGAGCAGAATTTCCCAACCACCAGCAAAGAAACATAGACATTCAAATGAAAAGGGTATTAGACAATTTATAGAATACTAGGCTGAAAAATGTGGCATGATTAAGAAAGATAATAATGCATTATGTATTTGGTGTTCCGAAACAGTTGCTTTTAGACTTCTTCTGTAAAGAGATATTTTGAAACGATTCATAAGAAATTAAGTAATAAAAGTGAAGAAGAACAAAGAGAATTAATTTCTCGTGAACTGAACAAGACAAAAAAAAAAAAAAACAGTTCAATACGTTGATGAAATTTATTTCAAGTAGGCCTAGTTTTCCAACTCAGTTGCTGCTAGGTTTGAAGTTTCAAAAGTTATTTCCCTACATGGAAAACCACTCAGTGATATGGAGTATATTAAAGAAACATGGCTTGAATGTCATCTTTTCTTTTAGACAATCTTTCAGAAAAAGTAAAAATTATTCAGCGCATTCAAGAATTGTCTTTGAGTAGAAACACAAAAGGATAGAGTATTTAAGTTGGAAAGGAAAACAGCAAAACAATTAAAAGATTTGTCTTCATGGAAGTTCTTTTCTATTTGTGTTGATAAGAGCAAAGGCATTACACCGTAACCTAGGCTGGCAATCTTTGCTCGATTTTGTAGGGATGACCAAGTAAGCGAAGTGAGGTTTAACCTTGTAGCACTATCTGAGCGTATCAATGAGTTTGAAATAAGTAAAGCAGTTATGATCGAATTTTCTATTAGACAAACTGATACTTCAAAAGTAGTATCTGTCACAACAGATGGTGCGCCCAGCATGATTGCTAAGGAAGCAGGATTTGTAAATCTGCTTACAAAATATGTTGGTCATCCACTGACAGGTTTTCATTGCATCCTACAGATGAGAATTTATGTGCAAACGCTGGCCTAAAAGAATTTTAAGAAGTGATGGAAACAGTAATCAAGGTTGTTAAAAATATTTCTTCACGTACTTTGAATAAAAGACAATTTCAGAATCTATAGAATGAGGTAGATTCCGTGTACAAATAATTAATAATGTAAAACAAAGTTCGTTGGAAAAGTCGAGGTCTTGTTCAGAAACGATTTGTTGAATGCTTGCATGAGATAAATCTCTTTTTGAATAATCAACAAATGTGTTATAAAGCAATGTATTACATCGTGTGGGTTTGTGAAGTGATGCTTTTTGCAGATTTTGACGAACATTTAAATGACTTGAACCTCAAACTACAAGACAGAAAACATCTTCAAATAAATGTGAAGATGTTTTCGTGCTTTTGAAATGCAGTTCATTGATGTTTCAAAATAGCTCAATTTGGAGACAGAAATTTCTTGTCCTTAGAGTTGAATTGGTTGATGGAAAATATTGAAAAGGAGCAATTAGAGACGGGAGTAACAGAGAGAAGGGCAGAGAAGGGTTACTAAGAACTTGGAAGGCTATACCCGAAACTTTTGAATGTTTAAAAACCCTTGCACCAGCATTATCAATTTTTGTATCTACTTATTATTGTGAATCATTGTTCTCAGTCATGAACTTTGTTAGGTCTCGTAACAGGATTAGCCTTACAGATGAATTAGTAGCCCATTTTTATCTCTACAGGTTACAAAATGTAAACCTGATATAAATTATCTGACATTAGTGATGCAGCAAGTCTGCGCAGTTACACTAGTGGCTTTGCGCTTCGCAACAATATGCCTGAGGAAGATGTATCCTAGGTTCGATTTCCGTCGACGATTTAACCCCAGATAAACCAGATTATCTGGGGTTTTTCTTCCCGCAAACAGATAAACCGGCTCCGTGAACACACAGCAATTACAGTCAGGAATACTGACCCAGGCATAGGACTGATTCGTCAGCTATGCGAGTTCGGATCCCGGATAAAATTTGGGGAGACCGAGATAGTGCCGTAACTCCACATAAAGGGGACTAACGGCGTTGCATCATACAATAAGTATTAAATAATTATTAATTATTAGTGATGCAGCAGCAGCAGACGTCTCTTTGATGATAAATGAATAAAATGTCCCCTATTTTTCTTTCTCTAATTTTGATTTGATATTTTCTGCTAAAAATGGTAAAGATTAATTTCTGTTTAATATATTATGTAGGTAAAATAAGAGTTTATTTTTTTCTATAATTTTTATATATTAATGACTTACTCGTAAGGGATTAAGAAGTAATAAAATTATATCTTTCATTTTATTTCTATTATTGTGCTTAGTCAAGTAAAACGACTATGAGATTGCGCACTGTAATATATTGGACAAACTTGAAAAAAGGTATGTCTGATTGATCTTTATGAAAAAGAAATTCAAAATTATTGTTTACTATTGATCATGTTAACAATTGCGTCTTTAAGTTGTGCGGCTTTAAATGGCAGATAAAATTACACTTAAATGCACATAAAATATTCACGCTATCACCAGGATAGATGGACCTTTAAGGAAAAATTCCCTCATTAATTTTTACATTCATTTAATCTTACATGAGTTACATTAATCACTATTACAATATTTTTTGATTTTACCATTGTATTATGATTTTTGATTATTTGAAAAGTTTTCTCAATACTTAAAAGACACCAAGTAATATCATGTTCCCCAAAATTTCTTTTCGCAAGTGAGAAAATTTTGCATCAAAGATTTGCCGATTTTGGCACGCTCAAAAATAATGTTGTCCATCCCTGATGTAGAGTCTAGATTTAAACAGATCTATCCTACTGCTGCGCGTTTGGGAGTTTAGGGAGATTAGGGAGCTGCATCGGAAACACCCGTCAGTCTGACCAGTGGTGACGGTGATTAAGCCTCAGATTTTCAGAAATGCGATACGTCTTTCTGACTTTTTGTAGTATATTTGGTGTCTATCGGGAAGGGAGGCAAAAGCTCTAGGTACGCCGCTGGGTACGATGCTTCATGTGAAGAGAAATAACGGCTCTGCGCGATACCAAATTTAAAATAAATGGTTTAATCCACCCGTCCTCTGCTCTTTATCACACGAGAACATCAAATTTATTTACTAATGTTATAAGATCTAAGAAAGGTAGCATCCCCTTGAAGAGGTATTGGGGAACTTGGTCTCTAATGGGAGTAATTCGGGAAATGAAACCAAGGCATTGATGGTCAACTCAAACGATTCACCCGGAAGAAACGGATCACCTCATCATCATCATAATCACGAATCATGGTCGCAGTTTCTCCAGGTGTCTGGGGTCATGTTGACTGTATTCTCCTAGTGACGTCTGTTTATTGCAGCATGACTGAGTTTGAAGAGTTCCTCCGTACCAGACTTTAATATCGTCAGCACTCACGATGAGGACGACCTCTGACATTTGATCCACTTATTAGGCTAAAAATTGACATTAGGCTGACTTTTATTAGGCTGACATGTGGAATTCTACACATATGTCCGAAGAGTTTTAATTTTCTTTGAATAACTTTTTGAAACAGGGTCTCTTTTAACTGTATCATTTTGTACACCTTCAGTTCTTATCTTCTGCGTCCCTTCATTTCGTAGAATTTTACAATAACACTTCCTTTCAAAATTCAGTATTCTTCTCTCCAATTCCTTTGTTATTGTCCAAGTTTCGCAACCGTATAACATACTGGGAAAGATGCATGTCTCAAGAACGCTTAATTTTGTTTTTAAGCTGATATTTCTACTCTTCCAAATTTTTTCCGTGGATTTTAGCTTTGCTGAAGCCAATGTAATCCTAACTTTAATTTCTTTTTTACAGCTCAGATCATGTAAAAAGATCGGTAAAATGTTCTACATTGTCAAGTTCCTTTCCCTCTACAATATATTTTTTTTTGCAATCGTTGTTTTTTTTTTTTTTTTCTTTTACGGATCACCTGGGTGCCGTTTATATCTGATGTCTTTTCCATTCGATGAGATAGATGTTTGCAATGGGTGAAACGAGCTATCATCTTAAACTATCATCATCATTTCATAATAGATTAGCTATGAGTTAGTATGATGAGTACTATAGCACTCATCATGCTAACTTATAATAGCTTATAAGCTGAGGGCTAATTTATTCTTATTTCCCCCAATCCCTACCATTTCCCATTCCTCTCTTGGCACCTCTCCTCAATCCTCTGTCACTTCTTTTCCTCAATCCTCTGTCACTTCTTTTCCTCACCCTTTCTTCTCTTTCTTCCTCCTCGGATAAACTAATCCTTTTTAGTTCAATAAAGTGATAATGGGGTTTCACTTTTGTCTGTCAGGAGCGGTCTGCAACAAGCCAGTGCTTCCCAGGTATGAATTGTTTTTTTTTCCTGTTTAATACTTACTGTTTGTTCAAATACTTGTCGATTAAGGATTTTTCTCTCCGTTCAGTAGAGCAAATTTCTGCCAGAGAGGTTTTTTCTATTTATATTAACGTTACTGTAAGTTGGGTGACTTAACTGTTATTTTGGTTCTCTTTTTAGCAGAAAGTACATAAATCATAAAATGATTCCATTGTTTTAAGGACTAGAGCTTTAGCAATAGACGTGCCAGGCCATCGGAGCAGAGAACATAAACTCCTTCACTTAATATGGCGGTGGAAAATGTCTAGTCATGGTGAAAAATACCGATTCGAGAGATAAACGTCTAGAGAAATTATCTGTACAAAGGAACCATATCACACCGATCATGTTTGTTAGCGATGCAAGGACTCTAACATCGAAAGGTTTCGATTGAAATATTTTTAAACCGGAGAAAGTGAAACACTTGATCAAAGACTAGAGACCGCAGATATGAGAGTCCTGAGAAAGATTAGAGGCGTTATCAGATGGCATCAATGGAAATATCATATTAAAAACCAGGATATTAGGATAGAACTTGATATTGTCAACATCCATTAATGCGTTACCAGAGCTAATCTCAGGTGGTATGGTCACTTAAACAGAATGGGCGAAGAAAGATTAGCATAACAAATGTTCTCTGCCAGGTTGTCAGCAATACGACCCAGAGGAAGACCAAGATGTAGGTGGATTGATACGGTACAAAGTGCCTTACACGATAGAACTATAAAATCTGATAATGTTGGAGTCTTGACAAGTAACAGACTGATTTGGAGGAAAATTGTAGATAGGAAGTAAGTAACGATGTAATTTTTTTCATGAAGTACTGTCATATCCTGTACACCCCTTGAGGGTACATGGCAGGAACTGATGATGATGATGATGATGAAAAACCGACACCTGAGGTCTAGCCAGCTGCTTCCTTAGGTAAACCATCAGAGCAGGCAACTTCCACATAAGCTGTCGTCTTACCGGCAACAACAACACCAGCCGCTAAAACGGAAGACAAGTCTCTCCCATCTGTATCCAGATGGGAGAGATTGTCTTTCCGACAAAAGTTATGCAAAATAAAGAGGAAAGGTGCGACCCTTAGGCTCATTGGCCAGCAACAGGACAATTAAAGGCGGTTCAGCCTAAAGTGGAATTGGCTCCGAAGCAAGAGAAGAAACAAAAATCCAGTACTAGAAAACAAAATAGTGAAATATCCCAATCCGAAGTTGATCATACCCGACAAGAGTTGACAAATTAATGATAAAATCAAAAGATACCCCCACACAATTCAACACTTATATAACCCCTCTGAAGATAAGGCAATTAGCTTCAAAATAAAGAACAGCAGACACGAGTTCGAAGTCCAAGCAAAACCGTCATCCAAGATTGAAGAAAGCCTGCACGGGGAAAGATATTCCACTATACCCAACGAATAGCCCTTATTCAGATTGGCCAAAGAACTTAGAATTATGGTCATACACCACCTATAATCAATCAATGATGCCATCAATCTTTTCCGTCGCCTCGCTTCACATCAGAAGCCTCAGAACACCATTCAGGGAGGCTGAGTGGACATTGTATCTTAGCATATAATATCACGCTACTGTTCAAGCAAGAAACATACTAGTATTACTACACAGCGATGCAGAATCCTTAGCACCAAAATAACTAATGGAGCTTCGGCCCAACACCATTCAGTGCCGGCGTAGGGTTATTACGAAAGCTAACCTCCTCCTCCTAGGAGCATTGCACAACATCCAGAGGGATGCATAATGACGAATTCTCGCCATAGATCGGATGTTCCACCAAGTTCCTAACATCTACGCCCAGATAACGCACCTGCAAGACTAGTTCCTCCTGAGTGTCAAGAACTATTTCCATGTTGCCATCACATCACCTTGATGGATGACTTGCACTATGCATGAATCCAGTCTTAAAAATTAAATCATACTTCAGAAACATCTGGCTATAAAGACTTGAAAATCACTACAGTAATGTTCAGATCACTATGTTTGGGAGATCCTAATCTCAATAAGTATTTCTATGGCGCCATCAACTTCCTGTTGGGGGTTTTCACCTCTGTAGCGAACCCAGTGTAACTAGGAGGAAATACATCACCGGGAACATTTATTTGGCTACAGAGACATGAAAATCTCCTTAGAAATGCTCAGATCACCGATGTTTCGGACATCGTAATCTCCAAACCGTGTCCACTCATGAATTGACCAAGGAGTTGGTACTCGGCTAGACAATTTTTATATAACACCGTCGCTCCTTTCTAGAGTCGGGAAGGCAAGGTACAAGGCACGTTAACATCAGCAGGAATATTCCGGACCATAAATTGATTACTCTCAAGTAACCAGCATCTTGAAAAAGTGGAAATTGGTTCGGGGTTCCAGAAACTATCATCAGAATTTCCACTCAATTTTTCAGTCAAGCTTCACCATGTTTGTTCCACGTGGACAAGAGAAGTACTGTAGAGTGTCCTTGGGAGCCTGGACTCATTTAACGTACCATCAAGCAAAAATGGGAGAATTGGGCCCAAAATAGTCCTACCACTACAGATTCCGGCTCGGGACATCTACAAAAAAAAGAAGCTGGATAGCTATTGATCACCAAGTTATACCTCATGATAACATCATCCAGGAAATCAATATCGAAATAGATGAAGAAAAGCAAAATCAACAGGGAGTAATAAATTTCGACATTCGACCACACGTGTGCTCGGAAGATAGGCCATCGGTCGCCTTTTACAATAGGCGCTAACGAACCATTTACAACATCACCGAAGGAGGAAACAAGACCACCACCACTTCTGGCACCCTTCAAATTTCCAGAAACACTGTGAAGTATAAGATAATGCCTCTTCAGACTACTCATTCTGGAACATTAATGGCTTCTCTCTGCACACCGAAGCAGGGAAGGATCGCCCCTTTACTGCCACCGAAATAAGAACAACCTTCAAGAAATGCTAGCCAAAAAAGTGCTTAGTTAAGAGAGACTGGGGTAGAGCTATTTTATGAGGCATGGGCCTTTATACTCCCCATTTTCCAGGCATTTCATTACATCTTCCATAAGGAAGATGTTATAAAGTGCCTTCCTTCCTACTGTCGAAGTTCCTGGAGTGTCATACAGTGTTCATCCCCAAGCCCAGCAGGGAATACTCCATAATCGATAACTGGGTCTATGTAGTCTATCTACCATCAACTACAAGATCCTCGCATGAGTCATCAATAGCAGAATCCAATTGTGGATGAGATACATCAATCGATAGCATAAATAGCATGGCATCCCATGCTTATCGATAGAATTTAAGCTGTTTTTGTGACTATACAAACACACGTAACCACAGTAATAAAATTTTTAATAAGTAAATATTTCGTCCTAAGTATCATAGGACATCTCCAATCCAGTTAGTTCAAACAATAATAGGAATTGCATAAACTTAGGGCGCATGATTACAATTCATCTGTGTGTGCAGTAGCGTTTTATAGAATTAAATGAAATATATATCTAGACAAAAAAAAGATAAATTACATTAAAATGAGATAACATATAAAATTATTTTAGACGTCTGCGCGGTTAGCCTAGTGGCTGTGCTCATCGCAACTACATGCCTGGGGTAGGAGTGTCCTAGGTTCTATTCCCGTCGGTGATGTAAGAAGCTCAAGGATCTTCCTCGGCCATAGCTAAGTTAGCTGGTTTCGGCGTCCCAGTTTATCCTGGGAGGTTTTATCCTGTTGTCTGTAGTGTTGAGTTCTCAAACCGGCCGTGGGGCATAAAATAATAAGATGTAAAATTATGGTGTTGTTATATCCCCCTTTTCCATATTCATTTGGATGTATAGTTCAAAGGCATCTCTTACGTGTGACTCACAAAGGAATAGCTCGAGGGTCGAGCCAAAACCTATGTAGATGATTCTTCCCAACCAACCCCTCGTTAAGCCTAAGAATATTTGTATTTTACTGCGCCACTTAGGATACTCAGATTAATTGAAATATTAATCAAGAGTTTGGTAGTGAGCTTCGCAAAGTATCACAAATAATTGCAATCGAAAATTTACACTGAATGAGATCCCTGCTTAGATCCGTATTATTTTACAGGTGGTGCGTTAAATTCCATACAGAAACAGGATTTGGTTAAAGAATAGCAAACATTTATTTTAACATAAGACATACAATACTATTTACATAAAGAAAGTTTTTCATCCAATAAGGGTTAAGAATTGATTCAAGTTTAACAGCACTAAGTCACTCAAATGAAAATTTACACCAAGTTTCAATTAATCTTATATATCTCTCCTATTACAACTATTTAAAACTATAAACCTTAATTAAACAATCCCTAATTTTATATCCTCATTCTAGACATAAACTTATTAATCCTCTTATAAACAGATATTAATCTAATACACATTTCATCCGATTATTCATAATATTCCACACACTTCTTTCCTTTTGTCCTAAAGTCCTCATAACAATTGTCTATCGGTTCTTTGTGAGATTATGTGAGATTAAGCTCTTAATTCATACACGTGCTATGGGATAATCGTACATTCTTGGTCACAAAGGATCATACAGGCACCATTCACTTAATTCACAAATTCACTTAATTCACTTAATTCACTTAGGTGAGACATGAATTTCTTCATCTGAAAATGCTCGCATTGGAGAAGAAGGTAAAGACTAGTATTGCGGCCCTAGATGGCAATTTAGCTAATGCTGATTTACGTCACTGTGATAGTATTTACGTAATTTTATTATCATTTTCTTCAAAATACTTACTCAGAAGTGTACCTATGATCTTAAACTGCAATAGCGCAATTAGCTAGTTTACTGTTTTTTCACCGTTCACTATTTTTCTGAACATTTTGATACCTGTAGCATCAAAGTAAGAAAGAATAATTATATCGTTTTACGACGAAACAGAAATTAGGAAAATAAATAAAATATAACTTTTACTAAATAAGGATAAATAAACAAAGTCTGCTGGAAAAATCTATTAACATCTTCCGTTGCAATGATGAACTAGAGAGAAAAATCGTGGAATCTAGGGAAATCATCTTCAATTCTGTTCATCTAAATAATAACTTGAGCTACAACCTCCCAGATAGTCATTCAGCTGTAACCATGTACCGGCGTTCATGAGATGCTACTAGCACGTACTTTCCCAACAATACAACAAACAAAAGAACATCTTTATTTAATGTCAATTATGTATAGAGACTCTCTATGATGTTCATAGTTTATTTCAGCTTCAGTGTTTTAGTGTTTTTCTTTCTTTTTTCTTTCTTTTATAATGTCACCTGATGAAGTGTGTTACAAGCTGAAACTAGTCGTGTTTCTATATTAAAACCTTTTTACTTAAATCTCGGTTCTAGTCATTCAATTCTTTAAAAAAAAAAAAAAAAAAAAAAAAAAAAATATATATATATATATATATATATATATATATATATATATATATATATATATATATATATATATATATATATATATATATATATATATATATATTTATATATTTATATATTATATATTTATTTAAATATTATATATTTATTTATTTATTTATGTATTAATGAACATTGATTCAGTTACTTGGATACATTTTAGAAACATATTTAATGACTAAAATCGAGATTAATTAAAAGCTTTAATGATAAAAATACTACTAGTTTCGGATTTTTACAGCCTTCATCAGGTATCTTTTAAGGAGAAGAAACAATAACAAAAACTGAAGGTTCTAAAAACTGAGAAGCACAGGAAAATTGCAGTGCATAATTGAAATAAAAAACGTTGTGTTTGCATTCTAGTTGTTCTATTTCACGTGGCATTTTTTGTTGTGTGTATGTGCTAGCAAACTCTGGAGAACGCCAGTACTGAATAACAACAGTATGGCTATCAGGGATGTTATAACTCGAATTGTTGTTTAAATCTTCAGAGTTAATGAGATTCTCCCTGGATTGCACAATTTTTCTCTGAAAGTCATCATGGCTGCGGAAAATATTTTCAGATCTATCCCAGCAAACTGATCGGCCTTGAAGATCATCATGGGGATTATTTGAGAAGAGTACATGACTGGATAAGACACTGGCATGGCATATTGTATAGGAGATGTTTCTTTTATGTTCCTACATACGAAGTTCAACATATTTATTAGTTTAACCATAATAAGTAACATTACAGTCACACCATAACTTATATACGTCTGGGTATTTCAGAGTGTGATGCATACGCTTTAGATGGCTTATGAAATATCGAATATATATAAATATATATTTATATTTATGTATTATATCTATCACCTTTACCCCCCCCCCCAAAAAAAAAGAAAGGGGGAAGAAAGAAGGATTGTTGTGCTTAACAGTGCGAAAGTTAATCAGCTGGCACTCTCATGTTAATAGATAATATTGTGCAATAGTAACTTCTATGTTCTTCCACATTTATGTTCTTGTGTTAAAATAAGATCTTATGTTATCATGTTAAAATAACTCTTAATGGCTTTAATTTATTTTAAAAAAAAAATGTAATTAGCCTTATAAGTGACTTCGATGTAACATACCTCAACAAGAGTATGAGCATGTAACCTCTCTGTCTGACTGCAGAGAAACAAAAACCGGTTAATCCTGTATATAAGATTGTTATGTTTACAATAAAAAAAAAATAAAAAAATAAAATATCTATCTAAAAAATTTGCAACAACAACAGCAAATGCATCATCCAGAATCTGAGGAATACCAGTCCCTAGAAGCCACCATACGCTCACACCTAGAACACTCTGCAAGAGGAGCACTAATAAGAGCACGACGCAAACATATTAACTTCGCAGATGCCCCTACAATGTATTTCTTTTCACTAGAAAAATGCCAACAAGAGTGCACCACTATATCTGCTATTAAAACAGATAATGGAAACATCATAGAAAATCATGACGAAATCCTCTTATATACCTTGCAGTACTACAAAGATTTGTACCAAGCCAACCCAACATCTATGGAGGCCACGAATAAAATTCTTTCCGAAGTGAAAAGACTCTCAAAAACAACAAGGAGTAACACAGAACTCCCTATCACGTTACACGATCTGAAAACTGCCTGCACCTCCTTACCGAAAGATAAATCTCCTGGCATAGACGGGCTCACCACTGAATTTTATCAGTCCTTCTGGGAACAGCTTGGACCTATCCACTACAGAGTATTTGTCGAAGCGAATACCAATGGCTTTCCACTCAATATGACAACATCAGTTATCAAACTCATTCCAAAGAAAGGAGACGCGACGAAACTAGGAAACTGGAGACCCATCTCTATCACAAACACCGACTGCAAAATTATATCCAAAGCCATTGCCAAGAAACTTAAACCCGCTCTGAGCGAAATAATAAATAGGCATCAGAGCTATTCCATCCCTGGAAGATCTATCCACGAAAACTTACACCTCATAATGGATCTCATAAGCATAGCGAACAACAACAGTGAAACAATGGGTCTTGTAACACTAGACCAAGAAAAAGATTTCGACCGCGTTGAACACCTTTACCTCTTCAACTGCATGAAAGCATTTGGCTTTGGCTCAGGCATCATTCACTCTATTAAAATGTTGTATGCCAAGGCACAGTTTTGCATGAAAATAAACAACAGGCTTACCATAACTGCACCACACAGCAGAGTGTTAAAATAAGATCTTATGTTATCATGTTAAAATAACTCTTAATGGCTTTAATTTATTTAAAAAAAAAAAATTTAATTAGCCTTATAAGTGACTTCGATGTAACATACCTCAACAAGAGTATGAGCATGTAACCTCTCTGTCTGACTGCAGAGAACCAAAAACCGGTTAATCCTGTATATAAGATTGTTATGTTTACAATAAAAAAAAAAAAAAAATACGCCAGACACACCCAGTCGCGACGCTGAAGTGTGCAGACGTGTCCAAAGTCGCTCTTGCCTAAAGTTGTATTTTGTGCGGTCGAATACGTCAATCAGCTTCAAGATTTATACCTACTTAAACGTAAGCACCTAATCTATCGCGTTAAAAAATTATTTTTCTAAATTTGTGAAGCTAGGAAAAGTTATACTAAATTTAAAATTTTAAAATCTTCTGTGTTCGTGTGCTTATTGTTACAACGGTATGCCTTCGAGTACCGGGAATTTGTGATAGCTTGCGTTTCCCCTTATTCGCCCGAAGCAATGGCCAGTATAAACCACAGCATATCACCACCAGCAGCAGCCGGTCCACGCCCGAGCTCAGCAGGAATCGGTCAAAGGTCGCAGAATTCCGATCAAGGAAAAGACGCCAGCCACATCGCCAGAGAAGAAAAAGACATCAGTCTCAGACCCCCGGACAACAACGGACAAAGGTCAGTACTCTCTGTCTCCTATGCTAACATTGTAGCTAATACTTCCGCGCGAATTAATACCACTGCCACAACGCGTACAAACGTTCACCCAGCCAACCGCTTTTCCCGAGATAACGGAATTGTAATTTTCGCAATCGAAAATACCCCACTGGAAAAGTATCTAGATGCAGTAGCTCAGCATGTTCCCCCAAAAAATATAACTCACATTTCAAGAGTTGCCGGAACCGTACAAATGTACTTTAACAACGCATCTTGGTCTGAGACATTAATTGAAAAGGGAATAGACATCGGAGCAAGCCACGTGAATATCTCACCAATCGCAATGTTCTTCCACATTTATGTTCTTATGTTAAAATAAGTTCTTATGTTATCATGTTAAAATAACTCTTAATGGCTTTAATTTATTTTAAAAAAAAAAAATGTAATTAGCCTTATAAGTGACTTCGATGTAACATACCTCAACAAGTGTATGAGCATGTAACCTCTCTGTCCCACTGCAGAGAACCAAAAACCGGTTAATACTGTATATAAGATTGTTATGTTTACAATAAAAAAAAAAAAATAAAAATAAAAAAAATATATCTATCTATCTATCATTCGATACTCGCTAGGTGGCCAAGGTGTTGCACGTGCGTTCATACCGCTACTGCCTTCCCCCACCTTTTATACCTTTACCCGAATGGAAGGACTTATTCTTTTATATAGTAATATTCTCCAAGCTAAGAGCTATCTACTCATACTAGTCGTGTACGCGTAAGTTTAGTGATAAGTGATTTATGACAGTTTTCTTCTCCTGGTGTACGAGTTCGTATATATCTTCAATTTCGACGCCATAATTTCTTCTCCGACACCTGCACCCCTCACCTGAGGCTATAGCCGGCGAAGGATTACCCGCCATGGCAACTGCACATTCATGTACTACCAAGGATTTAGCAATTCAAAGACCCCCTACGAATTCGGACCCGGAAGGAAGAGCAAAGTTCACCAGAGCTATCTACATGGAAAACAGGTCAGTCAATTCAAAATCTTACGCTAATGTTGTATCTAATGGAAATATCCTATCGTCTCCCAAAACACTGATCTCACACACGAATGCCACATCAGGCAGCATTAATGACGTTACGAACGTCATTAATGCCTGCCTACAAAAGCTTTCGAAGGCAGGCATTAATGCACTTTCCAAACAACGACGCACTACACGACCTCCCAAAATTATTCAACACGGACATAAATGGAATAACCTATACTTTCTACTTATCTTCCTCATCACAGTGCCACTTCTGTCATGAACATGGTCACATTAGGAAACAATGTCCCTATATTACCAACAGTTCATCAACAGACATCCCAGCCTAGAATAGTTAACCAGTTGAACAGAATAATATCGTACATGAAGAAAATCAAAGCATAGGAAAAAGTAAACCAAAAATTCTCTCCTCATCACGAACTTCAGAGGAAAGAAGATCCCTAACTGAAAAAGACCGCTCACGTCGCTCTTGAACGCCTGACAAGTAATGAGATCCAAGGCTCAGATAACGAAGTCTCACAACACAAAATCACAGATCCTCCCAACAGAGATGACAAGGACGAACTACTTAAAAGCAATCCCCAGACCCAGTAACCAGAATCACCAACTCAGCCTCCCACTAATTCAAAACTTCACCCTACAGAAGAACTACTCAAAATGGCCTTTCACCACCTGCAGCCAGCCAAGGAGAAACAGAGTTCCCAGACGATGAGGAAACTGTATTTTCACATGACCACCTAGAAGAAGAGGAAGCTGAGGACGAATTTCCCCACACTGAGGGTCCCCTAACCATGAAGCAGCTGTCATCCTTCATACACAAAGTGCGAGGTTCTCCTCACAAACTAACTACAGCCCTTAAATACACTACAAGAAACCAGGAACTATTATCTCAACTTCAGGACCTACACTCGAAACTGAAATATAAAATTAGCAGAGCAGAGGTTAACAGGAGTAAGCGAATCTACTACCTAATTAATGGGCTACAAACACAGTACCAGGACCAATACTAGATTAAATTTACAATCAAACTTTCATAAATCAAAATGTCTAAAAGCCTTTTTTCTCTCAATGCAAGAGGATGTGCCTCTGCTCTCAGCAACAGAATAGTCCTTGACCAGGTACAAAAATATCATATTGACCAGGTACAAAAATATCATATAGACCTAATACTAATGCAAGAAACAAACATCAACTCCTCATTCAATTTATCCAGAAGATGGGCAGAGTGGCCTTATGACTTACAGCACTCTGCAACCCAACAACATCATGGAGCAGGAGTTAGCTTAGATGTACATCATAGATCTCCCTACAAACTAAATTGCTGATATACCAGGATATGCCTTGTATGCTCACATAATAGCACCTAACCATAACACACTGCATGTGGTCAACATCTATATACCACAGCAGGATGCTCTGGCATTACAAATCCTGGATTTCGTCCAAAATCATCTTTCTAGTATAGACCAAGAACATGTCATAATAGCGGGAGACTTTAATTGCACTCCTGACCAAGAAAAAGACAGATTGCAGTGTGCTGAACATCGTAGCCAATTAATAAACAAACTTCAAACACTGGTAAACGATAATGAACTCATTGACGTCTTTCAGCATCAACACCCTGTTAAGTAATCCTACAAATGGAGGTCAGCAATCACAGCGACAAATAGGCCACTCTACCAAGCACGACTCGACAGATACTACATTTCGAAACACACCTTGCCTCTAGTTAGAAACATCTCACACATCCCTTCCTACATTTCAGATCATTGCTTCGTCAAGCTGCAACTTTCATTATTTTTTCAAGCATCCAAATCAGGAAATGCCTATTTGATCTTCAACAATACTCTCCTGAAAGATCCAGCTTATATAATAAACACACAGGCTTTAGTAACCAACCTCGCTCACTCGAAAGTGGATACAAAACCAATGAAAACATGGTGGCCACACTTAAAATCACGAATAAAATCCTTTACGCAGATCTACAGTCACCAGAAAAATCAACAGAACATTACAATCCGACAACTTGAAGAACAGCTCAAGTATCTCCCAGAGGTAAGCCCTGAACATCATTCTACGTTCCAAGCCATGCAAAGACAGGCAGATTTATCGGCAAGAGGAGCCCTACTTAAATCGCGGCATACACGAATAAATCTTACAGACGCCCCCACAAAATATTATTTCTCTTTGGAAAAAAAATGCCAAGCAGCAAATTCCATCTCTGCTATCAGACTTCAAGATGACAGCATCACAGAAGATCCAAGTAAAATCACCTGTGAAAATTACAATACTACAAGAATGCATACAGCACTGCAGGAACATCGCCATTCACGAAATACTGAAAGAAACAAAAAAAATCTCTGCAACAGATCGGAACCATTTAGAAGAGAAAATCACGCTAGATGAACTGAAAACCGCATGCACATTCTTGCCAAAGAACAAATCTCCTGGCCTTGATGGTCTCACGTCAGAATTTTTCCAAGTCTTCTGGAATCAACTCGGACCACTTCTCCTCGAAACACTGCAAGAAGACTACATCAATGGCCTCCCACAATCCGTCACGACCTCAGTAGCACGATTGATACCAAAGAAGGGAGACCACACGGATATCCGAAACTGGCGTTCAAACTCCCTAACTAATACCGATTGCAAAATAATTTCCAAAGTTATAGCAAACCGAATAAAGCCAACACTGTCTGAAGTTATTGGCCAACATCAAACCTACTCTGTCCCAGGAAGATCAATACATGATAACCTCCATTTAATAAGAGATCTCATCCACATCGCAAACAGCCAACATGAAGACCTAGCTCTAGTCAGCCTTGATCAGGAGAAGGCTTTCGACAGGGTAGAGCACAAGTACCTTTATGAAGTTCTAAAGGCATTTGGCTATGGTCCTCTCATCATTGAAACAGTGCAATTGCTTTTCAGAGATGCACACTTCTGTTTAAAAATCAACAACAGGCTCATTCACACTTTGTCAAACCCTCGAGGGATCAAGCAAGGATGCCCCCTCTCCGGTCAATTATACACACTGGCCATAGAACCCTTCTTAATAAGCGTACAGGACACCATCATCTCGAAACGGACGAGAATAATAAAGCCACATCAAAAAATTACCTTATCAACATATGCCAATGACGTCACTGTAATAGTCCGAAATGAAGAGGAAATGACAGCAACCGAGGAAGCACACAGACTATATGCACAAGCCTCAGGGGCCAAATTAAATTCTGCAAAAACCAAGGGCTTGTGGTCAGGCAGATGGAAGTCTAGAAATGATTCTCCGATCGAATGTACCTGGTCAATCGAAGGACAAAGATACTTAGGTGTGCACCCTGACAACACCAAAATATATAACACACTGAACTGGACACAGCTGCACAACCGTTTTAAACAGGTGCTAGGTAAATGGAACAGCGTTCGTTCCATGTCTTCACTTAGAGGAAGAGTACTGATAGTTAACCAGATGGCTGCGAGTGTTTTATGGCATACCCTCAAAGTACTCACACCTCCTGAAGAATTTCTCTGCCACATTCAAAAGGAAATCAAACGATTCCTCTGGAACAAAACTCACTGGACAACATACCCTCAACTCTGCAAGCTACTCAGCAAGGGAGGTCAAGGCCTGATTTCCCTTGAAAACAAGATTAGAACCTTCAGGATAATTCTCTTCCTAAAGACACTTCAATGCAATCACACTTATGTAACGACCTTCGCGTACATCACGAAATGATCCACCAGAGGACTTAAACTTTCCACAATCCTCCGAATGGCCAGTCCTGCATCATCTCCTCCTAAACTACCTCATTTTTACAAAGATACTCTACAGCGATGGAAAAACACAGGACTTCATCACACACTCACAGGATGAACAGAGTCAGCTGTACTTACAGAACCTCTATTTTCGAACAGAAACATCAGAAGTCTCACCACTGGCCAGCCTTTTCTTTTCCCTACATGGAACTGGGCAGGAATAAGAGTCATAGGAGACCTCCTAACCCACATCCTAAAGTGGAAAGCATTCACAAGCCTACCAATGAAGAACCCAAAAACTGAAAAGCAATATCAACAGCTGCAAGCCTCCATTATAAAAGCATATCCAGATATTGCTACACCTCAGGAAATCCGTATCCCTTCTAGAAACTGCTTTGGGCCAATATTTCATCTTGTACAATCTGCAGCCTCACTTCCAATTCTTCCCTCCAACTACAAGAAAATATACCACATCCTCATGTCAGTGTCCACATCCTCGCCCTTCTTATATTCATCCTTAACACTCTCATCTAAAAGGCTGCATATGCCACTCAGTTTTCAGTGGGATCTGCCATATAAATCAAAATGTGCCAAAGCAGATTCCGACATACAGTGGAGACTATGGCATAACATCTTGCATAACAACTCCTTCTTAGCTATGCAAATTTCAGCTAAGAGAAACGGATCCGTGTCTATTCCGTGACGTTTCAGGTACCTTGGAACACACATATCTGACCTGTCCCACAAACAAAGTGATAATCACCTATGCCCTGAATACTGCCTCTAGCACCTGTAACTACACACACAGCCAAGAAGACTACTGGAATCTAGTCCACACAGAACAAAACAGACACAGAACATGCAATTTCCTTTTCATCTGCGTTAAGGTCATCTACAGAATCTACCTAAAACAGACAAGAAGTAACCAGCACCCACCCATCACTGAAACCGCACAACCCCTCATGTATATCCTCCGTCGGAAACTAAAAAGCCGGCTTATATTGGAACTTGAGCACTTCAAAGAAACAACAACTGTCGCGAAATTCCTAGAGGAGTGGATTCCAACTGATAACCTCTTCTGGATTGACGACGACAATGTGCTTCATCTGAAAGATAACTCAAACTGAAACTGAACTGTTAATTTTAATTCATTTATCGCATTCTCTATTGTAAACCCGAAAGAAAAAAGTTTTCTTTCTTTCTCTCTCTCTCTCTCTCTCTCTCTCTCTCTCTCTCTCTTTCTCTCTCTCTCTCTCTCTCTCTCTCTCTCTCTCTCTCTCTCTCTCTCTCTCTCTCTCTATATATATATATATATATATATATATATATATATATATATATATATATATATATATATTGCGCCCCTCGCCTTAAAATATATTGCGCCCCTCGTTAAAAGCTATCAACCTGGTGAACGCATCATTGAACTCACTGTTACCTATTCACTAAATAAAGAAACGCAGGTGTGTGAGGCGGAGGTATTAGAGCTGTTGCACAAACTGAATAAGAATTCAGCAATAGGGACTGATAGGTTATCAGCACGTGTGCTAAAAGAGTGTTTAGCTGAACTTGCCATTCCTTTCACCAGGATGTATAATACGAGATCAGAACGGGGAATTCCACAGGAATGGAAGGATTATATGGTAATTCCATTGCACAAGGGTGGTGAAAAGACAGATGTATCCAACTATCGACCAATTGGTATCTCAGGAGTAGCGGTGAAGATTTGGGAAAATTGGTTAGTACCCGAATTCAGAAGTGGGTTGACAGTGAATCTCTACTTTGCTGTGAACAACATTGGTTTGCTAAGGGAAGGTCATGTTTTAGCAACTTGCTCACATTTTATAACAATGTTACCATTGAACTAGACAAGGAGAATGAATACAACATGATTCTTTTGGATTTTGCTAAGTCTTTTTAGAGAATACAGCATGACAGACTGCAGCATTAACTGGAGAAATTGGTTTTGGATTATACTGTATGAGTAAGGATAAGAGGATGGCTGAGTGACAGTTATCAAAATGTGGTATACAGGGTTCTGAGTCTACAATGTTAGGACCTGAATTAAGGTAACAAGTGATGTACCACAATTATCAGTTCTTTGTCCACTGTTATTCAATCTGTACGTTAATGATATTAGGAAGGATTTTACAATCCACATATAGTTATATTGTAATGATGCAATCAAGAATGCTGCTGATATACGGCCTTTGCAGAACGATTAGGATGGAATTGTGGGCATGGGAAAATGGGTGACAGTTTAATGTCAGTGAATGTAAAGTCATTCGCTTCGGCATGATTAGATATCCAATGTCGTATTATATTGGTGGAATTAGGCTAGAAGAAACTGATGAAGCTAGAGATCTCTGAATGTTCATAGATAGGAAGTTGAAGTTTAGGGGCCATCTGGCAAAGATTGCAAATACAACTGAAAAGATTATTCCAATGCTTAAACATTGGAATAATCACATTAAACATTCACATGTAAAGATAAGGATGCTATTTTGTCTCTTTACAAGGCCTTGATAAGACCTCACTTGGGCTATTAGGCACAGCTCTGGTCTCCAGGTTTCAGTTGTGATTCTGATATATTGGGTAGAGTATAAAGGATAGTTATAAATGATACAAGGATTATGGAATACTGATTAAGAAGACATATTGAGAATTTTTAGATTGCCGACAAAAACAAACACGAGAAAGTGAGGTGATATGATTGAGACTTACAAATTTCTGAAAGAATCATACAAGATTTGAATTCATGGAATTTTTCAATTTATGGAATATGGGGAAAGGACGAGAGGGCATCCTTGGAAGCTGAGAATGAAGGGTGCCAAGAAGAGTGTGAGGGCTAGATTTTTCTCTCAGAGGGTAGTGCGTGATTGGAATGGATTTTCATTGGATGTTGTGAGTACAAGCAGTGTGAATGAGTTCAAGAATAAATATGATAGCTGATGTGCGTAGTGTGTGTGTGTGTGTGTGTGTGTGTGTGTGTGTGTGTGTGTGTGTGTGTGTGTGTGTGTGTGTGTGTGTGTGTGTGTGTGTGTGTGTGTGTGTGTGTGTGTGTGTGTGTGTGCCCTCCCTCGATGAGTCTCTGAACTACCTGGAGGTCTCTCTTAATAATAATAATAAATAATAATAATAATAATCTTCCTTAAGAGTAAGACATTTATTCCAGCTATGCTCCAGAGCCATTAATCCATCATCATGATGGTTTTCAGTAAGATCTCCAAAATACTCTTCTACAGCTGCAATTCCCTCTTGATTCCAAAGAAAAACGCTGACCAGCGAGGAAGAGAATTCAGATGGAGCCAAATCTGAGGAATAGAGTGCCTGTTCCAACAATTCTTAGCACAAATCCCAAACTTATCCCATTGCCAAAACTCCTTTGTTTGCAGGTGCATTTTCCTAATGAAAAACGATTTTTTTCTTCTGAAAAGATCTTCGGCAAACCAGATCTTTTCTCATGAAGTTTTTCGTCTAGTCTGTTTAAATGATCGGAATGATAATCCCCGGTTATTATTTTACCTTTTTTAAGATAATTATTAACAAAATGCCTTTAGAATCGTAAAACTGATCGTGTCTTCCCTGGCATGGAACAACCGGTCTCTGTCCATAGTGTTGGCTGCTGTTTGGATTGTGGTATGTAATGGGGAATCCAAATGTCATCAATAGTAATTAATCGGCGCAAAAAATCAATTTTATTCTTGTTAAAACGCTCCAATCACTGTTCACAGATTTTCATGCGAGTGCAATTTTGATCCTGTGAGAAAACATTTTTTGCTTTGCTGTTTTTGATGAGCTGTGAGCAAGTGCGGCACCTATCTTTCGCAAATATTTCTCATTTGCAATTCTTCATGCAAAATATATCCTACTCGTTCTTTTCAAATGCAAATTTCCTCAGCTATTTCATGCACGTTGACTCGGCGGTCATTAGTTACCATATTGTGCACTTGATCAATGATTTCTGGTTTTGTGACACTTTTTGGATATCCTTCAGGTGCATCAACTTCAAGGCTGGTACGGCCACATGTAAACTCGGCAGCCCATTTCGTAATTATCGAAGACGAAGGAGAATTGTGCTCATAAACCATTATGGAGTTTGAATGAATTGTTTTTGTCATTAAACATTCTTTTACAAAGAAATTTATAACCGCACGATACTCAGTTATATCAATTTCAAGGGACACAGACAACACGTTTGCTTCAGACAGCTCTATAAAAACGACTACTTTATAGAATGGCTTGCAATTTTGCACGGATGCTAACGATATATATGTTCCAACTTAGGGAAAAAATCTTGCCTATAGTATTGTTATCTATGGTAGACGAAGAGAACGTTTCAGACCACCCGCGCATAAATAGTTAACTATATTATTAGTTGGATAGAACTATTATCCCTAAATATTCTTAAAAATGGTGCTCTTTCTCCCTGACCATGGTATCCCATGGTCAGGGAGAAAGAGCTTTTTAGCAATTTTTAGCAAAGTTTTTTAGCAATTAATATTCCATGTACAATTGATAACTTTATACAAAATAAAAAGTTTCACAACTATAAGTGTAATCGAAATAATAAATCATACAAAAATGTTCATATATTTATTTATTTATTTCATTTATGGGAATGACATGAAACATGATTTCAAATTTCTTGAGAAGAATTTTCTCCAGATTAATTTTCCAAGTGAAAAATTTGCCCTATCCCCGATTAATTTTCCAGCGATGAATCTTCCTAGAAATGAATTGTCAACGCGATGAATTGTCCGGAATAGTATAAAAATATCTGTATAAAATAACTAAAACCTCTGCCGAAGAAATAATTTTGGTCAATGGTGTATTGTACAACACCCTTTCAAAATGTTAGAGTTCAATAAATCCGTTTTTCATTGGAATTGTTAGAGTAAAAAGTTGTCTATCAGAACCACAATGCGTATATAAGCATACATTTTTATTATTGTTGTTGTTCATTAGTGTGTGTGTGTGTGTGTGTGTGTGTGTGTGTGTGTGTGTGTGTGTGTGTGTGTGTGTGTGTGTGTGTGTGTGTGTGTGTGTGATTACTAATTAAAATTTGTAATCATGGTTTCCTTAATTCTCTCTAATTATAATCTTTATATAATAATTACATAATTATAAATATTATATAATTACAAAAATATAATTGGTCAATAACTAAACATATTATTATCATAATTATTGATAATTATCTTTAACTTTACAATTAGTGATATTATTTTAAATAACACATTTATTTATTTTTGATTTATTTAAGTCAATTGCACTTGATTTTTTTGCATTCATATTTACCAATTTAATGTAATACAATTATTTCTATGTAATTGCGATATGAAATATTTTGGTAGAATATTTCTGTAGGATATTAAGAAAGCAGCAATGTTCAAGAAGACTTAAATTGTTAAATTTCAATGATATTGATATGATTCATGAATGAGTTCATAATATATATTTCACTAATATTTGAATGATTTCCACACGTACAGGAAAGAAGAGATGTAGTCGTGACCGCTCCATTTGGAATTTCTGTTCGAATATATGCAGGCCCGAATGCGAGTAAGTATCTTCTTACTTTCAAACCAGTGAATTGGATGATGAATTCTTCTTTATGATTAGTTTATTAATGAGATATCTCATAGAATCCTCACTCAATTCTGCTAACGCACTGCTAGCACTGTATTTAAACATTCGAATTATTTATGGTCGTTTCAATAAATATATAGTTCTAATACGGACTATCCTCGAATGTCCAATCCAATTGTCCTCGACATTGAGAGCGGACAGCAGAAGTATGGGTGACGAATGGTGGCGAATTTTCGTCTCTTAGCCACTCCAGTCCTAGGAATGGCTAACTTGTACAGAGAGAGAGAGAGAAACAGAGAGACAGAGAGAGAGAAGCTGCTCTTCTCACTACTGACCTGACATGACATGTTAAAAAATGAAGAAAGAAAAGCTCATTTCCAGAGACTTACAGCATAATGAGAATGATTTGTTTTAGTGGCCCTAATGCAGGAGTGGGAAGAGATTAGAGAATTAAAAGGTAAGATGGAGTGTTACCTTTTAATTCTCTAATCTTCAATTGACTACCGGTAGGATCCGATGTGAGGGGCCTGTAATTCCTTATTGAAACACACGATATTGTTTCAATAAGGAATTATTGAAACAATATCGTGTGTTTCACTTCTGTTTCACTCTTCCTGAATAAGAATATCAGCGGATATTCTTAACAATATCGTGAAACACACGATATTGTTAAGCATATCCGCTGGAGCGATATTATCGCTCCAGCGGATATGCTTAACAATATCGTGTGTTTCACGATATTGTTAAGAATATCCGCTGATATTCTTATTCAGGAAGAGTGAAACAGAAGTGAAACACACGATATTGTTTCAATAATTCCTTATTGAAACAATATCGTGTGTTTCAATAAGGAATTACAGGCCCCTCACATCGGATCCTACCGGTAGTCAATTGAAGATTAGAGAATTAAAAGGTAAGATGGAGTGTTCTTACTCCATCTTACCTTTTAATACATATTATAGATGTCGGTCAGGAGAACTTTAGTAAGGCAGAAGAACTTGTACCACTGCGAAGGAGGCGATGTATACAATTACGGGGAAGAAGATTCAGAAAACGGAACCATAGAGAAAAATCCAATAACATTGCTTACGAAGATGATCTACCTGATGCCATCAGGAAGATCCTCAACCAGTTGATATGCCTAAAATTTTTTTACTTTTACCAAATAGCTACTTGCAATGTTATAAAATTATACTAAGTTGACAAATTTGTCATTTTAATGGAAGAAATATTAAATATGAATAGAGACATAATGGGAATTTGTAAGTTTGTGATGTAGGCAAAACAGAAAAGTCGAAGAGGATAATTTTACGTTTATCTATTCTGGAAGTGAAGAACGCACAAGACGTGTCGGAATCATGAAGAAAAATTTATTCTGAAAATATTTTGATACTGTCGGTTATATGCTCCTGCTGACAACTATTGTTAAGAACGGATTGGTGAGTTTTTGAGGTGGAATAAAAGCATATAAAACAAATAAGGAAAAGTGACATGGTAAGGGCGACTTAAATGGAAAAGTAGAATGCACGGGAAGAGAAGTCTCTCCAGTAAGTGGTAATATTGAACTTCATGACATGAATGTTTCAGGTGTTAGGTTGATTGAATTTTGTGAGCAATATTATTTGATAAAGCAATTAACATCTTTGAACATCCGAACTCACGACTATACTGAGAGCCTGGCTAATCGAATGTTAGCATATCAGCCCTTGAGCGAACAGATAGCCGGTTCGATCTTTGTGATGGATCTTCGTGCCTGCTCTTAGGCGAGAGCTGAATTGCATCATCTAATATGAAAGAAGGCTTGAAGTTGCTTGAATAAATTTCTTGTTTGGTCGCTATGTCAGGAGCATAGAAAATAAATAAATAAATAAATAAATAAATTATTATTATTATTATTATTATTATTATTATCATCATCATCATTATTGTACGGGGACCTGCATGGAGCCACAGACTCAACGTGCAAGACCAAAACCAATCACACAATCTGTGATACCTCCACTTAAATCCAAGGACAGATAAATTACTCATAACTGACCCTGGCAAACCATTACATTCATTCATAACGCTCAAAGATAAAAATGTAGACTTCACACACCACTTGTTAACCACACTTTTATTCAAATTCCATGGATGACATAATTCTCCTGCATCAGTCCACTGAAACAATTTCCCTACATCAGGTCGTTAAACTGAACAACAGAATGAATAATCCACACACCTTTAGAATCAAGGGGAGTAGAAGATACGAAGATACATTAAACGATTCCTCCCCCTACTTTCTCCTTTAGGGTATGAGGGGGGCAAGCTGGTGCATGTTCGGTGAATTGTTCTGGGTGATTAGTTGCCCAGGGGTACCAAGCGGTTTGTTAAGGAAATATTGATGCGGAGATGAGGGAATAGTGGGAGATGGGGAGGGGAAGGAAGGCGGTTGAGAGAGGTACGTGTTATTTTTCACTTGAATATTTCTCCAGTCGTTTATAGGTAGAGGGGAGGCTTTTTGAAGCCCTTAGCCTCAGGGAGATTCTCTGGCATGTGCGTATATTTTTGTGGGATGGTGGCGTAGATATAGTAATACTCTACGCATAATATTACTTTCTGTCGTAGGGAGAATAGTTTGGTTACGAGTTTCCCTAGTGTTGTTTTTTCTTTATGTTGTGGTTTGGAATTTGAGTGGGTAAGTTGTCCTTGTGTTTTGTGGATGGGAGATTTTGTTAAAATTTGTTCATAATGTTAGAATTTGTGCATAACGTTTTGTTTATTTATGCTCAGGTAGATTGCGTTGATGTTGATTACACATTATCATGGATTTCCTGAGGTTTTAAAGAATTTTTCTGTAATTAGAATTGAATATTGGTAAGACTGTAGTTGAATTATAAGTTTTAATTATTTTATTGCTGTTCAGATGCACTGGTGTGCGATTTTATGAGGGCATAATGATTTTTCTGTTGTAGCATCGATAACCGGACTGAAATAAGAAATGATGCCGTTAGATATATTAGAATCAACTTGAAATCACACGTAGGATGAAAGAAACACACAATACAGCAGACGAGAAATAATCGAATAGACATATTTGCTCCTTTACATTTGAAGGTGAATAGAAGTACGTTTCGGATTAAGGAAACCGTTAACAGGTTCACAGTAATAATCTGAAATAAACCATCGGCACAACCACGGAGATTGTCGAACAAGTAGAGAAAAACGAAAATTTTTACATTTACATTCCAAACGACAAACAAGAACAACACATCTTTAAGAAAATAAAATCACCACCAATAACAACAAACCGTTTTTCATGCAAGGAATTGATTCCGACTCACCCTCTGAAATTACGAAAACTCTGAGAATCAAACAGATCAAAAGGAAATATGAAAATCGACTCTAAAAACTAAAACTAAGAAACAATACATGTGTTCAAACTGACATTATCGAGAAAATGACTCTTCTATTCTAAAACGTAAGGAAACAATACCCATATTAATTTTATTTGCACTAAAGATTAACACAAACTACTGCATATCTGTTTTACAAAAAACCTCCTTCATAAGTACTAGAGTGACACTCTAATAAGAACAGACTGCAAATAACAAATAGAAAAAAACATTTGCACATATTTTTCTCTTCTTTCTTTTTTCTGCCAACCAAATTGGCACTTTCTTGAATGCTGAATAACAGGATGACGGCGAGGTATTCACATTCTCTTCCTCCGAACTGAGCTGATTGAGATTTTGGAAATTCGGCAAAGAGTAATAAATTACGTTATTTTAAAATGAACGACATCTGAGAAGTAACGTAGTACAACAAAATACAAGCCTTCAGTTGCCGCCGATCGGAAAGGTGGATTGTTGGTAACTGAAGGCTTGTGTTTGCAACTCTTAGTAATCGCGTTTGCCAAAATTCACAGTGCTTTTGCATGCATTTAAACAAATAAGTATAAGAAGTAAATGAAACCGGTTTTTCCCCACAAGCTTTCAACATCATCATCACGAACCAAAGGCTCACTGCTCGTTGTCCACATTCACTATCTTCTTCCACCTTTCTTTATCCAGTGCACAGCGTCGCGGTTTCTTTAAACCCATTCCACACCAATCCTTTATGCCGTCTAACCATTGTCTGTATGGTCTACTTCTTCTGTTCACACTATCCTTAATACCAAACATTAATGTCTTTCTCTTTCGATCCTCGCTCATTCTGCAGGTATGTCCAAATAATTCCAGCTTCCGTTGTAAGATCTTCTGCATTATATTCTTCTTTGGTTGAATCTGCCGATAGAATCTTTATTTGTGTATTTCTTTATCCATCCAACTTTTACAATCTTTTTGTAACAAGTTCCATCAAATGCCAAAATTTCCCTATTTTTAACCCTGGTTTCAGATCCGTACTGCACACCAGTAAAGCTATAAGTTTCTAGTACTCGTAGTTTCTTTTGCAGGCTGATTACTCTACTTTTCCAGATGTTATCTGTGGCCTTCAGATTTGTTCTTCCCTACACAATCCTTATGTCTATTTATAGATTGCTAATTCACATCCTGTATACTGATATTACTCTTACATCTTCCTTCATTTTGTTCATTGCTCTTTCAAAATCTGCGATGAAAATGCTTGTTGATATTGGATACCCCTCTGTAGTAACTCTGCGTCTAATAAACCATTTCTCCAAATCAACACCTATACTAACTGCTGCAAGTGCATTCTTTTACGAGAACATCTCTTAATATATCTATTAGTTTTATGTCAATTCCTTGGATTCTGGAACTACACGTTCTGGTCATTACTGTTTAATGACTTATGAAAATCAACAAATCAAGTATATACGTTTTAGTTTTTCTCCTAGCTTTCTCTGCTATTAATCACATTGTCAAAACCTGTTGAACTTTACTGCTATCTTTCCAAATCCTGCTTGCTCGTCTGCAAGATGAGCTTCCAACTGTGTTCTCAATCTTTCTGTCAATATGATCATCAGCACCTTACCGAGATGACTTGTCAAAGCAATTGTCCCATATCTTTTACATTCTAGCTTATTTCCTTTCTTATAATGCTAATGAGCCTCCTTAACTCATTCAGTATAGATAAAGCTCTTTGTTCGGAAGAACATGGGTTCGGTTCCTGTTAATGACCGTGAGGAGCCTTTATTTGGTGCCTTTCTACTAAAACTGATTTATCCGGTCTCATACAGGGGTGGAGAATATTTTCTCCCGGCAACTCGGGGATTTTCATACCTCAAAACAGGCAAACTGGTCCGATGAGCACACAAGGCTACAGTCATAAAAACACTTACGGCAGGGATGGCAACGGGAAACTACCTTGCTCCGTAACATCTCCATGGAATAGTAGCATATTCACTATCCCTCCAGCCATAAGGCTGTATAGAAAGCAAAAGAAATGCACCAATAGCCACAAGGCTGTTGGTGCATTTCTGTAACCATACTTTCCTCACCATATTTAATAATTTCTCCAGTGATGTTATCATCACCAGGACTTTGTTGTGTTTTAGCGGTCCTCTTGCCTTTTCTACCTCTCCTCTTGTACATACCATACTGGTTAACTGGTGGAGATAACTGCTTCAGATCCTCAATCAGTTTTCAAAGTCGACCTACCTCACTATACTATCTCGTCCACCGCTGTACACTTTTATCCTTATTGATCAATACTTTGCCTTTTTTATATTTTATTGTAATCTGTTTTGGTTATCACCTTGTATTAATAGATGTAATCATTTTGTACACCTCGAGTGTTTCATGCTCTCCATAGAGCGTAAAAATAGGGAGGTTTCCTGCTGTATTTTGTTGTTATATAATCCGATTATTTTATTGAGCTTCTACCCATTTCATTCTGTCTGCTTTGTTCACCTCATTACATTTTCTTCCATTACATTTTCTTCTATATTGCACCTCTATTTGTTCTGATGTATCCCTTCTCATCTTCGACCTTCTCTTCTCCTGTTTTTAACTTTCACCGTTTTCTGTCTAAACCACTTCTTCTTGATCTTCTCTTCTTCTGATCATGTTTCTTCAATTGCGTCTTCTATCGCATTCATTTCTCCTTTCACTCTTAGATTCTGTTTTTTTTTTACTTAATCTACAATTTTTAGTTTCCCTTCTAGCACTATTCTGTTCCTTCTCCATATGTCTGCTTTACTTACTCTTGTTGGATCTGTTTGTTTCTGATAATGGGATTTATATTTCTTTTTAATTTCAAAATGATGTTTATAATCACTAAGCTGTAACCCGAATCTATATCAGCTCCTTGAAATGTGCGACACTACTTTGCCGATATTATCCATCTTCATTTAATCGTAATCATATCAATCATGTTCTTGGATTTCCACATCATCTGAATGTCACGTCAGTAGTATGGGTGGCAACTTCATCCCAACACTTTAGTTGATTTAATTGTTTATGGATGTCTTGTGTGAGCTTGGTATTACCATTTTTGATTGCCTCCATAGCTGATCTTGAGTCACTGTAAATTATAATTCCTTCAGATTGTTGAGATGATGATAGTTTTTAGTAGGTTTCTAGTGCTTTATTTATTTTGCATAGAGTTCGCATGGTAAAATTGGAAGCGATTCTCCGAGATCCAACTTTTATTTAAAGTTTTTCACCTTTCGGGAGTAGAAAGAGAACACCAGCGTCTCCATTAATCATATTGGTGTCTGACAATCAATCGGTATAACAAATAACCTGTTTCGAGTATGAAAGAAGGTTGATATTATCGAGGCCTTTTTCTTTGAGCATTTCTTTTTTTTTTTTTTTTTTTTTTTTGTACAGAGTTTGGTAAGGTTTAGATTTATGGAGGTATTTGAAGGTAAAGTACTGGAAAATAGAGGTTCTTTGTTTATGTGGGCATTTAGCTGATCAAGACCCATTTCTTTCCTGATAATGTCATCATATTGTAAAGTTGATGATCTGTGAAATCGCATTTTTGTTCCCAATGTTCATTAGTTTTAAAGGAGATATGATCACTTTGGAGGCTTCCGATATTATTTATGAATTTTATGGTGGCAAATTTTCGTCTGTCCTCCAGCAAGTCAAGCCCACATTCCTGTTGGGCTCTGATGTTGTTAGTGGATGAAACTGCACTAATGATAATCTTGGATGCTTTTTCTTGTATTTTGTCTAATTTGTTTCTTTACTGATGAGGCTGAGGGTGACCAGATAGGTCACCTTCAGCCTCATCAGCTGCATATTCTGTTATTGGCCTTATTAGTGTAGTGTAATTAGTTTTGAGGATTTTTGGCTTTGCGCCCCAATTTGTTCCACAAAGCCTTTTCAGTATATTTAATTTTTTAGAGCTGTGTTGGAAGTGTCAGAGATGTGTTGTGTAAAACGTAATTCCTGATCAAGCGAAATACCAAGGTATTTTGGATTTGTGACTTTTTCAATTAGCTTATTGTTGATAATGACTTTGGGATTGTAGGAATGTCTATTTTTCCTGTCTGTACTAAAGGTGCTTAGTTTTGTTTTGTCTGGGTTGATTTTGAGTTTAAGTTCGTCTGACCATTTTTCGAATACTCTCATGGATTAGTTTAGGATCTCCTCTGAATCTTTGATTTTAGCATGTGCTAGATGGTTACATCATCTGCTTAGCAAGTTACTCTTGTGTCTTCTGTAAGGTAGGGATGAATGTTATTGATATATAAAAGAAATAGTAAGGGACTGAGTAATGAGCCCTGGGGAACACCAGCTCAGGTTCTCCACTCTTTTGATATTGCTGCATTGATTCTGACTTTGATCTTTCTTCCTCTAATTAAATCAGCAATCCAAATTAAAGCATTTCCTCTAATTCCAATATCATGTACTGTTTGTATTAATTTTTTGATCCAAACACGATCGAAAGCAGTAGTCGTATCAAGGAATATGGCAGTTGTCTTTTTTGTTGGTTTTTCCTGAAATGAGTCTATTATTGTTTGGCAGAAGTGGAATAATTGATCTGTTGTTGAATGACGGCTTATAGGCAGTTTAGTAGTAGATGATTTTCTTATTTTTTGTCAGCCAGTGTATAAGCCTGGAGTGTATGATTCTTTCAGCAATTTTACAAAGATGTGCTAGATAATGCGATAGGTCTATAACTTTCAAATTCTGCAGCATTTCTGTCAGGTTTCGGGATGGGTACAATAACTGATTTTTTCCATTCTTTTGGAAGATTGACTGTTCGCCAAGAGGTATTAAGAATGTCCAGAAGTTGTTCTTTGGCATTTTTGCCAAGGTGTTTGACCATATGACCAAAGATAAGATCATTAACAGGAGATTTGTTAGGTGCAGTTTTATCGATTGATGAATTTAGTTCACTTAGTGTAAATTCTTTGGAGATGTCATTAGTTTGGTATGTTTCTGCTTGTTTTAGTATTTTACTTGTTAATTTATTGAGGGTCTTGTCCTCTCTGTTATACTGAGGTTTGAAGTTGTTCGAATAGGTTTTTGCCAGTATGTTTGCAATTTCTTGATCTGTAATAGCTTGCTTCCCAGCATTTATGATGAAGTTTGTTTTCTGTTGGTTCTCTTTTTTGATATTGTTGTCCAGGATTCTAATAATGTTTCAGTATTGGCTGTCTTTTCTTGAATCCAGGTTACTGCAAAGCTCCACCCATTTCTCTTGTTTACACCTTCAAATTTCCTGCTATATTTTGTGTGTTATGTCCATTAATTTCTTTCTGTATTCATCAGTTTTATTAATTCTGAATTGTTCGTTGATATTGTCTCTTTCTGTAATCATTGAATCAAAATTACGATCTTTCCAGTATAGTATTCAGGTATTTATCGGCTTGCCTGTTGGTATTGTTGCTTTGGCAGCTTTACTGATGTGTGAAGTAAGGATTTGTAATTTTCCGTCAAGGTTTCCAGAAACAGGTTCATCTTGACAGAGGCTCTCCAAGGTTTGGGTAAACTTGTCCAGTCAGGTTTTCTGAAGTTCCATGTCCTTTTGATTTGGTGTTGTTGATCTACATATTCTAACAGAATAACTGAGCAAAATTAATAAATAAATAAATTGTATGTAAATGTATTTTCCCAACAATGTAGATATGTCTCATATCCAGTCGAAATTTGTTGTACCTGGGTGAGAAATCCTATGTTTAGGTTGGAATTCTTCGTTCCCATCGATAAATTTTACTGTAGTAACTTAAATTCTTAATTTTATTTTTTTTAACCAATATATATAATACTAATCAGAATAACTGAGCAAAAAATAAATAAATAACTGATTTCCCTTCTCTGACTTAATTTTATCTTCCATTCCTTGTACTCTTAAACTATTTCTCTAACTGAAATTTATTTTATTTATTTATTTTTCTTTAGCATTAGCAAGTTAAGTAATGGATATTAAGAAAAACAAGGTTTTGAACTCTCTGTGAGTGTTTCCTTTTATAATCCAATGACACAATTACATTATTAGCTATCATATCTGTCTTTTTTTTTTTAAGTTTGGGAATCATTACGGGTTTAACTATCTATTGTCTCTCTGTAAATTAACCAATTCTAATAGTCTTACTTTAAGTACGACTGTTTTTTTTCTACTCTGGTGGAGCTATCTACAGATATAGTAACAAATTGGCACTGTTCAGGTGAAATCTTCTCCATTAAAATTTTAGCTATTAATTTAATATGCAATTCCTTTTGCTTGCAAGAGTTGACACAGTTTCTTGAAACATTTGAGGGTGTGCATGAACAAATAAGACTTTTAATTCACTGAGTGGATTTTCAAAAAAAAAAAAAAACTCTCTCAATTTGTGGCAAGAAATTTCACAAGAAAATGAATTTCATTTGTACTTTATTCATTTCAAAAGACGAAATTTCATTATTAGCTATCACATCTCTCTTTTTATTTTCACTCTCCTAATGGAATGGTATTGTTCATTTAAATTTACACATTTTATTTGAGTGAAATGTTATTTACAAGTTATCTTTTTTTTCAATCGAACATTCAGAAATTAAATAAAGTGAAATGTGCATTCTATTTCGTTCCTTACTGTTGTTCCAACATTAGTGGTCATAGGGTATGATTTCCCAATGCTTGTGTGAAAGTTTTTTTTTTTACTTCTGTTCTTGGGAACTTTTTACTCTAGTAAAATTAAGGATATGACATTTGTTAATTTAATTTTGCACATTTATTTGCGTGAAATATTATTTACAAATTGTATTTGTAAATACAATCTAAAATATCAAAATACATACCTAAATATCTAAAATACATAAAATAAATAAAGTGAAAAATACAATCCATTTGTTGTTCTTTAGTCTTCTTATTGTTAATTTTGCAATGTTATTCAAAGGTTTTTCCCATGCTTGTGGAATTGCCATCATGTGGTTTTCGCCAATGTGACTCTCATCTGAATGTTTATTCATTTGTGGCCATTGAGAATTTGTTACTGTAGTAAAATTAATGGTTACATTATTATTATTTTTAAACTAATACATATATTTTTGAGTATTATGAAATGCACAGAATCTTTCGTTATATTTCTTAAAACATACAAAAATACATGTTATGTTTTCACGTTTTGGGCAACCAATTTCCTATAAATCAAGAACAGTTCTCCTTATTAATGTCATTAAGTTTTTTGATTATTTTCTCCTTTGGTAAGCAATATTTGATATTTGGATGTTGATTCTATTATCCAATTTCTTAGTTTGTCCAGAGATAGTGAATGAATTTCCCACATTAACTGATGATTATTTTTTATTAACCAAGAATTCTGTTTTTAACTCTTTCAGATAATTCATTCCAACTACATGGAGACGTTGTTAATGCATATGTTACAATAATTCCATCAGAAATAAAAATTTCTTTAGGAAATACATTTGAACTCTTATTTAAAAGAAATTATACCAATGATTACTGAAAATTCGTATTTTTCACCTATTTCAATTATTCTTCTTATATTACTTCATTTGGCACACAAATAAATAGTTATTTATTATTATTATTATTATTATTATTATTATTATTATTATTATTATTATTATTATTATTATTCTTTCACTGATTATTAGCTCTGATACTATATTTTCTGTTAACTTTCTGTTTCAAAATTCTAAACAATTAGAAATTTTCACAAAGAAACTTTCAAAGAATTATGTGGCTCAGGTATTATTTTTACTTTACTGGACATAAAACACCACAACACGCTAATACGATAGATCCAGTGGATGAACGATTACCTTTAGTTCAAAGTTACTGAACTTGGTTGCTTATCCTTAGAGTACTGGTTACCATACCCTATCATACCTTAACCTGACCGATCCTTCCAAAATGAAATGTTTGCGCAGATCACCTAATGACATGTTTTCGCATATTGTTGGTGTGTTTTTATCTTACGTTTTGTGGGGAAAGGTAAACATTTGTATTTGTGTTAACTGGAGAGTATAAACCTTTTTTCTATACCAAACTTTAAGAGTTTAAGTCACGTTTTTGGTTAAATTATCTGTGGTCTCTCTATGTAAAGCCACCAAATTCTAACAGGTCAGATTTTCATGTATGTGAACGAAATGTTTACAGACGACTGAAACAATGTCAATAAGTAGCGTTAGAAAATTTTCTAATTAACTAATTAAAGGATATTAGGTTTTCCATGTTCCTGTCATTAATTTCACAATAGTCATTTTTTACAATAATTAAACTAAATTGCATTAAGGTCTAAAGTTATGGATTTAAATATCAAATTCTAAACAGAATATATGAGTATAAATTTTAATGTAGAAAACACAATGCCAACACACATATTTCTTCATTTAAGTTTTACAAATGCATATTTTATTTTTTCTGAAATATTAATATTTACAGAGAAGAAAAAAATTCGAATCTTGTAATTACCTAAAAATATTTAACAATATTTAGTTTACACTCTTAACATTTTTCAAAGATTTCAATAAAGGAAATGTTCGTTACTCACTGTTTCTTTGTTATATTACTTCAAAATAGTTGGTCAAGCAATAGAGATTTTAAATCAGATATCATACTAAGTACACCAATATACATTTGATATTGCATTAGTCTGGAAATGACACCATGCCTCATTAAGCTTTCTGTGTATTCTTTTGTCACCAGATATACACTTGCAGTTTTTGTAAAATGTTTGTAATATCCCAAAATAAAGATTCTTTATCAAAGTAAATAAAATGTCTAATTTTACCATTTATGTATTTATATGATTAGCGATAATTTTCCCCATGAAACAAATTGGTGGTAATTCAGTTTCCAAAAATAGTAAATCATTATCAATGTCTAAAAAGATTGGTGAAAATCTCTCAGCTTCTTCACAACTAATAGAAGACATTACATCCACCAGCTCCTGTATCATCGAGTATTAATTCCCAATCTTGGTATTTTAGAATATAACACTCACCGAGATCCATTTCATAGTTAACTCTTCTTTGCAAGTAGCCGACGATATCAGACCACTTCCTGCATACTTTTCCCAAATGGTTCTGGTTAAATACATCACAATGTATGTGTCTTCTAAAATAATAATCAGTTTCCATCCTTTTAGAGATATGTGAAGAGTTTTGTCTCATGCTATTTTCCTGAAGAAAGAAAATTTTTAAAGACTTTTGTGGTTCACTCATTATTTTACTTTACTGGACACAAAACAACACAACACAATATGATAGTTGCACTGTATGAAGGAATTGCAGTAACTGAAAATTCACTCGACTCATTTGTTCTTCCTTATAGTACTGAATACCTGATCCTTACCCTGACCATTCCTTCAAAAATAAAACTTTCATGCAGTTGATTCACAGATGTATTTTTGCATGCTGGTGGATTTGATGTTGATTTGACACATCATGGGGCAAAATTTATTTCTCTGGCTGGATTTCCTCCAATGGGAGATGAGCGATCTCCCCATTTGCGGATATCTTTTAGTGATGTCAACTCAAACCGATAACCATGAGATCAGCCAGCTAGCCATTTGTAGATGTCCAATATTGTTGGGATGAAAAAACAAAAACACTAACATGGTGGAAGTGAAAGGGTAGTCGACAGGTTGATTGTGGTCTTTCCTGCAAGGCTTCCCCACCTTCCCTAGGTAAGGTAGGGTAAAGTAAACAGTACTATAAGGATAAACAATTAAGTCGAGTGAATTTGGATTTAAGCGAATCATTCATCCACTGCAGGTAGGTGTTTTATGTATGGTAAAGTAAAAATAATGGGTGAGTCACAAAATTCTTTGAAAGTTTCTTTGTGAAAAGTTCTAATTATTTAGAATTTTTAACAGAAAGTTGACATAAAATGTAAGGTTAGAGCTAATAATCAGTGAAATAATAATAATAATAATAATATTTAAAAAAAAAATTTTTTTTTTTTTATTGATCTGTTAAAATATTTACACGTACAATAAGCATCTTGAGTGACATTACAACTTATAGTTTTACAGAATTCAGCACTAAGTGCTACATTTTCTACATTGGATTTCAATTAAAATTTTTAAAAATACTTTTTGCCTCTGTATTATGTAATTACATCACATGTTCTTCTAATATTTACAATAAAGATTATACAGAATTTTTGAATATAGAATATACATAATAATAATAATAATAATAATAATAATAATAAAAATCAACTAATGCCTTTAAAGGCGTTAGCTGATTATTATTATTTTCAAAAACATACGGTGTAAACTCATGATTTACTTTTATAATAATTTTTTTTTTTTACATTGCATACATTTGTTACAGTTATTATATACATTACATTCCTTTGTTTACATATGATACATTACTTACATTTGTTTACATGTGATATTTACATTACGTACATTGGTTTACATATAATACATACATTGGTTTTCTTGTGATACGTACATTACATGCATTTCGTTATATATGATACATCTTGGATGAGAACTAATTTTTTTTTCTTTCATCCTCGAAGCTTAAATGTAAGCTTATCTGAGGATGACACCAGTTGGTTATTATGTATTTGTTTTTGCTGTGTTAGGATGCTACAGAATCTATGATTGAGAAATTTGCGCGCGCACACTCACACGCGCGCGCACGCACGCACGCACGCACACACACGCACGCGCTCACCCCCCCACACACAATCAATTGGGATGTACTCATGCATCGCTGAACTGGAAGCCTGAGCGAATATATTGTGCTTATTAAGTTTGTATGGTATTTTGGGTGCGTGTTTCTTGTTTGTAGTACGTCCTTAAAGCTCTTTTCAGGCTATTGTAGTTTGTAAGGTTTCTGTATTCAAAAGGTAATTTGTTTATCATGTCTGGGATGTAGAAGTTTCGCGTAGCCTTTCCGTAGTGATTATTGTATTTATATGTGATATAATTAGTAGTCTGAGGTCTTGTTATACGGTATGTGTTTCTAACTGTCCTGTAGTTGGCATCGAAATAATGTTTTTGCAAGGCTGCATAGTGACATAAATGTTTTGCTGTCAGTATTTTGTGTTCTGCCATTGCAATGTTTATAAGGTGGTGATTTTCTCTTTGTTCCCAAAAGATCAGTTTTGTCATTTTGTACAGTAGCGACATTGATGTATTTAATTTGTAGGGTGCACAGAAAGCATACGTTGTTATAGCGTATCTTAGTATATTTTGGCATAGTTCTTTGTATATTACTGTTTTTAGGCGTATGGGAACTATGTCTTTTAATCTCTAGAGTTTGCCACTTATTGTTCGGAGATTGTTGTGTAGATGTTTTATATAGCTATTCCAGTTCATATCTGCATTGAGGTAAATTCCAAGGTATCGTATTGTTTCAACCTGAGTGATTGTAGTGGTTTTGCTGTTCTGTGTGTTTTTTGTGTTGGAAAGTGGATGTTGGATGGTTATATATTTGTTATCAACTGGTCGATTCAATGGAATTTTGAATATCATTAATTTTGTCTTTTCTGAGTTTAGGCGTATGGAGTTTTTTTGAGCCAGTCTATGATCAGATTAATATCATGTTGCATATTTGTTTGGGCTATGCTTGCGTTATTATGGATGGATATTATTATTGTATCATCTGTGTACTGGAATATCTTACCTTTGAGTGGTAAGTGATTAATATCGTGCCTATAAATGTTGAATAGAGTTGGGGAGAGTACAGCTCCCTGTGGCACTCCACAGGTTACTGGTAGCTCTCTGCTTCAGTTTGATCTGATACGTGTGATATGCTTTCAATTTTGGAGGTAGATTGTAAATCACCTGTGAAGAGGCCCATCTATTCCAATATGCCTCATCTTTTCTAACAAGGTTTTATGTTTAAGTGTATCGAATGCTTTGGTTAGATCTATAAAGACTACAATGGCTATTTTGTTTTTGTCTAAGGTGGTATTAATTATGTCTGTAAAGTCTTCCAAGAGAGATGTTGTTCCCTTATTTTTCTGAAAATCATATTTTGTTTTGGGGATAATATTAAAGATCTCAGCATATGCTGTGAATTTCTTCAGTATGACCTGCTCCATAATTTGATTGATAGTTGGTAATATTGCTATGGGTCTGTAATTGCTGATTAAATTTCTTTTTCCTTGTTTGTATATGGGTGTGATTATGGTGGTCTTTAGCATACTTGGTATCTGTCCTGTTTTAAATATTTTATTTATTAGTTTTAGTAGGATAGGACTATAATAATAATAATAATAATAAAAATAATAATAATAATAATAATAATAATAATAAATAACTATTTATTTGTCATGCTAAATGAATTAATATAAGAAGAAGAATTGAAATGGGTGAAAGATACGAATTTTCAGTAATCATTGGTATAATTGATGTTCAATATCTTTTGAATAAGGCTTCCAATTTATTTCCTAAAGAAATTGGTATTTCTGATGGAATCATTGTGAAATATGCATTGTTAAAAAAGAGTTAAAAATCAGAATTCCTGGTTAAGAAAAAAATAATCATTAGCTGATGTAGTGAATTGGTTTACTATCACTGGACAAACTAAAATTGTGTAATAGAATCAACATCCAAATATCAAATATTGCTCGCCAAAGGAAGAGAAAAATCACAAATATTAATGGAGGTTAATAGGGAGACCTGTTCTTGATTTAAATGAAATTGGATGTCCAAAACGTGAAAGCATAACGTGTACTTTTAAATGCTTCTTGAAACATAACAAAAGATTCTGTGCATTGAAAAACGCTCAAAAAAAATAAAAATTTAACCGTTAATTTTACTACAGTAACAAATTCTCAATGGTCACAAATGAATAAAAATTCAAATGAGAGTCACATTGGCAAAATCCACATGATGGCAATTCTGCAAGCATGGGAAGAACATTTGAAGATTTCAAATTTAACAATAAGATGACTAAACAACAACAAATAGATTGTTTTTTCACAATTTATTTCTGTTATTTTAGATTCAGTAAATACAAATTGTAAATAATATTTCACTGAAATAAATGTGCAAATTTAAATGCACAAATCGGGTAACCTTAATTTTACTACAGTAACAAGTCCCAGGAATAGAAGTGAAAAAAAAAATCGGAAAAGCGTTGCTAAATCATACCCTCTGACCACTAATGTTACAACAATAGTAAGAAATGAAATAGAATAAACTTTTCACTTTATTTAATTTTTGAATGTTAGATTGAAAAAAAGATAACGTTGTAAATAATATTTCAGTCAAATAAAATGTGTAGATTTAAACAAACAAAACTATTCCATTAGGAGAATGAACAAAAAACAAGACAGATGTGATAACTAATAATGTAATTGTGTCTTTGGATTATAAAAGAAAACGCTCACGGAGAGTTCAAAACCATGGTTGTCTCAATATCCATTACTTAACTTGCTAATGCTAAAGGAAAATAAATAAATAAAATAAATTTCAGTTACAGAAATAGATTAAGAGCACAAGGAATCGAAGGTAAAATTAATAGTCAGAGAAGGACAATAAGTTATTTATTTATTTATATATTTATTTATTTTTTGCTCTGTTATTCTGATTAGTTTTATATGTATTTGGTTTAAAAAAATAAAATGTAAGCATTTAAATTACTACAGTAAAAATTACTCATGGGAACGAATAATTTCAATTTAAAGACACGATTTCTCACCGAGGTACAAGAAATTGCGACTGGATATGAGACATATCTACAGTGTTGGGAAAATACATTCACATACAATTTATTTATTTATTAATTTTACTCAGTTATTCTGTTAGAATATGTAGGGAACTGAATTTAAAGTAAACTAAAGGATATACAGTGAATCAAATTGAAAAAAAAATAATAGAGTGCCATATCAAAAACTTTGCATCGAGAGATGAGAAGTGATTGTGATGAATGCAAAATCGCTTAGTCACATATGTAAGTGAATGCACGTGCAACCATTTGGAAATGATAGCTTTTCAATAATACAGCAAGTCACCTAATAAAGGATGTGATTAGTTATTTAGAAAATGATTAAAATAACCTGCCCATAGTATTGAAATAGGAACGGTAACTAAATCTGGAAAAAATGAGGTGATAGAAGAAAGTATAAATGCAATCAAATCAAAGTTCCAAATAGTGTGAAGTTAACAGAAAGGTAAATGGTTAGTTTACTTTCTTTCCAGGATGTTGTTAAGCAGAGAAAGGTCCAGAAGTGTGGGGAAAAAGAATCATAGCCAGGAGCGAAGGAAATAAACGAAATGCCCCAGTAATCTATAAAAAAATATAATAATAATAAAAATAAAAAAACAGTCAACTGCATTTCAGACCTTGTTGTGTGTGTGTGTGTGTGTGTGTGTGTGTGTGTGTGTGTGTGTGTGTGTGTGTGTGTGTGTGTGTGTGTGTGTGTGTGTGTGTGTGTGTGTGTGTGTGTGTGTGTGTGTGTGTGTGTGTGTGTGTGTGTGTTTTGTGGTTTGAAAATATGTTAAAAATCAACAATTTGGATTATTCAGAAACATCAAGAATTCCAAACTGCCACATTCTGGAAAGTAAGTTAATCTTTTTTGTTTAACTTAAACATATAATGTGATAATTGTAATAATTCATGTCTAATGTGTGTGTTTGAGGGGACACCAGCATTTATTAATTATTCAGAAATGTCTAAATGTTGCCAACCTCTCGATTCTAAACTAAAAATGTCCATACTCAGCTATTGATACCCCCCACCCCCCCCCCCCCCCACCCCCCCCCCCCCCCACCCCCCCCCCCCCCCACCCCCCCCCCCCCCCACCCCCCCCCCCCCCCACCCCCCCCCCCCCCCACCCCCCCCCCCCCCCACCCCCCCCCCCCCCCACCCCCCCCCCCCCCCACCCCCCCCCCCCCCCACCCCCCCCCCCCCCCACCCCCCCCCCCCCCCACCCCCCCCCCCCCCCACCCCCCCCCCCCCCCACCCCCCCCCCCCCCCACCCCCCCCCCCCCCCACCCCCCCCCCCCCCCACCCCCCCCCCCCCCCACCCCCCCCCCCCCCCACCCCCCCCCCCCCCCACCCCCCCCCCCCCCCACCCCCCCCCCCCCCCACCCCCCCCCCCCCCCACCCCCCCCCCCCCCCACCCCCCCCCCCCCCCACCCCCCCCCCCCCCCACCCCCCCCCCCCCCCACCCCCCCCCCCCCCCACCCCCCCCCCCCCCCACCCCCCCCCCCCCCCACCCCCCCCCCCCCATTATGGTATCTCCTATAAGTTGTTATTACTCGGCACCACCAAGAAGCCGAAGGACTCATAACAGGAAGGCAGTTTGCTATTTCCTAAGAACATCAGACGCCAGGAAGATAATTTATTGCATTATAATCAAAATTGGTGAAGTTCTGTATCTTTAAAAATTTGAAACAATTGGTGTGTGTGTGTGTGTGTGTGTGTGTGTGTGTGTGTGTGTGTGTGTGTGTGTGTGTGTGTGTGTGTGTGTGTGTGTGTGTGTGTGTGTGTGTGTGTGTGTGTGTGTGTGTAATTATATCTTGGTAATTATAAATAAACATGTCCAATTAGTATTCGGATTCCCTATCATGTCATTAATGAAAACGCTGTTTTTATTCATTCATCTGCGAAGCGATTGGAATGAAAACGGCACTTAATTCGCTCCTTCTGGAAAAAGTTCTGGCAGTGATGAGAAGATCCTTTATATGTTCTTTTTTTTTTCTTTTCAATTCAAGTTAAGACAGCAGATTTCTTATTGATGTAGGAGGGTTTTTCATCCCGTATATACCAGCAATTAATATAATTATTTCAAATAATATTCGTGCTGCTGACTGCCTGTAGATTGTGGTCATTGTAGTTGTGTGTAGTGGGGGAACTCAATATGCAGTGTAGAGTATCCTCTCGCAATGAGTCCTTGGAGGTAAATTTTTATTATAAGGACATTTCCAGGTATTCAGTAGACTCATCGATAAGACGCAAACGTTAACAAAATACGATACCTTTTCTTGACTTTATTCAAAGACGAAGAACTCACATAGGAGTCACGCAACTCATTCCATGCATTCATTGATCACTCGCTAAGCGAAACATCTAGTCCTCGCACACTTGTTAACCACTCTTTTACTTAATTTCCAGGGATAACATCTTGTTCTTCTTCCTCTAGCCCACTGTTGAAATATTTCTGCTGAATCAACCCTATAAAAACATTTTACTAACATAAATTTATCTATCATATCTCTTCTTCTTCGCCTATCTACCAACTACTACATACTAAAATACAAAGTATTTTAGTATGTAGTACATATATGTACCTTGCACAATTAAGAAATATGCCCTCTGAACTTCAACTCTCTGTCCTTCAAAACCCCAAAGCTCATAGACTCATTAATCTCTTGGAGTAAAGTTCCATCAATGTGGTACACAATTTAAACTTTTAATTCCAAAATTTAACTTTTCCACATTGATCTACCATCCGTTATAATTTGCCCATACCTTCCGTATATTTAAATCAGCCTGCAAGCTTTCGCGAGAAGCTTGATTAATTATTGCATCAACTTGCATTATCAGCAAACAACGAAATTTCTCCCTTCGAGTTATTTCCTATATGATTTATATACATAGTAAATAGTAATAGTCCAATCACAGAGCTTCGCGGCACACCACTGGTCACGTGCTTCAGCCTCAATTCTACTTCTCCATACATTAATTTTTGTTACCTGTCTTTGAACACTTCGCGGATGCATATTACCAGTCAAATATCGAAATCCATTTGATCTAATTTTGAAGAGTAGACTTCTGGGTATCATTTCAGAAGACATTGCAAAATCTTGCGTTTCACTGTGTAACTATTCCCCAGTCCAAATCAGGAGTGATAAAAAACGAAGGAACACTTGGTGCTGCACTATACAACTCGTAGCAATGGCACACAAGTATCTCGAACTATCTGCTCTTTGATTAAATCAGAATAAACAAAATATATATTTCCTGGTGATTGTGCATTACAGCTTTACACCAATCTGATGAAAACCCAGTAGAAGATCCAATCCTGGAGAATCGTTGGGAAACAATATGTTAAAATCTTTAGGTACAGACAGAGAAATGGTGTTTGCCATCTTTTTTTCCAGTAATCTCAAAACTTAAACACGGGTTGAAGAAGTTCAGAGTGTGACTTGTAAGTGCCACGGGAAATCTTGAACACTTTGTATGATCCTTCTTTAGGCTTTTCGAAAACATTATATCTGTGTTGTTGTCAATGATGTCGACTGAACCTCTTTCCTGTATCATATGAAACTCATTGTTTCATATGATATTGATGTTATAAAATTCTCTAGTAAGTTGAATATTTGTAAACGAAAATTCCGATTTACCTTTAATTTTGATCTCGTGTGGTAATTCCACTTGGAAGTTTGTTTGCATATTATTAGGAAACAACTTCATACATGGCGTTACAGGGAAGGGTTGAGTAAAACACCTTCACTGTACACCCACGAATTATACGAGGAAGGATAGCGAAGCCCCTTAACAGAATACTGAAGCTTTCCATTGTGCTTTTGCTGCATAAATGCTCTCTCGATTAGATACACCTAAACAGGAAGTTCATTAGCTATATCAGACTTTTTCAGTTCGGTTCATAGCGAGTTCCTTCCATCATCTCTGCATCCCGACCGTGATCTCTATATACTACTAAGATTCTTTTAATAACCTGTGCAATAGTGACAATTTTCATGCCCAGTTACCTGAAAACTCTTTTCGAAATTTGTGGGTATCATCGCTTAAATTTCTGCTATCACCTAAGTGAAATTTCGATTTGGTCGGGCCCTAGGTTCCCGTACAAATTCTTCTAAACACTATCCTTATTGTGAACGTTAACTTCCCAAGGAACCATAGTGATCGTGCCATGTGGAGAGAGGTTATAAGTATGTACAATGGTCGGCAATACTTTCGTATAACTTTTGCTTTTATTATACTTCATCCAGTTGTAGATCTTCGTTTTCAGTGTTCTGATAAAGATTTCTGCAATGAGTGCTTTCATTTCGCTCCTGGTCGTGTAGAAATGAGTATTATGCTTCTTAAATAATGCACGAACTTTCCTGTTGCAAAACTGCTTTCCTTGGTCTGTGTTTATGTGACATGCCGTTTCTTTAAAAATAGAATCAAATGCATTAATAACATTTATCGGTAAAATCTCATTGAAAGTGTCTAAAAGAGTCTAAACCGGACTTTGATTCGACTGCATTTAAATTTTATTATAGTACATTTATATCTTACAGAAGTATGCTTTGTTGCCAACCAAGTTTTAACGGTTTAATATGGAAATTGTTTCTTTCTCTAACAATTTGATACTGCCAAATCTACGAACCGTATTAGGATTATAGTTATTTTCCAACTTTACCATCACTATGAATAAGATTTTTTTCTTTTCAGATGAAAATCAGGAACTACGGCAATACCTCCAGCTGCTTGTTTTAATATTATTACTATTCATGCTTGTGTGCTGTGAAATATTTATTCTCACACGGGAAGCAGTATCAAAAGCAACCTGTTGGACATGCCTCATGAGTAATTAAAATTACGGCATTGGTGATGTCAAAAAAGCCTACTCCTGTATGTTAGATTCAGAAAGAAAAAACAATATTCTAAAGAATATTTCAGATAAATCATATGTCTATTTGTAAACTTAATGAACTGAAATGAACAACTTTTCGTGTCATTGATGTGTATTCTATATTTAAGTAACGTAACATCTATTTTTGAAGTCACAATTAATTCACACACAATTTGTTTTTCGTTATCCTGCTTAGAGTGTGTAATAATGTTAACATTTAATTTGAAAAAAAGTACTGGACTAAACGGTGGTGAAGCTAAGTTGTTGAGAATAGCCAAAGCTAGAGATAACCCCTCGAAAGACATAACATCAGCGAAGCAGATAAAGGACGCCACAGGAGTAGTACTACAAGAATAAGACAGATAAAGATGGGAAAAATATTTTCGTAATCTACAAAATGAGGAGAATCCAAGGGAGAGAAAGGAGTGAGGATAGAGAGGCAAACGAGGGATCGGTGCAGGACATAAGCAGAGAGGAAGTGTATTGGGCACTGAGAGAAACGAAGAATAGAAAGGCTGTGGGGATCGGACCAGATACCTGGAGAAGTGTTGAGAAGCTTGAGCAGCGAGGGCTTAGATACGTTATGGAATCTGATGGGGAAAATAGCCCGGCAGGAAAATATACCAAAGGAATGGAGGAAAAGCATTCTCGTCCCAATCTACAAGAGAAAAGGAGATGTTCAAGATTGTGGCAACTATAGAGGGATCAAGCTGATGTCACGCACGTTGAAGATATGGTAAAGAGTAATTGAAGGAAGAATACTGCGGGAAACAAAGAAATTGGTAACGAGCAGGTTGGATTTATGCCAGGAAGAGGGACAAGGGATGCAATATTTGTGCTAAGGCGATTGATAGAGAAATATAGGGAGATGCAGGCGGAGCTACATATGGTGTTTATAGATCTGAAAAAGGCGTACGACAGAGTGGCCAGACAGGAGGTATGGAGGTGTATGAGGAAGAAGGGGGAGTGTCGGAAAAGTACGCGAGGTTGGTGAAGGAGATGTATGAGAGAGCGAAAACTCAGGTCAGGTCTAGTGTCGGCATGACAGACAGGTTCCCTATTATCGTACGGCTCCATCAGGGATCAGCTCTGAGTCCATACCTCTTTGATCTGGTCATGGATGTACTATTGGAGGACGTCAAGAAGAACAGTATTAAAACCTAGGTGGAACTTTCTCAAACGTGACTGCGATTCTTTTAAAAAACGGGTTGACACTGTAATAAGATTTATAAACCCCACTGTACAATTACAATAGATTTGTTGGCATTGTTACTGGTGCTGCCAAACTAATCATTCCAAGAGGTTTTAGGAGAGATTATATTCCAGGCTGGAACAGTGAAAGTGAAAAACTGTATAAAGAATTCTCTACTAATAATAACCCTACAGTAGCCACTGAGCTACTTAAGTCTCTTGACGATGCTAGAAATAACAAATGGAATAAAATAATAAACAATTTTAAGTTTACTCATTCCAGTCGAAACGCTAGGTCCCTGATTAGAAAGCTTGACCCTAATACAAGGACTTCTGGTAAACTGCCCGCCATAGTTCCAAAACATATAGCAAATCATATAGTCTCGATGACTGAATATCCTCAAGATAGAGTAACTACAAGAGAGGTGAAACAAAAACTAAAAAATCTCAAAACAGATCTTCCACCATCACCAATATCTCAGGCTTTCACTTCCCAGGAACTTACCCAGGCAGATAACTCCTTGAGGAATGGGAAGGCGGCTGGACGCGATAACATCTACCCTGAATTCATTAAGAACTGTGGACCAAAAACTATTAAATGGCTTACTGCTATATACAATAATATCCTGGACTCTGGCTTATTTCCATCAATTTTTAAAAGATCTGAAATCACTGCTGTCTTAAAACTTGGCAAAGACCCTATAATTGCTTCCAACTACCGTCCTATTGCCTTGTTAAGCATCTGCCTGCAAATTCTCGAAAGAATGCTATTCAACAGAATTTCTTCAAGTATACATAACAGAACTCCCCAGGAATAGGCTGGCTTCAAACCTGACATAAGTTGTTGCGATCAAGTACTGGCCTTGGCAACCTTTATAGAGAACGGTTATGAAAAAACAGTTGAAAACAATAGCGGTATTCATGGACATCTCTGCTGCCTGTGACAGAGTGTGGAGAGGGGTTGTTATCTTAAAATTCTTAGAAACTATTCCATAACCAAAACTAGCCAACCTAATTAATCAAATACTAGCAGAGAGATGGATACAAATATCTCTCAATGAATCCCAAAGTTAATTCTTTAAGATTAAAAATTACCTAAATCAAGGCTCAGTTCTTGCCCCATTGCTCTTTAACTTATATATTAGCGATATCCCAGAGACAGCATCACGGAGATTCATGTATGCTGTCAATATTGCCATTGCAACTCAACATTCAACATTCCAAAAAGCTCAGAACACCTTAACTAAAGATCTGGGTGTACTTGATAAATACTTTAGAACTATGCTTCTCATAAATTTTACCTCTGAACCCCACCTGACAAGAGAAAACACTGTTATCGCCCCGCCGGTTTTATTTATCAAAATAGAAGTCATACTAAGTTTGACGTTTTACTCAGTTTATTTTGTGTTTTCTACATACTATTTAACAGTTTTTGACACAAAATAATTAAAGCATCACAATATTAGGCCTACAATAAAAATTAGTTTTAACACTTGCAATTAACCAAAATATGTATTGAAATAAAAGAATATTTAATCAGGTCAACTTTGAGAGGAAACAAAATCAGCACAATTGCACTAAAACAAGCGCCAATGAATTGTTATTAAATCGCTGCTTTCGGCTGAGCGTGTATAATCCTGCCTGGAAGAGAATGCGGCAGCTGCCGAACTATCAACACTGCCTCTGACACACGGTTTTATAAATGCAAGTGAAAAAAACAATTAGTTGTTATTTTGAAATTCATGATAATTAAAACCTGTATCATTAAAAGTTTTTCTTTCTGTATTTTTATTTGTTGTCGTTAAGCTCATTGTAGTTCAGTGGATGTGGCGTTTGCACACCATGGCGCTTGGCAACACGAAGGAAGACTTAGTTTCGAGTCTAGTCGACGACTAGAGGAAATTTTTCTAAGCCTTTTTTCGACCGGTTCCCAAGTTAGTCGATCTCTGGCACGGGCAAGCGGGTTTTTTCTCCAAGAAACTGGGGTTTTTCATCCCGTAAACTCAAGAAAATAGAACGTAGAACCCACATTCACTATTTCACACATTAAACATATTGTGTTATGGTGAGGGACCACGAGATGGTAGTACTTATTAGGTCATTCTCTTCACTGCATATCGATTAAATAGTGATAGTCTTGGGCCAGCTATCTCTGATTGGTACCAATGGGGATTGAACTGCCCACTCAGTCTCCAAAAGTTAGATAAGGCTAAACGTCTCGCATACTCTCTATACTGGAATAAAAAAAAGGCGTTAGCGGATTTTTTTATTTGTTGTTATTTTTAAATTTAGGGCCGTTTTAATTTTTATCTGTAGGAAAGTATGCCGCACTCATTTTCAAGCTATTCTCCCCCCGCCCCCCCTTGGGAGTCTCGCCCCACAGTTTGATAACCACTGATTTAGACGATGGCGATTATAATCTTACCTAAACAAAACTGAAGTAGCCTCCTTTCATTTGAATAATATCCAGCCAAACTATATCCAAAAAGTTTACTTCAGAAATAAACAATTGAAATTTAACAATCATCCAAAATACCTAGGAGTTGCACTAGAAGTTTGACATTTAAAAATCATCTAGAAAACATTGCTGGAAAATTAAAAGGTCGTAATAATATAATGCATAAACCTCTGCATTATATTGCATCAGTATCCCAAGAAGTACCAATACTGGTACTTCTTGGGGTCCTGATGCATACACACTGCATACTTCCGCACTGTCTTTGGTCTATTCTACAGCAAGGTATTGTGCTCCTGTGTGGCTGAACAGCGCATACGCTTTTTTAGTCGATGTCCTGCTGAATCAAACTATGAGAATAATCTCTGGAGCTTTAAGATCTACTCTTGGCTATTGATTCCCAACTCTCAGTAACATTGCCCCTCTCTCGGTCCGCAGGATTCAAGCATTAAGCAAACTATGGACAAAAATAATTGGAAACAGTTCCCTGCCTATCTACCAAGACATTTCCTTACATACTTCACGAAGACTGAAATCCAGGCAGGCTGCCTGGATTTCAGTCTTCTGCCTGGAGGAGTTCAATACAAATAACCAACTAGAATTTCGACCTATGCGAGTCATGGGGAGAGTATAGGTTTCAACGTACCTGCAATCTTCAAATACCCAGTTCAAATCCGACATCTCTTCTAGAGAGCTACGATCTCCCTAGACATTATGGACCACTTTAAATCGGATCAGAACCATACATGGAAGATGTAAGCATCTCTTGCATAAATGGAACTGGTGTGATACTCCAAACTGTGAATGCGGAACAGGGATCCAGTCTATCAATCAAATTATGCTTGAGTGCCCTATCTATCCATTCTCGGGGTCTAAAGAGTACCTTTTTAAACTGACCTCAGATTCCCTGCAGTGGATCCAGGATTTAAGGATTAAGATCTGACTCTTGATTCTTAATTTTGATGGTTAATCATTTCAGCCTAGTGTACCACTTTTGATTTTACAATTGGTTTAATGCTGTTTTATGTAATTTGTATATATTTCTCTGGACCTGTACAGCATACGCTATATAAATAACTGTCTGCTTTGTTCATCTGCTCATTGAATCACTTAAAAACATCTCCGTAGAAACCGACCAGTTTTGCTGTTATTCCACCGGGGTGTATTTACCTTATGGCATATTAATTTTAAATTAAGAAGACATCATGATTCCACATGTAATTGTTCAACATTCAGGTATGACTGTGAATACTTTTTAAGTGTTCATCAGTAATGAGCCAGTCCCAAAACTTTTTCTCTCTTACCAAATTAAAAGAAAAAATAAATGTTATAATTATTCCTTATAGTTATAAGAAATAAGACATTCTGGTTGTAGAAACCGAACAGAAATTAAGAAGGAAATAAAACTATAACAGTAGCATTTTCCTCATAATATGAATGCGCAATGAGCCTATCCATCTATTCGATAAATTACAGCTCATGACTATTGTTATTACGTAGCTGGGCTACGTTTACATTGTAATCAACTTCATTAATTACATTGAAGATTATAAAGTACATTTTGTTCATTATTGTTCTACGGTGTACGTAAATATACAGGGTGTTCGGGATAAATTTGACATATTTATAATTAATTATATTTTTCCGTAAGTTACATGTATTAACACACACTTCTCTTCATTTAAAAGTTTGGACCCTTCTTCATTCATATACAAGATGTCAGAAAGGGTGGATAGCTGGAACCCACCTGAATCATGGAAGAGAATAACTTGTATCATGATGATTTGTGCCCGCCATCAAAATAAGGATATTACGACTGCTGCCCAATGCTCCCTGAATACAGTAAAAACAATCAGGCATGAACTAGAGACTTGCAATGGTGACTACGAGGATGTAGCAAGAAGAAAGATCCCTAGCAGACGATCTGATTGCGTTCGTACAGCAGAATTCCTCGCAAATCTGCAGGAACAGGTGTTGAAGAACCCTGGCATTGGAATTCGGGCTTTGTTCGTGGAGTTGCTAACTGTAGTCAAGCCCTGGATAACAAGGGTAGCCAATGGTAGGCCGTATGTATGGCAGCAGGATTCGGCCCCTTGCCACACCTCTGGGAAAAGTCAAAAATGGTTGTCTGAAAATTTCTACGACTTCACCAGTCCAAATGTTTGGCCTCCAAACTCCCCAGACCTTAACCCCATGGATTATTTTGTATGGGGCGCAGTTGAAAAAGACACCAATCGCACTTCCAGTAATACAAAAGCCCAGTTAATGGATAAAATTAAAACAGTTTTTGCGGCCCTTCCCAGGGAGACTGTAGCATCAGCTTGTTCGAGGTTCCGAAGCAGAATTGAAGCTGTGATCGATGCTAATGGTGGTTATTTTGAGTAAATCTTGTTGATAGTATTGTAATTAACTCTGCCTGTAATGTTTTTTTGTCAATTCATTAAATTTAATAGATACAAAGAAGATTTTCTTTTTCCTTACGAAACTGTCAAATTTATCCCGAACACCCTGTATATTGTTTTTAAAAGTTAATGGCATTACGTAGTTAAATAGGATTCATAAGTAACAATTATGTTTTAATCCAACACTCATTCTAAAAATGATAACAAGTGACGCATTGTTCAACGTAATAGAGGAATATCGAATTTCATTTTCTTCATATCTGCTAATATTTATTTAATACTACTTAAACAATTTCACGATAACTCTATGGTTGTATGTAGGGAAGAATTTATCACAGCATACTTCTGTGCATAGCGTGGAGACTTAGGAGTTGAATATTACGCTTGCACTTTGTCTCGTATAATTACTCTCCTTGTATATCATAATGCAGGTATGCGCGATATCACCTGCAGTATCCCATATACGGTACCCTGTGGATATAGAATTATATGGTTAGCTCTATTAGCCTCTAACTCACACTAGGCTGGTCACCTGTCTTTAACGGATAAATATCGTGTTTAAGTCAAAACCAAATGTTGTTATCACTGAATGCTTGTTCTCAATCACCCGAAATTGAAAGCCACTTGAAACCGCTCGCTTTTATGCCGTGCATATTTTACGGATATCGCTGGCAGGAACACTCATTTTATGAGATAATCAGAGTTTGCTTCAATTTTTGCATAATGAACCGAATTTCATATGTTTGTTTCCATTCTCCACTCCTCCAAGTTATCGGGATTTTTTCTCTTTGTTCCCTAATTGATAGAAAGCAATTGAGTGGATGTAAGTAGTCTATGTAGTTGAATAAAGAGAAATAAAATTCCATAAATTTCAATACTAAGCAGGGATATGATTTACTTACGGTTTTCAAAACTATTTTTTAACAATATTTTAGGGCAGGGTTGTCCATCCTTAGGTAATCCGAGGGTCGCATTAAAAAAAAAAAAAAGATTTATCCGGGGGCCGCATCCAATGCGTATTTATTAATTTATTGAGCAGCAGGGACACAATATGAATGTGTTTCGATAGCTGAACAAACTAATCGTGCGCTCAAATTCCCCGTGAGTCGCTGGAGCATGCGCGTTAGAACATAAGACTGTGAGAACGCTTCTTCGACACACGTGAAAAACACGTGGGTATATAGTGATATAAAAACACCAAATTAAATAACCAACATCGAGATTATCGATAGAATTAGAATATCTAATACGCATTGGGTTCAAATTGTTATTTCATTTTTTCGCTCATGAAAATCAAAATCCACAAGCAAGTCCCACAAAATCGCACCGATGGCCGCATATGCGGCGCGGAGGCCGTTTTTTGGACAGCCCTGTTTTAGAGTATCAAATGAATGTTCGTTTTTTTTACGTTGAATGTCTAAACTAAATATTTGTTTTCCAGTATACCCCTGTTTTTAATGTTCTCAGTGATGTATTTGGTATGATACTTGATTCTGTTTCTCTCGAAAAGGGTAAAATATTTATTTTGCTCTTTTCTCTGATAGGTCTTTTGGTATACTTACTAAAGTCTAATTGATTATCAGAAAGAAAAGTAAGCAGAATTTCATAAAATATAATTTAGTGAAGAATTGAGAGAGTTTCTCTTAAAGGAGGATTTTTTTAATTCAGGTTTGTCTTCTCTTTTATACTATAGCATAATCCAATGTGATCTTTAGTTCATTAATGATGATACCATTCTCTGTTTAGTGAAGAAAAATACGCCTTTGTGAAGATGGAATGAAAAAACTCCTTCAAACAACGATAAGTTTCGAATATTTTTCTGCATGAGTTGCAAACTTGGGGCGAATCTCAGGAGAAATAAACTGATTTCTTTTTCTTTCCAGTGATTAGATTAACCGTGGGTAAATAATAATAAAAATCATTTATATATCTGTATGAAGCATTTGTATTAAATAGCAATGTAATGCTGTTTTATTTCAATCACAGTTCTCATGTTTACGCTTGAAACATATTACGAATCCGTACATTTCATTTATTCACTTAAATCCATGCGCAAGGAAGTTCTTCCCTTTCCGTGCTGTTTCTTATGAATGGAAGAAAAATTAAAAAACAACTGCAATTGCATTTTACTTTATTTTCATTTAGAGAAGACGTTTACATAAAACACACAATTTTTCCATTAAAATTATTTTCATCTTACAATATTTCAAACGTAATAAATTCCAATGAATGATTTTTAATATATTTTAGTTCCAAGAATATTTCCATGTAGTTCATTCCATCATACAGGATTCGAAAATTTGTGGATTCATTTCAAGTATTATTATTAGTTGATTTCTTGTTATATTGAATATTACTAGAAATACTCCTTTTCCTTGAAAAGATTCAAATTAGAGCACACTTCCAAAGGAAAAATAATTAAAGTTGTGAAGTCATCTTTTAAAATTTGCATATAAATAAGCTTAAGAAAAATGATAAACGAATTCAAAACAAAATCCAAAAATTTAAATATGACTAATGCTAAGCGTCACTAAAACTCGTATTCCTGTTTTAAGTAAAGGATGTTATTAATCCCAAATTTGCTTCTCCAAATTAGATGGCAGCAGGAAGGTGGTACTAAATTCTTTTTAAGTCATTTGTGCGATAGAACTGCGGAAAATAGCCAGTATTTGTTATTTTTTAAGGAACCTGGAGATATGTTTGTAAACCCTAATACAACTTGAATGGAGGATTTTTCTGAGAGTTAAAACCCTAAGACAATAATAATAATAATAATAATAATAATAATAATAATAATAATAATAATAATAATAATAATAAGACCGCTACATTCATTCCCCCACACTCAACTAACTTCGGAAGTGCTATGAAATACAATAAAGTTTAAAACTACCTCTAGTAGTGAAACCAGAATCGAATAAAAAAACGCCCTTAGCACAATTTTGCTACGGAAGTTACCAAAGCGTAACTGAGGAGTTACAACACTTAATGAATTATATAATAAATTACACATTACAATAATTATAATATTTTCAATTATGGTTACAAATAAAGGAAAAGTATATAACAGGTATTATATCATTCTTAATATGTATCGAAAACGATAATGTTCAAAGTTCACGTGCTTGATCGTTTGATTGTAGAATAGAGAAATTATTGGAATACCACGAAGAGAAAGAACACGATAATTAAAAAATCCATAAATGATGGCATTCATTTGAAACAGTGTGTGAGCAACTTGTAGTTTTGTGATGTAATATTTGAGTAATAAACATTTGTGATATAACAAAAAATTCAAAGAATTTTTTAAAGAAAGGCAAATATAAAATTAAGGATTAGTTTTTAATTTAATGTTGTAAACATGATTAAGTATGTATTAGTGTTTGTAATCAGATATGTTTCAAATCTAGAAATAATTCATGTGATATTCATGTTTAAACAAGAGACGTGTACTTACATCCGCTGTGCATTTCAATAAATAAAATTACACATTCATAGTGAGATTTATAACGTACTTACTGGTAAATACATAACTAGGTAAAAAGTGTACAATATTGACTTAAGATAATATCTAAACTATGTGATCAATTGAAACTCTCGTCATTATTGGTAATATTTTAATGCATGTATTATATGGGACTACTTTCCTAATCTGCTGAAATATTGAAAAGATGAGTAGCAGAGATGATATCAGTATTAGACAATGTATCTTCTGTTCGAATGTATGCGGAGAGTTTGAGAGTATGTGGACTTCAAACACATGTAAATAGGAAGAAGAGGCGAGATATGATATTTTAAAATAACGAGTTCACAGATGTAGAAGAAATTAGAATTTAATAAATACTGTTATACAAAATGTCACGAGCATCGCCCAGATATGAAAGAGGAAGAACTGTCTACTACATTTAAAATATGAACACAAGAATGGGACATACAGCGTCTGTTTACTTCAAGGAATCGTAGTCGCATTTGAGGAAATATGAGGAACAACTGATAATCTTGCCAAGAATCAGATAGAGCTATGGAATTAAGTTTACAATCAGATACGTTTCAAATGTAGAAACGAATCCATTGACATCAGTATGCGACAGTTACTTCCCGAAAATTAGAGCTACACATACAGACTGTTAGATTAAGGTCAGGATTCACGATAAAACTTAGTCATGTTATAGTGCAACATGTTTGTTTGATGCCCGTGAACTATGTCTGTTGTGTCGAATGCATCTGAAGAAAGGCCTAAAATTATGCTTCCAGAAATCTTGATATTCTTGAATTCTGATCGCAGCAGAACGGCCAGTCTGAAGAAGGTAACTAAATCGACAGGAATAGGATATTTGATAAACATCACACAAGGGCAGAGATAATTCATGTTTCCTATATTGTAGCAGAGAACGTCACTCCGTGCTGATTTGAAGATGGGTGTACAGATTACAGTCGGAGTGACTTGTTGTTATTTGTTCAGACGTCCCTTTTAGGTGTGGAGTGCTGATCCATTAACATCAGTATGCGACCTGGAAGGAGAATGATGATTATTAATTTCTCGATTATGGTTTCGTTATATCCGTAAAATGACAGCGAGTTTTATTTGATTCCTCTATAGAAGAGTGTAAAAACTAACTGTGCCGACTCTACGAAAAAGGGGGGGGGTGCTTTTTATAATACCTAGGGAAGTCTGTTTTACGTTCTGGATTCACAATGAATCGAGAACGTAATGGGAGTATGTGAATAGTTTACCTTGTCTAAAATTGAATTCGTTCTGGTTAACACTGGAACCTGATCAAAGAGATCATCAACAATTTACATAGACGATACAAAAAATAATCTCCAATCACCATCCTTCCAGACTGCATTCTCATGTTAATGGAATCCACCACCCTCACTTAAAGGGAACATTCAAGAAATGTCAATTTAACGGGAGTTTAATTCAGTTTTCTTCAACCTTCGGACCAGACTTCAGTTTTCTTTTTCCTCACCAATTGTACGATAAATTACAACATATTTCCTTGCCTGTTGTTTATCGACTATCCTGTTGCTGTCAAATTTGCCACTTTTGACAGACAGGCAGTTCTGCTGAAATAAGAAGTAAAATGCCTTTACGTTATATAAGATTTCTGGAATCGGACGACGGACTCCTGATTCTCATTCTATTGACACTAGATGGTGAGTTCAATGCAAGCAACCAAAGATGTAGTAGCACTACACTATTTTAAATTTCATCGTCTATTTTTTTGAATCTGTAAACTTGCCTCAATCGTTCTAATCTTACCTGAACAGACTGTAGAAATATCTGTAAGTTTTGGAAGTAATATTCATTAAACTTGTGTGTCTTTTAAATGCAGAACTATATCGCTTTCTATAAAACGATAATATTGCTTCCTTCAACTCGCGTTCTGAAATCGAGACGGTTCGAATGAAACACAGTCGCCAAGTCACATTCTTTTGTTCACATTTTAAATGTTCTACCCCATATTCTGCTTTCTCCGTGAATAATGCTCATTTTACATGCAACGAAATTACACGAGTATTTATAAAAAGATCTAATTTTCTTTACATGTACGACACCGTTATTTTAAAATAATATATCTGCAACGCATGTTTCATTAAATGACTGGTAACTGAATGTTAATATGGTAAAAGTGAAACTCCGAAAGTTCTGAATGGGTGATGAATTTTGGTTATCAACTGATAAAATGTTTGTTAAATGGTTGATTGCGAAAGGACAAAAGGTCATTCGTGGAAGTTAGGTTTGTGTTCAGAGAAGAGGTGAGAGGTAGATTTTTAGGAGTGAGTGAGTGAGTGGGTGGCCAATTTAACAGTTGCAGAATTAAGTGCATCCAGTCGCAATGAATATATGAGGAGTTATAACACATGGTAGGTTTATTATAACAGCCTCCCTCGATGAGACCTTAAATCGCCGAAGGTTACTGAGGATAATATTCATGATTATTATATTAATAATAATAACAAAATTCCATTTATTGTCAAGGGCGACAAATATCAGCTTCATTCAGAGGCTACGACCGATATCGATGACTCGTCCAAATGGACACCACGAGACAGTCGCGATTAAGAACAAACTCTCCAGCAGATCGAAAACAGCAACCAGCGACACTCCAAGCCATATTCCAACAAGTCCGCCGATGTTAGTAAACAGTTCAACAGTCTGAAAACAGAAGTAAAAAAAGAGAAATAAATAAATAAACATTTTGGAATTTGATAACCAATTGGCGCATATATTTCAAATAAAGCAAATTATATTTAAGGAAGATATTTAAAGAACACCAATTACAGAACACCTCTTTAGAATATGTCCAGTACATTACAGAGGTCGTTAAGTATTTTAGCAAAGGAAAATAAAATATCATTTCGAATCTGCCTTTTCACAATGGATAACAAGTGACTGTTTTGTTTCTGTTTGATTTGACCATTTTCCTCCAAAAGAATAATTACAAGACATTTTATTCTGCACATTAGAGTATAATAATAATGAAGTTTAATAGTAATAATTGTAATATTAATATAATATTATATTAATATTACAATTAAAGATTATAATATTAATATAATCTATAATTGTAATTAATATTATACATTATAATATTAATTACAATTAAATTAAATTAATATTATAGATTATAATATTAATATAATCATTAAATAATCAAAATATTCTTAAAACGACAGTTATTAAATGAAGTCATTCAAATTATAAATAAAAAGGAAATCCAATTTGAGGTCTGTGTTGTCGTGCGGTAAGAGCTCCCACATCCATAGCGCTAGCCATCTAGAAGGAAGACATTACGATTTCGATTCTAGTTGTCGAATAGTGAAACTTGTAACTTTTAAAGCTGCCTTCAACTGTTCATTGAATTACTGGATCTATTGTTTTAACTGAAATTTGGATTTTTCATGCAGTATATTCAAAAACAATGAATAAAATCATTCACATACTGCCTTTGTACTTTATGGCGGAAATTCTGCACCTTACTCTCTTCAGATACCATTTAAAATTAGCAGCACCCTTCGGTCAGTAATCTGATTGGTTTACGATGGAGACTGACCTCCTATCAGTAACCAAAAGTTAGAGCTTTAACAGCCTGTACACAAAATAGAAGGAATTAGCAGGTTTTTTTCGAAATAAATAGTTACCTTGATTGCTAAAATTAAATTAATTTAAGCATATGTAATAAAAAATGTTTAGGAATTGATGTCTTAATTCAATAAGACTGGTTTGATAAACTCTATAGCTACCACAGGTGGCTTGCCAGTTTCTTGAATTCCTTTCCTCTACTATATATTTTGTATATTTGAATGCAGTCGACTATAGTTATCTGAGATAATTTATCTATTCTGCAATTATCTCGATTAACAATATTAAATATCGGTGCGATATCACTTACCTATACAACACTCGACTTCCTGTATTATAATAACCGAAATCATTGTGTTATCCTCCTTACCTTCCTGGGATTGGTTTTAGTTCTCTTTATTAGAAAATAAATGGAAGTGTCAGCAGTTTTTTCAATGTATTGGTTTACCATCCTTTACATAATTACTTTTAAAATACGAATAATTAATCGATTAAGTTCGTATATATATTTTAGGTACGTGTTTCTCCAGTAGTATTTATTCCTCATTTGTGACAATCTAAACCGTATTGAAGTTACATGTGCATTTATTTATTTATTTATTCACGATAATGAATTGGACTGGGCACGAGTTCAAATGAAATCCTTTGTTTCTTGTAATGGAAATCGTGCTTTAAGAAAGTTCTGTTGTAGAAGTATACAAGCATTTAAAAGATGCAGCAATTTCCTCTGTACAGTGATGAACACGAGTGATGACCTGATCTCACACCGAATAGTATCACTTCATGGAAAACATATTAAAACTGAAATGACTTTTCCACTTTAAATGTGTTATTTTAACAGAAAATCATACACTTTAAAATAATTCTCTGTCTAAGTCTAAACAAGTGGAATTGGCGTATATCGAAATTACTCAAAAAGGAAACAAGATTACTTACGTCATACTTTGGTTTATAAGAATGCTCATCCACATATCTGTCCATACGGAAATCCACATAAATAAGGTCCTGTCAATTAAAAATATTAGTTAGTCACCGTCATTCAATATATTTCCAAAACAAAGTACAACGGACACACGCGCACGCGCACAAACACACACACACACACACACACACACACACACACACACACACACACACACACACACACACACACACACACACGGAAATTACTATTTGTGAAAATAAGTAAAATATTTGGAATCTACGTTATATATTCGCTTATTAAAATTCTGGAAATTTGCGAAATCATGAAATGAGATATCGTTCTTGATATATTCAGAATGAAAGAATTTCGTTAGAAGTTTTTATTTTATTTTAAATACTCATTTAAATATTATTATTATTATTATTATTATTATTATTATTATTATTATTATTATTATTATTATTATTATTATATTCACATAATTGATACATAGTCAAACCAAGATATCATTTAAAACAACATTTGATTGTGATAAAGAACAATTCAGATTCTCCCCAACAATCTAAGAATAGTCAGTCAGGTGGCGTCGTAAAATATGGACTGTTCCAAGAAATGCTATTTTCGTAGGTCACATGGGGTCAAATCGTTGATGTACAATTGCTGTAAATAGCTGGATAGCTTCTTTGAAGATGCACCAAGTGCACCGATAATTATTGGGATAATTTTAGTGGATTTAAGTCACAGCATGCCAACTTCGATTGCTAGATCTCGATATTTAGTAATTTTTCCAGTTCTTTGTTGTTGATGTTGTTATCACTGAGTGCTGCGATATCGATAATCCAAACTTGTCAATATTCGATAATTGTGATGTCAGGTGTATTGTATTCCAAATGCCGATCAGTTTTTATTCAAAAGTTCCAGAGAATTTTTGATACTTCGTTTTCCGAGACTGTCTCTATTTTATGCTACCACCAGTTATCAGAAGTAGGAAAGCTACATTTCTTGCATAGATGCCAATGAACTATTTTGGCGGGTTGATCATGGCAGGATTTTCAGTCATTTTGAGCTATTTTGCTGCAGGCACCGATTAGATGTTCTACAGTCCCATCTTTCTGATTGCATAATCTGCATTTGCTGTTATTATTGATGTTCAAAATTTTTACTTTCATTGCATTAGTCTGTAATACCTGTTATTCAGCTGCTAGAATAAATCCTTCTGTTTTCTTTTTGAATATATCCATGTTGTAGCCATTACCAAATCTTGTTAATTTCAATTTTGTCATCATTTTGTCATCTTCGAGACACTGGTGAGTGTCTCGAAGAAATTGGCTATGAAAGGGTTTATTTTTCTAGCGTATATATCGCTTATATTGCAGTTCCTTTTTGTAATCGGATTTGAAGCTTTTAGATCGGAGCCAATGCTTGAAGCATTGGCTCAGAGCTATTGTCGATCTTACTTCATTAGCTAATTTCTTTTTCATCCACAGTCTGTCTCATTTGTAGTAAACCCCGCACGGCTATTCATCTTGGAAGGTATATCCGGTCAACATATCTTCGTGGACTATGCATCAGAGTCAGGCCACCAAACCTAAACTTGATAAAATTCTTGCACGAACTCAATTGCTGAATTTCAAGCCAAGAAATATGCTAAACCGAATACCTAATGAAAATTGGCGACATAAACATAAATATTGCAAACGAAAACCAGAACAACACTGTACAATACCTAGACACACTATCCATGCACAAACTAATACCAACAATAACATCATGTACTAGAGAAGAAATATTCGGAAATACTATCACTGCCTCCTATCTAGATCATATAAACATCCGAGCACCACTCAGTCATAAAGTACAAAGTAGCAGACCATTACTTCACCGCTCTAAATCTGCACACCAAGAAAATATCCATGCATTGTCCCACAGAAGAAAAGCGAAAGAAAACAATTTTAGACGAAGAAATAGTCAACCACGAAATAAGAAAAATAGACTGGGAACACCTGGCATCAGATTCAGCAGCTATCTTATACAACAACATTAAACTCACACTGGAGGAAATATATAAGAAAGCTAAAAAGAAAGTCAGAATTCGTTCAAAAACAACACAAAATCCTTGGATAACACAAAACTTAATCCTAGAAATCCACAGAAAGGATGATTTATGGAGAGAATTAAAGCGATAGTCAAATAACACAGCTTTAAAAACTGAATATAAAATAACAAGGAATCGCCTTACAACACAAATCAGAAATGCAAAAAAAAATACTACAGAGACAATCTAACCTCCGCACAAAACAACATGAAACAAACCTGGCATCTGATCAATGCGATGCTAGATTTTGTTCCCAACACCACCGCCTCCGAAACCATAAAACACAACTTCATGAAAGACGCAAAACCTATCCAACAACTAACAAATGACTTTAACCAATACTTTGCAGACTCCATCCAAGAACTTCACAGAAATTTTCCCCCAATCACAAAACGAGACCCCCCACTTGGACCGCAATCAAAACGGACATTATTGTTCCCGACCACAAAAGAAGCAGAACTTCTCTCAGCAATACATCAAATCAAACCAAACAAAGGCCCAGGAATAGATGGTTTCAGACCTAAAGATATAAAGCAACATGCAACTAGTTTAAGTCCTATCTTACTAAAACTAATAAATAAAATATTTAAAAGAGGACAGATACTAAGTATGCTAAAGACCGTCATAAATACACCCATATACAAACATGGAAAACGAAATTTAATCAGCAATTACAAACCCATAGCAACATTACCAATTATCAATCAAATTATGGAGCGGATCACACTGAAGAAACTCACAGCATACACTGAGATCTTTCATATTATCCCCAAAACACAACATGGTTTATGGAAAAATAAGGGAACAACAACTCTCTTGGAAGACTTTACAGACGTAATTAATACCGCCTTAGACAAAAACAAAATTGCCATGGTAGTGTTTATTGATCTGACTAAAGCATTCGATACACTTACACATCAAACCTTGTTAGAAAAGCTGAGGCATGTTGGAATAGACGGGCCTCTTCACAGGAGGTTTACAAACTACCGCCAAAATAGAATGCATATCACACGTATCGGGTCAAACCGAAGCAGAGAGCTGCCAGTAACCTGTGGAGTGCCACAGGGAGTTGTACTCTTCCCAACTCTATTCAACATTTACACGCACGATATTAATCAGCTCCCTCTCAAAGGTAAGATATTCTAATACGCAGACGACACAGCAATAATATCCATCCATAATAACACAAGCATAGTCCAAATAAATATGCAACACATAAATCTGATCATAGACTGGCTCATGAAAAACTCCATACACCTAAACTCAGAAAAGACAAAATTAATGATATTCAGAAATCCACTGACTCGACTAGTTGATAACAAATATATAATCATCCAACATCCACTTTCCAACATAAAAAACACACAGAATAGCAAAACCCCTACAATCACTCAGGTTGAAACAATACGATACCTTGGAATTTACTTCGATGCAGATATGAACTGGAATAGCCATATAAACCATCTACACAACAAACTCCGAACAATAAGTGGCAAACCCTACAGGTTAAAAGACATAGTTCCCATACGCCTAAAAGCACTAATATACAAAGCACTATGCCAAAATGTTCTAAAACACGCTATAACAACGTATGCTTTCTGTGCACCCTACAAATTAAATAGATTAATCTCGCTACAGTACAAAATGATAAAACTGATCTTTTGGGAACAAAGAGAAAATCACGACCTTATAAACATTGCAATGTCAGAACACAAAATGCTGACAGCAAAACATTTATGTCACTATGCAGCCTTGCTAAAACATTATTTCGATGCCAACTACAGGACAGTTAGAAATACCTACCCTATAACAAGACCTCAGACTACTAATTATATCACATATAAATACAATAATCACTACGAAAAGGCCACGCGAAACTTTTACATCCCAGATATGATAAACAAATTACCTTTTGAATACAGAAACCTTACAAACTATAGCTTTGTAAGGTTTCTGTATTCTGTACTCTTTTATAGCCTGAAAAGAGCGCACCCAAAATACCATATAAACTCAATGAAACACAATATATTCGTTCAGACTTCCAGTTCAGCGACCCATCAATACATTCCAAGTTATTGTGTGTGTGTGTGTGTGTGTGTGTGTGTGTGTGTGTGTGTGTGTGTGTGTGTGTGTGTGTGTGTGTGTGTGTGTGTGTGTGTGTGTGTGTGTGTGTGTGTGTGTGTGTGTGTGTGTGTGTGTGTGTGTGTGTGTGTGTGTGTGTGTGTGTGTGTGTGTGTGTGTGTGTGTGCGTGCGAGCGCGAATTTCTCAATCATAGATTTCGTAGCTTCCCAAAACATCAAAAAAAAAACAAAAAAAAAAACAATATATAATAACCAACTGGTGTCCTCCTCAAATAAGCTCACATAAAAGATTGGAGGATGAAGGCAGAGAAATTAGTTCTCATCCAAGATGTATCACATCTAAACCAAAGTATGTAATGTAAGTATCATATGTAATCATATGTATGTAATGTAAGTATCATATGTAAACAAATGTAAGTAATGTATCATATGTAATCATATGTATGTAATAACTGTAAAAAAATTATGCAATATAGATTGATTATATCCATTGTATTGTATATATAGAGTGTAAAATTTGCAAAGAACCATCTGTTATAATCATCATTATGAATATTATAATAATATTAGTTGCAAACAGTTATTGTTATTATTATTATTCAAGAAAAACTTTATGTACCAGAAAGTATTTGTTATTCATAATCGTGTTCCTATAATGTATGTAATTTATCTGAGAAATAAAAATATTAAAAACGTGTTAAATTATTATTATTGTTATTATTATTATTATTATTATTATTATTTATCAAATAATAGTGGCATTTATAAAAGAAAAATACAATGCGACAGAAAAACAAACTCACTTTGAACATACGGAAACACTAATTTTGGAACTCACAATAGTATCAAATACACAATAAACACAATATACACACCCCCAGATAATAATCCACTCAGCTTTCTTCACAAGTTAGAAATATGGCTAAGCGGCATTGAACCGCGTACAACACACAGGCTCATCCTAATAGGAGACATTAACATAAATATTCTTGACCACGCTTCGTCAACCACTAACACATATCTTGATATACTAAGTCATTACAACATAAACCCTACCATTAACTCCCCAACAAGAGAAGAAATACTCAATAACTCACTAACACAATCATGCATTGATCATATCAACATACGGGCTCCCATCCATACATATACACCATCAGTAATTAACGTAAAAATTGCCGATCACTACTTTGTCTCAACTTCGTTTTATTACGTTTCCTACCCCCCCCCCCTCCCACCGCCACAAACGTCCACAAAACTCGATCATACTAAAGAGCGTTGTCGATAACCAAGTAAAAAATACAGACTGGAATTCCTTACTTAAAATAAACGATCCTGTAACAATATACGAGAATTTTCAGCTAAAGTTCACAGAAATATACAAAAAAGCAACAAAACCTGCACAAACGAGGCGACAAACAGAGAACAATCCATGGATAAATGACGACATACTAAATACTATTATTGAAAATGAAAATCTATGGAAAAAACTTAAAAAGTCACCCAGTAACAGACATTTAAAAACCTTATACAAAAACACAAGAAATAAACTAACAACAAAAATTCGCAGGGCAAAAAGACGATACTACCTCCAAAAATTCATGGAATATAACAACAACATTAAGCAAACATGGGCTACACTCAACGAATTAGTAAACCGAAAAAAGAAAACTTCATCACAAGATTTTATTGCAAAAAGCTTCGGTCAGGACACAAACCAAGAGGAACTAGCAGACCCATTCAACCATGCTTTCAAAAACAACATCACACAACTCAAAAAAGACAAACTACCATCGATAAGCAAAAAACTACCGACACAAAGTCGACAACAAACGATGTATTTTCCACCCATAACAAAACGAAACTGAAAGAAGCAATCCTACAACTAAAACGAAAGACCACACCAGGAATAGACAAATAAGCCTCACAGACCTTATAACACATTTTGAACAAATAAATGCAATACTTTTGAAACTCGTAAACATAATATTCGACACAGGCATTATTCCACAAAACTAAAAACTGCAGTAATTACGCCAATATACAAACACGGCAAAAGAAGCGATACTCAGAACTACAGACCAATAGCTACACTACCAGTCATCTCAAAAATTCTAGAAAAACTAACAAACACCAGACTACAGAACTATATACAGAAGTATAACATCATCTCACAAAACCAATACGGCTTTCAGAAAACAAAAAGCACCATTACTTTATTAGAAAACATCGCCGACACAATAAACAAAGCTCTCGACAAAAACAAGTACGCCGTCCTTATATTGCTGGACCTAACCAAAGCATTTGACACACTTGAACATGACATACTACTCACCAAACTATACTCAATAGGTATAAGAGGAACACTGCATACATGGTTCAAGAACTACCTCTCAAACAGAACACAAGTAACAGAAATAGGTACATGTCACAGTCGGAGTATACAAATAAATCACGGTGTACCTCAAGGTGCCATATTACCACCCACACTAATTAACATATACATCAATAATGTTCATAACATATTCATAAGAAGTCAAATATTTCAATACGCAGATGATACTGCACTACTAGCAATCCACACAGACATTAACACAGCTCTCTGCTGTGTTAGTGTCAAGAATCATACGCCCTGCATCACTATCGATACATTGTCACACATACCGCTGCGTTAACAGCAAAAATACCTGCCAATGTTCTGAAATCAAACCTGTAACACATGCACAATACCTCGGTGTCTATATAGATTTCTCTGGAGATACTGAAAGAACTGACGATAGTTCTGTCGAAATTGCATTTGCTTGCTTCATATCTTTTAAATTTCTGTGTAGTCGCTATAGTTCTTTGTTTTAGCTCTTCGGTAACTTCAGCAATTGTTTTGTTGGCCAAATTATGTGTTAATCAGTTTATATTCGATGTTATTATTTTTCAGCAGTTCTTATTTCAAATCCTTTAAGTTGTTCAGATGATCTAAAAATTTGTTGACTTATCGTTCCAACAGGAGTTTCTATAGTGCTAATTGTTTCATCTTGGGATTTTGCTCTTGCGGGTTGCAACCAAGCGTTGCACTAATTATATAGGCTGTGTTGTATTGGAGCTGATTTGTTTCCTTTATGCTGTTGGTTGTTTTCGTTTTAATCACATCATTTGCTTCAAAGAGGAGCTGTTTTAGCTTAGATGTATGTAAATCTTTTAATGGTCGTAGTCTTCTACGGTCATTTATGGAGTCCATATGTTCCAATATCGCTGACTTCATTTTACACTGCACTTCTGTCAAAACATTTTGAGGTATGCCGTCAGCTTGATGTTAATGAGTTGAATTCGAAAGTTTGATATCGATATTCTTCCTGATGATTTTCTGTTACTGGAGTTGTTGGTTTATTACGTAATTCTTGCAGCTTAAGTTCACTAAATATTTTGTTACGCAAAAGGAAATTCTTTAGGTCCATAACCTTTGTTCTGCGTGTCAGGACAAAATTACACGGGACAAAATTACACAGGGAAGAAATTACACAAGCATGAAATTACATATAGATAAAAATATACTAAGAAAAAGTTACACAAATGTTCCGTTAATTTTGTAATACTTTATACGACCTATCTGTTGACTTTAATTCGATTAAAATATTATTGGTATTTTGTTGTCAAATTAAACACATAAACTTTCTTAATAATGCAAAAATTACTTTTATTTTAAAAAATAATAAAAAAACAAACACTAAGTCGTATAAGCCATACAACGTAAAAATTCCCATCGTCTATTAGAGTCATAAATTTGTACAATATTTGAAATACGTTGTTTTAACGAAATGTACCTACGACGTCCTGGGTATCGTTGACCAGTTAAATGCTGCAAATGGTTTGTATGTTGTAAAGATAATTCTTTAACAATGTCATCCAAAAATTTCCAAACAGTTGGATGGGAACACTGAAAGAGAGACTGAAGGCCATAGTGCCATCCTTCGATACAATTTGTAGTTCTAGATATGTTGGCTGCAGAGTGTCCATGGTTCCAAGTAGAAATATCGAATAGAGGTTGTCTATAAATGCCGTTCCTAAGCTGTCGACTTCGAATATATGTACGTTCGAAGTAAAGGAGAACTTGCTCGATTTGTTCATTATATTCGTCTAAATTAGAGAACAGATTAGCAACTTCTAAAAATGTTTCTAACATTTCTTCTTCTGGTAAAAATGCAAGTGATTGTAACATTTTAATGTGTATTGCAAATGACTAATTGGATTCATATAGAGAATTTAGTCCACATTCATTTACTTTCTGTATAATAGATTGTGATAAGTGGAAAAAGCAGCCATCAATTTCGATGTTTTCAAACACGCCACGGAAAGCATTAATTGCTGCTGTTTCAAAATCGGTCAAAAAGATTCGTGGTCGAGCTTGAGGAATTTTCTCCAGTAACACGTTCAGCATCTTCACCTATATTTCTTCCTTTTTCCCTGGTAGAAGAGCCAGTAGACAAGGCAAAGCGACGCCTAAATCATATTGGACATGGATACTGTATAACCGGTAATATATTTATGGAACCACTTTAAATGTACCATCTGCTAGCCAAAAATCGTTAACTACTAGTTGATCTAGAAGAGTCTTGTGACCAATTAGTATTATACGTTCTGGATCATCTGCCGCGGAATCATGAATAATCCATTTAGAGAATTTCTCTGGTATTTCAAAGTTTTTGTTATATGGATTTGACGGAACATTTCCGATTGTTTTAGCTTTGGATCTATTTAATCACCTCGTCATGGAGCTCTTCTTCGTTAGGCACATTTTTAATCCGTCTGATACAGTCACTCAATTGTTAGCTATAATTGCACGAGCCGTTGCACCAGGATTCGGCATTTTTCATTTCATTTGATTTGGAAGTTGATGAGCTTCAGAATCAAAAGTCTTATTAACATGACAGTGTTCTGAAGACTAAGATAATCTTGTTGTCTCTGGTATGGAACAGCGATCGACAATGCAAAGTTCTAAACTTTGCACAACGCCAATGAATAGTTCCGATAGCAGTTTCATGGTAACAAACAAACTCGAATCCTTTGTAAATTATAATTTGACCACCTTTATTACTAACGCCCTACTCAAAATCAGCTATGGGTAAATTAAAAATTAATTTAAAAAAATTAATCACGAAATTTATTAACTCGCACGTTATCCACTAGTTGTATTACGAGTCACTAAACTAGCACTGAAGAATGTAAGACAAAAATTTACTTATATACCTTCGCCCAAACAATTTTTAGAAATTCTTGAGCAGTTCATGGTGATTAACAATTGTCGATTGGTTTTCCCTTAGGAAATTATTCTTTGTAAATCTTAGGTAAGTAATAATTAGGGTAGCTAATGACTACATCATTTTGAGTTTCCAAATCAACCATCTCCCTAATCCCTTTGCCCAAATCTGCACTAGTGATTTACCCCTTGCTGGTTATAAATTTTGTACAATTTTTGGTAATTTTTTTATGTGTAATTTCTTACTTGTGTATTTTTCCTTTTAATTTTTTTCTTAGTGTAATTTTTGTAATTTCGAAATTACTTGTGTAAATATTTTCCTATTTTTCCTTTTAATTTTTTTCGTAATTTCGAAATAAAATTACATTTAATTTCTTTCTGTGTAATTTTTTCTTTTTTGAAATTACGAAATAATTTTTTGTTTAATTTCTTATATGTTTAATTTTTTCTTTGTGTAATTTCTTCCCTGTGTAATTTTGGCTGCGTAATTTTATCGCGTGTAATTTTGTCCCGTGTAATTTTATCATGTAACCTTTGTTCTGTTATTGCAGATTCTGGGAATTTTTGTTTCCAAATTAAACACATACTCTTTCTGAAACCTCGTTTTCTGGTGTGGATCTGTAAATATATTTGAAAAATTCTCTGATTTCTTCTACAGTCCATTTTTTACGTTTGGTTTCTTCAAGTCACTTTTCAGCTTCCTGCCCTGATTGCCAAGCAAGGAGAGCAGGGTCCTTTAGCCCACTTGTCGCATGATGACCAGTATCTCGAACATCTGACGAAGTCCGTGCTGACTCGGGTGTCGACTGATCCAGTATGGATCTCTTTTTTCTTTTCACCGTTAAGATCGGGGTATGGAACAATGTTAATCTGGCTACTCAGTTGAGACCTGTCTGAAAAGGGTGGCCCTGCAGGCAGATATGCTACCGCCAGAATAGCTATCAACATAATACACGTAATCCTCATAATCAAAGACAGCAGATTGTGTAATAAAATAATCAGTAAGGTGTATGACAATAATGAAGATAATGATATTTAAAAAAAAGTGTATGTGTGAATAGGCTGTATAATAATAAGCTATGATATTGATACTAAAGAAAAGTATGTACAGTTATATTTAAAAAAATCACTGTACCCTAGATTTTTTACTGAACGGAAAATGGTAACTATACTTTATTGTATATATATGTAAATACAGTACTCTTTATGATGATAAATAAAATATTATTACAGATATAAATTATTATTATTATTATTATTATTATTATTATTATTATTATTATTATTATTAATATATCAAGAGAATATTTGCAAGACAATTAGACCTACACAGCCTTCCAATATAAAACACTAACTCTTAAGATCTTAATCTGGCTACTCAGTTGAGACTCAGTTGTCTGAAAAGGGTGGCGAACACATACAGTCAGACAACATTAACTTCAACGTCTTTGACTCTTTGAAGAAATGGTCAGACAACATTTCTACCAATACCAACTTCACTATCGTACATACAAACATAAGAGGTATAAAAAAATGCACTGGCTTACATTGATAACAATGCTCAACTACACTATGACAAACATAGATGCGCAAATATTGACCGACGTTGCAATAAACGACACAGAATTCAACGCATACAACATTAATAATTACCAAACCTATACTTATGTAGACCAAACAAAAGAGGAGGAGGCATCGTGGCATTTATCAAAGAAAAATACCATCTGACTGAAAAACAAACGATTTCGAATATGCGGAAACACTAATTTTGGAAATCACAAATACCCACAAACGTAATATCAAATACACAATAAACATAATATACAGACCCCCCCCCAAGATAATAATCCACTCAGCTTTCTTCATGAGTTAGAAGCATGGCTAAGCGATATCGAACCCCGTACAAAATACAGGCTGATCCTAATAGGAGACATTAATATAAATACTCTTTACCATGCTTCTTCAACCGCTAACACATACCTTCATATACCAAATTAGTACAATATAAACCCTAGCATTAACTCAACAAGAAGAGAAGAAATACTCAACAATTCATTAACACAATCGTGCATTGATCATATCAACACACAGGTTCCCATCCATCCATACATATACAGAATCAGTAATTAACGTCAAAATTGCCGATCACTACTTTGTTTGAAATTCGTTTTATTGTGTTAACTACCCCCTTCCCACCACCACAAAAGTAGACAAAACTCGATCATATTAAAGAGCATTGTCGATAACCATCTAAAAATTACGGACTGGAATTGGCTACTAAAATAAATGATCCTGTAACATTAAACGAGAATTTTCAACTAAAGTTCACAGAAACATATAAAAATAGGCGACAAAGCCTAAACGAACGAAGCGACAAGCAGTGAACAATCCATGGGTAAATGACGATATACTAAATAATATTACTGTAAAAGAAAATCTATGGAACAAAACTAAAAAAAAAAGACTCCCGGTAGCATACATGGACCGGTATAATATATCATATTTAGTGAAAAGGACCAAATATTCACTATCAAAATGAACAATCTAGATGGATATTCAAAAATACAATAAATCAAATAACAACAAAATTCGTAGGGCAAAAAAGACATTACTACTTACGAAAATTCATGGAATATAACGACAACATGAAGCTAACATGGTCTACTCTTACAATTAAAACCAAAGACATCTCTAGGAATAAACAAAATAAGACTCACAGACCTTATCACACACTTTGAACAAATAAATCCAATATTTTTGAAACTCGAGAACATAATATTCGACACTGGCATTATTCCACAACAAAATAAAAACTGCGATAATTACGCCAAGTTACAAACATGGTAAAATAAACGATACTCAGAACTATAGCTACCTTACCAGTCATTTCAAAAATTCTAGAAAAAATAACACACGTCAGACTACAGAACTATTTACAGAAGTACAACATCATCTCACAAAACCAATACGGCTTTCAGAAAACAAAAAGCACCATAGCTTTATTAATAGACATCGCCGAAACAATAAACAAAGCTCTCGACAAAAACAAATACACTCTCCTGATACTGCTTGACTTAACGAAAACATTTCATATACTTGAACATGACATACTACTCACCAAACTATACTCAATAGATATATAAGAGGAATACTGCATACATGGTTCAGAAACTATCTCTCAAACAGAGCACACGTAACAAATATAGGTACATGTCACAGCCGGGGTATAAAAATAAAACACGGCGTTCTTCATGGCGCCATATTATCACCCAGTCTAATCAATATATACATTAACGATGTTCATAATATGGTCATAACAAATCAAATAGTTCAGTACGCAGATGGCATCGCATTAATAGCAATCCACACAGACATCAGCGCGGCTCTCTCTTCAAAGCACAACAAGACCCTAAATGAAATCACAAGACACTTCTACCAGAATGCAATTGTAATCAACGGCACCAAAACATAGATACTGATAATACACAACCCAAGATTCACGCAACACTATCGATACATTCTCACAAATACCGCTGCGTTAACAACAAAAATACCTGCCAATATCCCGAAATCAAACTTGTATCACATGCAAAATATCTTGATCCTATACATTGGTTGCCACTTTAAATGGACAAAACATATAGAATATATCAAACTTCGGATCACCGCAGAAAAACTCTTCCAAGTAAATATATTGTTCTATTCAATATAAATAAAAAAAAAACAGTATATCACGGTATATGCGAATCTCTACTCAGATATGATATAACAGTCCATGCAAACACATCAAACAGCCACCTAACAAAATTAGAAATATTACACAGGAAAATTGTGTCAACATTAATTTGTACACTTTATACACAACAACGAATATCTGACCAGCACATGGCCACACGCAGAATCTTGAGAATTAAAAACCTGGAACACTACATATCATTAACAAGAAATTGCTTCAACATCATCTATCGAAACAACAGAGATATATATCGTATAACACGACCTACAACAACTCTCTCCATCCCTTCATCCTTCAAAAACTCATACGGTTCTTTTGTGAGATCACATCGGATACCCACGCAACTCAGCAACCTACCAAGAAATTTAAAACACATAGATGACTACTGAACGATAAAACACGAACACTGTAAAACATACCAACAAAGTTAATATACCATTAACACTAATATACACATCAGAAATCACCAGCATCCAATGCCTACATCCCATGCATAAATAGTAACAACAACATAAATAGTGAAGGCTAATCCCACTCTCTTCATAAAAGCTAACCAAAGCTTCGACGGAGGTGGGATAAAATGCCTCACTCATCCATATGTAAAAATCATAATCAAAGAATGCAGATTATGTAACAAAACAGTCAGTAAAGTGTATGACAATGATGAAGATACTGATATTTAAAAAAATATGTATATTTAAATAGACTGTATAATAATAAGCTATGATATTGATATTGAAAAAAAAAATTATGTATATTTCAATTTAAAAAAAAATCACTCTATGCTATATTTTGCTCTGAACAGAAAATATAATAGTATACTTTATTGTGTATATGTCAATACTCTGTATGATGATAAAAAAATGTTATTACCGTTTATAAATATATACATGCATGTAATTTATCTGAGACATAATAAAATGTGAAAATATTATTATTATTATTATTATTACGACAGTGCGCTGTGTAGGCATACGAACGGGCGCAAGCTGTTATCACTGTTCCCGTTTTTTACAGTTTTTAAGTGGTTCCAACTCCTGTTTATTTTAAAAGTGTCATCTGCTTGTCACGATATAAAATTCATCGAAATCGGCTGAAATGTTGAAAAGTGAACAGACGGGGACCATGGTCAACAACGAGCGAAGAACAAGGGACGTCGCAATCTTTACAATCATGCCGCAGTTGCTCAAGGGAAGAGAGGTGAGAAATGAAATGTATCAAATGCCTCGAGGATTTATGGTCCGGCAGAAATAATATAACCTGTATGAAATACAGTAGGATTCTACACTTAAAATGTGCTGGGTTTCCAGAAACAACCTGGCAACGTAAATCCAATGCAACAGGTGAGGAATGGAAGTGTGTACTCTGCTGAAAGAACAATGAAACGCACCTAAGGCAGCCACATACGACGCAGCCGATTATACCGGAGGCAAAACAGACGACGAAATGAACAGACAAAAAATGTAGGTGAGTTCTATAATTTCAACTCTTTAAATATACTAATAGAAAACGGTCTAGAGACTGTAAAAGCCAGCTCTTAGTAGATCTTGTGCAAGAACTCTTTGACGAACAGAACGAACAAATAACAAAAAAATCCAGTGAATAAGAAGGCTTGGTCAAAGATAACAATTTAGCATTTATAGAAGTGGTGCAAACGGTAAAATACATTAAAATGAGCATGTAAGCACTAACTGACAGGCAACACAATTTGATTATAGAGACATCCGAACTACCTCAAATACTTCATTCTCTAAAACAACAACACGCACGTTAAATCAGCATCAACATAAAGAAGATCTTATCATATACGATCTTCCTGAAACTGCACCTGAAACAGAAAACCTCAGAGACGTAGTTTTAAAATTAGCCCATGCAATTGATATCCACCTACAACTTAATGATATTCAGACCGTAAATCGGATTCCTACGAAGTGCAAAAACCCAGGATTGCCACCACCTGCACCAGTCATAGTGAGCTTTCTAGCAAGTCCACGAGAGATAATCTCATAAAAGCCAACAAACAGGAAAAAACAGTTGAAAAGGACTTGAACACATTGCAAGACAATACACCAAACTTCCTATCCGAATATTTAACACCATTCAACCAGAATCTGTTGTACCAAGCAAGAAAAGCAAAAACAGAAAAACAATTATCACTTTATGTGAATCAGAGATGACAAGATATTCATGAGGAGGTCACAAACTTCAAAGCCGATACAAATTAAAATCTCCGCTTGCTTTTAATTTGTATCGAAGACATAGAAAGCTTCCCCAGTGAAAAATGTTTCCTAATTAGTTCAAAAAGAAGACCACATTAAAAAACAATGTGAACCATCAAGACAGATGCAATAATACAAGAATATATCGGCAATTTCACTTTCATCAGACCTTTCAGATAATTAATTTGACCACCCAAACATCCGCCTACTTCCAACACAGCAATCAAATAAAAATAATAATAATAAATAAAAATAAAAATAAAGATATATATATAACCGGTGTCATCCTCAGATAAGCTAATTAAAAAACTTCGAGAATGTAAGCTAAGACATTATCTCCACCGAGATCAACAGAAAGAAAAAAGAAAAAAAAAGAAATAATTTATTACATTGAAAAGAAACAAAATTATATGTGTGTATATAATTTATTTTATCTCATATTTTATATTTTATTTTATAAAAACCCAGTAGTATCCCCAGCCCTGGGGCTCCTACTGGGTTTTAATCAGATTGGTGTTAAACTGAAAGGTAGAATCACTGGGAAATATCCAGTTGATATAAAGAGGGATGTAACCGCATATGTTGTTTATTCTGATTTAATACAAGAACAGATAGTTGGTGATGCATGTGCACCATTCGTACGAGTTTCTCAGTGTAGTACCAAGTATTCTTTCTTTTTTGCTCACCCTGATTATTACCCGTTACGAAAATCAACATTTCAGTCAATTAGCATCGAAATTCGTTCTGCTATTGGCGAGTTGTTCCACTTTCGTGGCAGCAAGACAATAGTTAAATTACACTTCCAAGTGAAGGATGACTGATTATCTCAGATATTACACAATGCAGGCAGGTGGGGCGCAAGTGTTTACGGGGCCCCAATACAGCGTGGCTACGGATTAGGTAGCATTTTCAGAAGTGCCTTCTCCTTTCTAAGTCCACTTTTAAAACCTGCAACTCAATTTGTCGGTGGTCAAGCATTAAAAACCTGTCAGCATATGATAGGAGATGTACTGGAAGGGGTACCTGTACGTCGAGCCTTTATAAATAGAGCATCAAAAGCAGGGAAAACTATTGCTGAAAAAGCTCAGAGCCGATTACCTCAAAGACGTCAATGAAGCAAGAAGAAGAAAACGAATACTAAAAAGCACAAGCGAGATGACATCTTCAGCTGAGGATATTATGTTAGAGTTAGATCTTTTTTCCCACCCACCTGTCAACTTGTGTGTGGAAAGAAGTTCTTATGTCACCTACCAACCAATATCCATTACTAACAGTGGAGGTCCCGTGGAAGTTTGCATAACAGGTACATCTGAAGAATACTTGGATTTGGGAAAATCATAACTACGCATTCGTGTGCGCATCACTGACAATGATGGTAAGCTTATTGAAGATTCTTTAGTTGGTGTCGTGAACAATTTTTTCCATTCCCTATTCAGTCAAATCGACTTTTTTCTCCAAGATAAACTAGTAGATGTGGCATCAGACACGTATCCTTATAGGGCTTGTATTGAAAACCTGCTAAAGTATGACAGAGATGTTAAAAACAGTCAACTGACAAATGCGCTATTTGTTAAAGATGATGTAGCTAATGGTAGTGATATGTTTATCAAAAGTGAATGTGATATGCGTAGATGACATGGTCGAATTAACCAAGCGAAAAGTGTCGAGATGCTTGGGCGAATACACCCTGACATCATGCATCAAGACCGGTACTTGATCAACGACGTTTCTGTTCGTGTGGTTCGCAGTTCTCCCGAATTTTTTTACTGACTGCAAATGTTAAGGCTAAAGTGCAAATTGAAGAGGCTAGACATTTTGTCCGCAAAGTCAAAATAAACCCAAAGAATCAACTGGCTCACCTGTCTGTGTTAGACAAGTCAAACATGGTATATCCCATCAATCGAGTGCAAGTGTCTTATTTTTCGATTCCCAAAGGTATGTCAGATGCCACACGAGACAATCTGTATCTAGGTGAAATACCACCTAGATTAATTATTGGACTGGTCGCTAGTGATGAAATTAATGGTACATTCAACAGAAATCCATTTAGGTTTCATCACGTCAATCTGAATTTTCTTGTGGTGACAGTTGACGGTATTCAGTATCCCTCGCAGCCATTGACTCCGAACTTCAAAGAAAGGCATTATAGCAGATGTTACATGTCACTGTTCACATCGCTAGGCAAATCGAACAGAGACTGTGGTAATGACATATCTTATGAGGAATACGTAAAGGGAAACGTTCTCTATGGATCTAACTTATCGACTGATCAAAATGCCGTTGTCCCCCATGTCAGCCAGTTAAGAAGAGGAAATGTACGACACGAAGTTAAATTTGCTCAACCTCTTCCTGAAAACATCCCAGTGGTTCATTTTGCAGAATTTGAGTGTACGTTATCCATAACAAAGGATCGTTCTGTGTTACTGTGAACTATGAACACTGAACAATTAGTAAGCATACTAGAGTTCGAACCCACCACAAGAAAAGTGGATTTAGGAGTTTGTGCTCGTGATGAATTGCCACAACATCCGATCAGACAACGACAGTCGATGTTCGTCGCGAATACAGATCTGACCTGTTTGCCAGGACAACATGGGCATACTATCTATATCAAAGACAAAGATGGTGATTTTTTCGATAGCTTCGGTCGTCCACCCGAAAGCAATATCGTTAACTTTCTGAATATCAACACTAATATATGGCATTTTGATAGTGTACCTGTACAAGAAAGTTAAGGATTCTGTCGCGTGTGGTTTGCACTGTTTTTTTTAATATTGAGGAGTCGTGTTCTTTCTATGCAAAGTATTATTAGCAAATGTTATTCTAAGGATTTGTGGCTAAATGATATTGTAGTCACAAATGCTGTAATAAATCATGTACTGAAAATAAAAGATAATTTTAAAAAATGTTGTTTTTTTTAACTTACCATTTTTTCCACACCAATTTCTTATTTATACGCGCATTTCGAGGAGACAAAAAGACGAAATTGGTGGAAATGAGTGGACTGGAACTATTTTCATCACTGGGACTGGCTGCTGTTGTTGGCTGCCGGGATTCGGTTTGCTCAGTGTAGGTTCCGAATGTGACAGTCTATGTTCCTGTTGCTCTCCTTCTGTGTGAATCAATTGGTTTTTCAAACCTAAATAATTTTGCCAAGTACTTAAGTATGCTTTTACCTTTTCATCTGGATATTTATTTCTCATTTTTAAAATAGCACTCATCTCATCGTCTAGCGTGTACATTTCATTTTCCTCTAGTGATTGGAGGATCATAAAGTTTTTAAATATATGATAGATTTTCTAATAAGTGAACTCAATAAAGGAACAATGATACTGCCTAATAATGGGAACAGTGCTCCGCCGTGCTGTAAAACCAGTTTTCTTCTAGTAATGAAGGGAACCGATTTGTTACTTAGTTCTCTTATTATTTCTTTTCCTTCGTAGGGGTGACTTCTGGTTATGTTTTAGTGGAATATTTCCAGATAAAACATTTTTTGCAGATTTCACAGGGTGTGGTGATTTGACTGGAAGAACAGTGTTTAAAGCATCATTTGCTTGTTTGGGAGAGGAATGAGAAAAGTACTTGATGAGATATTCATATCCTTTGAGTCTATCAGCCATTCAAGAATAAACACTGTGTTGGGTTCTTCTCCTGGAACGATCCGCGACCTTAAGCGTAAAATATCGGGTGTTTCCTGTCTAAATTCTAAAATTAAATATGAGTGGGGGTTCCCGTGTTGCATCTCTATAAATCTGAAGTAACACGTTCGTATATCTTGGAAATACTTGGGAAGCTAAATGAGAAAGTTGTAAAGTGTCTCTGGGATTTCTAAATTCAATAACATAATGGATATTGATAGAAATTGTCCGGAAATGTGTTATTTTACAGAATAAATTTTGAGTCAGTAGATTGATGCTGAGGTTACGGTGATGTGAACCTTTTAGGAAAACATCATCTATATCCATATTGTCCTTTTCCTGGTGAACCAAATTATCGAATATGAATCAATTTCTCACATTAGAATCAAACTCAGGTAACATTCAAACCATTCACGAATTCTATGTTGGTAATTTTTTTTAAAATTTATCCTGATTTTCACTATAAACGATTGGCTCCGGTGGTGGTTTGATTAATTTTTTGCAACGTTCTATGAGAGACAACACGGAGGTTGTTTTTCCTGACTGAGTAGCTCTGGAAATAATGCATGTAAATGGATATATGAACATAGCGAAAATGATAACATAATTATACTGTGATTATTTTTATATAATCAGAGATTATGTAAAAACAGACTTTACTTTACTGAACACAAAACACTGCAACACAATACGATAGCTGCACTGGATGAAAGTATTGCCGTAACTGAAAAGGCACTCGACTCGATTGTTTTTCCTTATAGTACTGTTTACCTGACCATTATCTGACGGTTCCATCTAAAATGAAACTTTAGCACAGATGACTCACAGACATGTTTCCACATGCTGTTGGATATGATGTTGATATGAGATTATCTTACTTTGTGACATCATTGGGCAAACCTTATCTCTATGGTTCGAAGGGTATTCTATATTATTTGTCCTTATTATGTTAAGTATTTTATCATCAAACAGCGTTTTTGATGTTAGAGCATGTAACTCGTTCTCTCACTCATATGTCAGAAATTGTTAGGATGGAAAAAAAAAATATACCATTAGGTGGTGGTGTTTGTAAAGGGTAGTCGAGTGGGTGACACTGGTCTTCCCTGTAATGCTCCCCACCCATCCCTACCCCCCTAACCCATCCCATTCCCTTCTCCCGAAAATGTGATCTCACCCTAGTGGAGATGAGAGAGCTCGTCATTTATTTATCTATTAGCGACGCCACTTCCAAATGATACTGATGACATCGGAGCAAAAAAAAAAGCCTTTTTTTTTTTTGCTCCGAAGTCATCCGAAGAAATGGTGTTGTTCGGGTTCTTTTTTCTAGTAATCACAGAACTCACATCAAATACTACTTGAAGAGGTTCGAAAGGTGAATTGTAACTACCATGAGGAAGCTTGTACACTTTGTAAAATTCTTCTTTAGGCTTTTCGAAAACATTATTTCCTGTGATGTTGTTGTTGTCGATAGTATTGACTCCTCCTTCTCCACCACTTCCACGTGTCATATGAAACTCATCGTAGCCGGAATCGATGTTATTAATTCTCCCGGAAGATGAATTTCAGCAAGAGCAACTTCCCATTTACCTTTAAGTCTGATCTCGTGTGGTAATTCCACTTGAAATTTCATTTCCGTGTTTGTAGGAAATATTTTCATACTGGCGTTACTGGGAAGGGTTAAGTAAAACATCTTCGCTACGAACCAAAGAATTATAAAATGAGGGATAACCGAGCCACTTAACAAAATATTGAAGCTTTCCTTTCTGGTTGCGGTGCTTAAGTACTCTTTCGATTAGATGCACATCTTCTGGAAGTTCATTGGGTATATCAATCTTTTGCAGTTGGGGTTCATAGAAAGTTCCCTCCACTATCTCTCCGTACCGAGCGCGAACTCTATACACTACAGCGTTTCTATTAATAACCTGAGCAATAGTAAAGAATTCTCGTGCCCAATTACCCCAAAACCCCTTTCTAAATCCTTGTTGTGAAGGTTAACGTCCGAAGGAGCCATACTGATAGTGCGGTGTGGTGTGACATTATAAGTATGTACAAGTATCGGCAAAACTTTCGTATAACTTTTATTTTAGTATACGTCATCCATTTGTAGATCTTTGTTTTAAATGTTCTGATAAATCTTTCTGCAATCAATGCTTTCATTTCGCTCCTGGTCGTGTAGAAAGAATATTATGATTCTTAAATAATGCACGTACTTTCTTGTTGCAAAACTCTTTTCCTTGATCTGTGTTTATGTAACATGGCACTTCCTCTTTAAAAATAGATCGAAAGCATTAACAACAGCGTCTGCTGATTTCTTGTTCAGTGTTCGAACCCACACAAATCGGGAAAAACAATCAATGCATACAAGAAGGAACCACACTCCCCCATTTCTTTTGCATGGGATGACATCTCTGTCAAATCACATTGAAAAGTGTCTAAAAGTGATGTAACTTTGATTTGATTGCGTTTAAACTTTTTTCTAATGGGCTTATGTCTCATATAAGTAGGCTGTGTTGCTTACCAACTTTTCACGGTTTCATGTGGCAGATTTGTATGTTTCTGTAAAGCTTTGATACTTCCAAAACTAACTACTGTATTAGTTTTGGAATTAAATCTGCTAACTTTTCTATCACTAACAATAAGATTTCTTCCTTTGCAGGTGAAACTCAAGAACCATCGCAAAAGCGGAAGATGCTTGATTTAATAGCAGTACTCTTTATACTTGTGTATTTTGAAATTTCTATACTAATATGGAAGGCAGTATCAATATCAGCCAATCACACATGTCTCATCAGAGAAATGTTACGAAAAGAAAAACACCACATACAGTGGTGATGTCAGAAAATTCCTATTGCTATATTCTATATTCAGAGAGATAACATTGTATATAATATTTGTGAAATAAAATGTGTAAACGTAAATGAACAAATGGTGTCGTTGATGTGTTATGTAAATTTAAGTAAGATCACTTTTCTTTTTCAAAATCACAGTGAATTCGCACAAAATTTATTTATTTATTGCCCACTACAGACAAACGAAAACACACAGTGACGTCAATTGCGAATATCTGTCATCCTGGGAAATTCCAAGATATCTTATCTCTAACCATCACCACAAAACCATACGCAAACAAAACTACACTAGTGATGTCACAGACACATATGTGCCCCCAGGGAAATTCGAAACATTCCAATCTCATGAGGTTAAGCCACCCTCCATCACAATGACATCAATCATTTTATTACAAAATGACGTCACGATTCCTTATCTTATCTTGATCTTGATCTGGTTCAGAGTGACTCCCTACTACTTTCCTTAAATATACTAATAGGAAACCGTGTAGGGACTATAAAAGCCAGCTTAGTAGATCTTGTGCAAGAAATCTTTGACAAACAGAACGAACAAATAACAAAGAAAAAAATCTAGTGAATATGAAGATTTTGTCAAACATAATAATTTAGTAACGACAGTGGTGTTGTAAACGGTAAAAGTCATTAGATTCTGCACTATGCACTACTGACAGGCAACACAATTTGAAGAAAGAGACATCCACACTCCTTCAAGAACTTGATTTCCTAATACTACAATACGAACGATTAAATGAGCAAAAAGATAAAAAAGATCTTGTCATAAACGGTCTTCTTAAAACTGCACCAAAACCAAATCCCAGAAACGTAGTTTTAAAATTAGGTCATGCAATTGATATTCCCCTACAGCTTAATGATAATCAGACTAAATCGGATTCCTAGGAATAGCAAAAAACAGGGCTTGCCAGGACCTGCTCCAGTCATAGTTCGTGTTACAAGCAAGTTCACAAGAGTCAATATCATAAAAGCCAGCAGACAGAAAAAAACAGTTGCCATGGATTTTAACACATTGCAAGACAATACATCAACCTTCGTATCCGAATATTTAACACCATTAAACCAGAATTCGTTGTACCAAGCAAGAAAAGTAAAAACAGAACAAAATTACCAACTTTTGTTGATCAGAGATGCCAAAATATTCTTGAGGAAGTCTCAAACTTCAAAGCCGATACGAATCAAAAGCTCAGACGACATGCAAAGACTGCCACTGTGAAACCTTCAGATTGTTCAATTAACCTCTCAAACATCATCTTACTTCCTACACAGCAATCAAATCAATAAAAAAAATATCTAACCGATGTCATCCTCAGAGAAGCTTATTAAAAAGCTTCGAAGATGCAAGCTGAGACATTACATCTCAACCGAGCTCAACAGAAAGAAAAAACAAATTACATCGAAGTACTGTACTTACAGCGCTTAAATACATTAAAGCAAATATTGTAAAGTATATATAACTTATTGTTATACTATAAATGCTGTTAAAAATGTTATCTTTTTCAATTGCAAACTATAAATAAATTCTATCTATAGTAACTATTGTTAACATATTATAAAAAAAAGAGGAAAATGTGTATGAAATTCTTTGTTAAAAAAAACAAACTGGAACAGCATTTTTGTAAATGCATTAACATGCAAGCATAATTTTAATAAGAAGAATCATTGAATTTAAAAGAAAAATATTATTATTATTATTATTATTATTATTATTATTATTATTATTATTATTATTATATGTAACTTTTAGAATTTTTAAATTTTGTAATTTATAATTTTATAATGTATTTTTATACATATGTAATAAATAATAAAGTGGTTTTTTAATATTATTATAAATAATATATATATTTAAATAAGGTGCATTTATATTTTTATAAATATAAATTAATTATAAATATTATAATAATAGTATTTTTTTAATTGTAAAGTAGAGTAGAGTGTTTTTCTTGTGGATTAAAAGTCGAAGTCTATCAATGACAAACATCTTCGGCTTGCAGAAAAGAATTCTCTTCTTCCAGCCGAATATATTGATCTCAAAAGTGTAAGTATCTGTTAATTAAAAAGTAAGTTATTAAGTTTTCAAAGTTCACAGTATAGGTAGTCAAACACGCGAGAGGAGAATAAGGAATTCGCCATTTTAGCAGTCACACCAGGATCACCAAAACCAGAAAATTTAAATGCTACAAATGCCAGGAAGAGTTAACGGGGAGAGAAAACCAAATATTATGCATCGACTGCCAGAGATATTTGCAATTTCTATGCTTCCGGTTGTCCGAGGATATTTAGCAGCGAAAATCGAATGAGAATCATAACAAGGGGAATTCCAACATTGTAAGATAAAAGGAAATGTCACCTTCAACGGCAGGTGGGAAACAGCTATCGCAGAAACCAGTAAACGCAGTAAACAGCTAAAGCGCCAATCGACAGCAGAGTAAATGAAAAACAAGGAGTGAAATAACGAAACTCATGTGAGCCCACTTTGATTGTGTTTCTAGAAAATAAATCACAAAACCTAAAAATCTGTTTAATCAATTTTGTTGGAGAACTGTTTGAAAAACTTACAGCATAAATTACCAAAAAATTTTACAAATATCAGAAATTTATTAAATTTAATAACAATACAGTAGAAGACGTATTGCAGATCGTCACAGAAATTAAAATCAGCATTAAATAGCTAACGGAAAGACAGCATATCTAAATTAAAGACTCATGAAAATGTTGAACTAAAGCATGAACTAAATTCTTTAAAACAACATTGCAATCTCGCAAACCAACAAGACATGTATCTTTTCACCAAATTTATTTAATATCTATAGTGAGAGAGAGTGATGAAAAAGAATGAAAAAAAAAGGAATTAGTTTCAATAGTATAAAATACAACAGTCTCAGATATGCTGTGACAATTTCCATTAAAATTACTCCACCTACTAATTGAAGAAGTTAAAAGCTCGGATTAGATCTCTTCTTCTTAAGTATATTCTGCAATTGAGCAGGTTCTTCTCTTAGTAACAAAAACATTCTTTCTACTCTCCTCTGAGCCGGGCCGCATTTATACTTCTTTTGTGCCCTAGGCGCAACATCACAATGAGGCCCCAAAAGAACAAGTCTATTTCAGTTAATCAAATTCATACGCTTTTTTTAGTTTATTGAAAATAAAAGTCGATATTTCCATAATAACTCATTTTAATAAACTAAAAATAACACAATATTGGTATACATATATTTGCATTTAAATATATATTTATCAGTTCACATTTAAATTAAAAAAGAAAAAATTATAACTTAACGTTTTTTTTTGTTTTTTCAATGACTTTGGTTTTCATTTTGAATAAAACAGAAATACTGCACTGCTTCTGGACAGGATTCCGCTGCATAAGTTGCCAATTCAATTTTAATGGATCAAAACTTCATCTGCATTCTACTTTTTATCATGCATTTACTCCCTTCGCCGTTAATCCCTGAACGGTGATTTTAAAGCCGTTAACAGATAACTGTGGTGGAACAACCTTTGACTTTACATGTACTGTGTTACTTGGAATTTCCTTTACTGTCCTACGATATTTAATTTTTTTTTTCTGCACTGTTATTGTGTCTTTTTCCAAAAGTAAAAACGAATTTCAAAACATGTGCGAAAATAATCAATCCTGAAATGACCGAAAATTATTTTATGGCCACCCTGTAGATTCATTGCCTTTGCAATGAATCTACAGGGTGGCGATAAAATAACTTTCCCTCTTTTGAGGCATCTGTATCTAAAACCAATAAACGGAATGAGACCGAATTTTACATCGACAATTTCGAAGGCATGATGAGAAGAATTCCTCAAAAAAAAAAAAAAGATTTAATACCAAAGTCGCCGATAGGGGAAATTTTGGCGCTGGCGGAGCCAAAAGTAGTCAAATTATATGCAGTAAACGCAGGTAAAAGGATTATGCAAAGTTTACTGTGCATATGTGAAAGCAGCACCACCAATTCCACTTAAAAAGCAGTTGGGAACGTTCAGGCAGTTATTCGAATGACTGACGAATTGTGCTCAATCTGCATCCTACCTTCCCTTAGCGTGCTTTACTTGTTAACTTGTTTTGCCTTAAACAGTGCAATGCCGTAGCGGCCCTTCGGGAATTTAGAAAGCTGATAACCTTCTTACAGGTCCTCTGTCAACTATAGCACTGAGAGCTATGATTAAGAAGTTGGAAGAAACTAGATCACTAGGAGTTAGACCTGGCAGAATACGGAAAGCAGTGAAAAAAGAAACAGTAACAGACGTTACTACTGCGGTGATCGACGATACAGGGACCAGTACCGGTCCAAGTGACGCGAGTGATGCAGCTGTCGCTTACACCGTCAAAATGTTATTATTCCATTTTATTTGCTTTTAATTTAATTATCCGCTTCTTTGTGTGCAAGTCGAGCATATATATAGTACAAAAAGAAAGAAAAAAGAGCTACAAATTAAGGGAATACCAAAAGAAAAGACAGATGATTTAAGCTGCATAGTTCATGTGATTGGCACCAATATCGGCATTCGAGTCACCACAGTGGACATCCCCTCTGTTAAACAAGAAGCTCAAAGAAATAAAGAGGAACTGCCACCAATCATCGCTCGATTTAACAGCAAAAGTCTGAGAGACCTTATTCTAGCAGCAACCAAGAAAATCAGGCTAACATCAATAGTAATTGATAAGCGGCTCCAAACTCCAATCTATATAACTGAACACTGGATTCCGTAATTTAAAGTCCTTCTATACCATGCAAAGAAAAGCAAAACGGAAAAAAAAAGAAATTTCCATGAAGGAAGGATTCATAGGTATTAATGAGACAGAACGAAAGCACCCCAGTTTATATAATTGCAAGAGAATCCGACCAAAGCAGTGTATTAAGAAGGGGCGAGTTAATGTACCAATATAGTAAATTAACTCACCCCTTCCTTGAGAGCAAAATTTAAATTAACTCTAAATAATATAGCATGGAGATCCCAAACATGGGCTGACATATCACTCAGAAAATACAAATTTCAAATCTTTGAGCGTGAAGAAATTGGATAGACTCCACTTACACAAATACCAAGTTCACAATCATATGCATAAACATAAGAAGTGTTAAGAAATGCTTTTTTAACATTAAAACCTCTGCTCTACTATACCTTAACAAACTAATCCTGACCAAAGTTGAAATAAATGAAACAGAAGCTTTTGTATAGCAAATTAAATATTACCTGTTGTACACCTTATGTACGCCAAACAAAAGAAGATGTGACATTATGGTATTTATGAAGAAAAAAAAAATACATTTAAGCCGAAAAACAAACTCGTTTTGAACAATTCGAAACACTAATATTGGAAACCCAAATAAGAAAACAAAGCATCAAATACACAATAAAACATATTATACAGAACTTCTCATAATATTCCACATTGATTTCCTCACGAATTTGAACATAAAGAACTGGCATTAAATCCCATACAACATACCTTGATATACTGTACTAAGTCAGTACAACATAAACCCTACCATAAACTCTTCAACAATTCACTAACATTATGAAGTATTGACCATACCAACATACTGGCTCCGATCCATACATATACCAATACAACAGTGTATTAAGAGTGTTATATGAAATTGTGAACTGATACCTATAATTTTTTCATCACTCTGATGAACTTTACCTCTATTTAATGCTTAGCAATATAACATCAATATAACAAGTGCGTTCTACTTTTGAATGATCAATTGTTTGTATTCCACCTTGTAAAAACTGCTCCTACAAGCCACTGAGGATAGTCTGTTATTTTCAGACTGAAATATTTGGCAAACATTAAAATATTCTTTTGTTAACGTGTTTATAATTCTTAATTTAATGTCACAAATGTCTCTCAAGAGCAGAATAATATTAATTTATAAACATACAAAAATAAGAAGCAAACTAACAATAAAAATTGGTAGAGCAAATCGGCTTCATATTCTCATTATGTTCAGCAAAATTTTACTGAACATAATGAGAATATGAAGCAATATGAGCAACTCTTAAAGAATTACTAACTGGACAAAAGAAATTTTCAGCACAAGATTTTATAGAAAACAAAGCTTTGTTCATGATAGGAACAAAGAGGAACTTGCAGAATTAATTGACTACTGCTTCACAAACAAAATCGCATAACTCAGAAAAGATAAGATAACAACGACGCACAAAAACCTGCACACAAAATCGCAATCTATGCATTTTCCACCAGCAACAAAACAGGAATTAAAGGAAGCGCTCTTACACTAAATACAAAGACTGCTTCAAGAATAGACAAAACAAGACTCAGAGACCATTTAACACATTCTGAACAAATAAATCCAATAACACGAGAGTGGTCTAAAAAGTTCTCGGCCTCAACAATAGATGGCAATGCAGTTCTTTTGAAATGACTATAGGCTTTATGAAGAACGTGTAGGACATATTGCATTCTTTGTGCAAAATATCGCGTTTTTGAACTATTGTCAGCAAGCTTTGCGCAAGATGGTTGCCCCGTTTACTCACAGCAGATCAAAAGCACACTCACATGAAAATCTCTGAACAGTGCTTCGAGCGTTGTAACAAGAATACAACTGATTTTGTGCGCCGATTTATTATAATAGATGAGACCTGGATTCACCATTAAATAACAGAATCCAAACAGCAGTCAAACCAGTGGAGAGAAGCCAGTTGTTCAGCCCAAAGATTTTTTCGTCTAGTCTGGTTAAGAGATCGGAATAATATTCCCCAGGTTATTGTTTTACCATTTTCAAGATAATTAATAAACAAAATGGCAAAACACCGATGCCATTACCTTTCCTGCTGAAGGAACGAACTTTGCCTTCTTTGGCGCTCAACAACCGGCTTCTGTTCACTGTTTTGACTGTTGTTTGGTTTCTGGTGTATCGTTGGTGATTGTCGTGTAATGATGAACCCAAGTTTCATCTATATTAACAAATCGACACACAAAATCATTGTCATTCTTGTTAAAATGCTCCAAGCACTGTTCAGAGATTTTCATGCGAGTGCGTTTTTAATCTGCTTTGAGCAAGCCCGACGATCATCTTGCGCAAAGTTTGCTAACAGCAGATCAAAAACGCAATATTTTCCACGAAGAATTGCATGAAGAATGCAATATATTCTACACTGTCATTAAAAAGACTATAGCAATTTCAAAAGAATTTCATTGCCATCTAATTTCGAGACCACCCTTGTACTAAGACTCGTGAAGATAATATTCGACACTGGTATTATTCCACAACAACTAAAAACTGCGATAATTATGCCAATTTACAAACATGGTAAAATATATTGCTACAGATATATAGCTAACCTATCAGTCATTTCAAAATTCTTCAAAACGTATCGCACTTATGTTTACACAACTATTTACAGAAGTACACATTATCTCACAAAAACAATGTGGCTTTCAGAAAACAAAACGCACTATCACTTTATTAGAAAACATCGCCGAAGCCATAAACAAAGCTCTTAATAAAAACAAGTATACTGTCCTTATACTTCTTGATTTAAACAAAGCATTCGATACACATGAACATCGCAAACTTCTAACCAAACACTACTCAATCGGAATGACGAACACTGCAGAACTGGTTCAGAAATTATTCTCTCACACACAACAAAAGTAACAAAAAAAGCCCATTCTATGTTCGTATCTTATTACTTAGGAAAATTTTTTCAACAGAAAATACCCGAACAAGTTATGACGATCCACAGAATTCTGAACATTAAAAATCTGAAACAATGCATAATGTTACTAAGGAATTACTTCAACATCACCTATCGTAACAAGAGAGACACATATCGCATAACACTACCCACGACAACTGTTTTCGTACATAGACCATTCCACAACTGATACGGTTCTTTCGCGAGATCACGTCTTATACCCTCGCTACTCAACAATCTACCAAGTAATATAAAACACGTAGACAACTAAACAGAAACTTTGGAAACTATACCAACACAATTAATAGAATTAACACTTATATACACATGCCAAATCACCAGCATCCAACGCTTACATTCCATCCATAAACAGTACCAAAGGACATAAATAGTGAACGCTGATCCCACGGTCTTCAAAAAAACTAACCCTAGCTTCGAAATAGGTGGTGTTATCCATCCTCAATTAAGTAATCCTCAAAATCACAGGCTGTAAATTATTGTAATGTGTATATATGCCAATCCGGGGTGTAACAATTAATGATGATACTGATATAAAAAATGTGTATTTATATTAAAAAAATATAAAAAAGTAATGAAGGTATTCGAAACTGTGTACAGAATTTTGTAGAGAGCAGAAAATGTAACATCTCTTATATGTACATACGAAAATACTCTGTATAATGATAATAGAAAAAAAAATTATATAGAGAAATTACATGTATCGTTATTGTATACATAGAGCCCAATAATGAAAAAAAAAGTAATAATCATCATTGTTAATATTATAATAATATACGATGTAAACAATTATTATTATTATTATTATTATTATTATTATTATTATTATTATTATTATTATTATTATTATTTAACAAGGAATTATTTCAACATCACCTATCGAAACAATAGAGATACATATCGTATAACACCACCTACAACAACTCTCTACATCCCCACACCCTTCAACAATTCATTCGGTTCTTCTTTGAGATCACATCAGAATACCACGCAACTCAACAACCTACCAAGAAATTTAAAACACATAGATAACTACAGAACATTAAAACACGAACTGTGGAAAATATACCGACAAAGTTAATATACCATTAACACTAAAATACACAACAGAAATCACCGGCATCCAATGAAAACATCTCATACATTAACAGTAGTAACAACATAGATAGTGAAGTCTAAATCGCACTCTCTTCACAAAAGCTAACCCAAGCTTCGAAGTTGGTGGGAGTAACTCGCCTCACTCAACCACGTGTAATCCTTATAACATTACACTAAAATAGGAAAATTCTTATGAAATTCACTGTTAAAAATTATTATTATTTACTTTATCTGAGAAATAGTAAAGAGTTAAATGTGATTAAAATGTATATGGACATATACAGAATGTTCTTGTAAGCAAAAAAAAAATTATTATTAAAAAATGTTACCTGTAAGTGTACATATTTGTATGCAGATTAGTGTGCAAGTATATATTGTAAATATTATCTGTGAATAATAATAGTGTTTGAAGTTTTGAAAAAAAAATTATTATTATTATTATTATTTATAAAAGTTAGTTATTTTAAATGATAGCAAACAACCATGTCATCATCACAATTATTGAAATTTCTTTATATGTGGCACTCAGTGCTGAACCTTGTAAAATAATATACTGAATGTTACTCAAGATGATAATTGTATATATGTAAATAATTGAGAGATTATGTGTCAAAATTATATGTATAAACAGTTTAGAAATTAATAAAAAAATAAATAATAAATGAAAATTATTATTATTATTATTATTATTGCAAGAGAAAGCGACTTACACAGCCTAACATTATAAAACATTAACTCTCCACACCCTTAAGAACAGGGTTTAAAATTACTATAAAAACCACATCATGGAGACAACGTATAATGGTGATGGATAGTTTGAGAATTGACCGTAAGATGCGGTGATTAATACCTTTGGAGGGTAATGAATGGCAATGCTGTAGCCAATGAAGTTCTAACTGAGGCTCGGCTATTGCTGTTACCCTCCTGCCATGATCAGAGCTATAAAAGCTCAATAACACCTTATCCCTACACAGTCCTCTACAGATAACGGGTAAGATGAAAAGCATTCTTGCTTCGCCCCTTTAAGCCAGTGCTTATAAGGTGAACGTATCTAATCAGAAAATATAAACTTCAAGGTCTTTGTCTCTAAGAAGAAATTGATAGACAACATCACCAATACCGACTTCACTGACATGCAGAAACCGTAAATAATATAAAGAAATATTGGCTTACATTGACAGCACTGCTCAACTACACCTTGACAAACATAGATGTATTAATACTGACCGAATTACCAAATTAACAATAATAAATATTTAGTAAAAATAATTACAAAACCTACAACTTATGTAGACCAAACGAAAGAGAGAGGTGGTATCGTAGCATTTATCAAAGAAAAATGCAGTCTGATCGAAAACAAAGTTGATTCGAACATGTGGAAACACTAATTTTCGAAATCTGAAATAACAACAAATACACAATAAACATAATATACAGACCCCACAGATAATAATACACTCATCTTTCTGCATGAATTAGAATTATGGATAAGCTGCATTGAACCCCATACAACACATCGGCTCATCCCAGTAGGATACATTAACGTAAATACTCTTGATCACGCTTCTTCAACCACTAACACATATCTTGATATACTAAGTCAGTAAAACATAAACCCTACCATAAACTCCGCAACAAAGGAAGAAATACTCAACAATTCTCTAACACAATCGTACATTGAACACACCAACATACGTGCTCCCATCAATAAGTATACCTCATCAGTAATTAACCCGAAAATTGCAGATCACTACTTTGTCTCAGCTTCATTTCATTACGCCCCTTCCTCCCCACCCCCCACAACACTGCCAATCTCTAGAAATCGCCATCATATTAATGAGCATTTTCGACAATCTTACAAAAAATTACAGACTGGAATTACTCTCAAAAATAACCCTGTAACGTTATACTAGAACTTCCAACTAATGTTGACAGAAATATACAAAAAAGCAACAAAGGGCACACAAACGAGGCGAAAAACAGACAATAATCCATGGATAAATGGCGACATACTAAATAATATTAATGTAAAAGAAAATCTATGGAAAAAACTAAAAAGTCACCCACTAACACTAATTTACGAACATTACACAAAAACAAGACACCTACTAACAACAAAAATTCGTAGGGCAAAAAGACACTACTACTTCCAGAAATTTACGGAATATAATCACAATATGAATAAAAAATTGGCTACTCTTAAAAAATATGAATCGAAAATCGGCTACTCTTAAAAAATTGCTAACTCGAAAAAAGAAAGCTTCTGCTCACGATTTTATTGCAAAAAGGTTCGGTCAGAATATAAACCAAGAGGAACCAGCAGACTCATACAACCACGCCTTCAAAAACAATATCACACAACTCAAAAAAGATAATCTACCAATGATCAACAAAAAATTACCGACACAAAGTCAACAGAAAATCATGTATTTTCAACCTGTAACAAAACAGGAAGTGAAAGAAGCACTCTTATAAAGCTAAAACTGAAGACCACTCCAGGCACAGCCAAAATAAGACTCAGAGACCTTGCAACAAACATTAAACAAATAAATGCAAAACTTTTGAGACTCGTGAACATAACAGTCGACACTGGTATTATTCCACTACAACTAAAAACTGCGATAATTACACCAATTTACAAACACATGGTAACAGAAATTATACACAATACTACAAACCAATAGCTAACCTACCAGTCATTTGAAAAATTCTAAAAAAAATTACGGACATCAGACTACAGAACTATTTAGAGAAATACAACATTATCTCACAAAACCAATACGGCTTTCAGGAAAAAAAAGCACCATTACTTTATTAGGAGATATCGACGAAGCAATAAACAAAGCCCTCGATAAAAACAAATATGCTGTCCTTATATTGTTTCACTTAACCAAAGCTGGTAATACACTTGAAGTTGACATACTAATGGCCAAACTATACTCAATCGGAATAAGAGCGCAGCTACATACCTAGTTCAGAAACACAACATAGACCTTAAAGATGTTCATAACTGGGCCATACGAAGTGAAATAGTTCAGTATGCAGATGACACCGAGCTACTAGCAATCCACACACACACACATCAGGACGACTCTCTCCAAACATTACAAGACCTAATTGAAATCACAATATACTTCTTCCAAAACTCAATTGTTATCAGCTGCAAGAAAACACAGATTTTAATTATACATAATCCGAGAATCATGTGCCGAACACCACTATCGATACACTGTCACATATACCGCTGCATTAACAACAAACATGACTGCCAATGTCCCGAAATGAAACCTGTAACACTTGCAAAATACCTTGGCTTTTACTTCGATTGTCACCTTAAATGGACATTAAAACGTTATTTAATGTACATTTAAAATGTAGCACTTTGTGCTGAATTCTCTAAAATTATAAGTTGCAGTGTCACTCAAGATGGTTATTGTATGTGTAAATATTTTAGCAGATCAATAAAAAATATATTATTATTATTATTATTATTATTATTATTATTATTATTATTATTATTATTTTATTCCCGTAATTGATACACAGCCAAAACAAGATATCATATAAATAAAAATTTGACTGGTGATTCAGAACAATTCAGATTCTACCCAAGGATCTAAGAATAGTCCGTCAAATAGCGTCGTAAAATATGGACTGTTTCAAGTAATACTGTTTTTTGTTGGTTATATGGAGTCACTTCATTGATTTTTAATTACTGTAAATAATTGGACACCTTCTTTGAAGTTTCCCCAAGTGCACCGATAACTATTGGAATGACTTTGGTGTTTAAGCCACAGTCGGCCAACTTGGATTGCCAGATCTCGATATTTAGTAATTTTTTTCAGTTCTTTGTTGTTATTATTGGGTACTGCAATATCGTTAATCCAAAACTGTCGATGTTCGAAAAATATGATGTCAGGTCTATTGTGTTCCAAATGCCGATCAGTTTGTATTCTAAAGTGCCAGAGAATTTTTGCTGTTTCGTTTTCCAAAACAGTCTGTATTTTATGCTGTCACCAGTTACCAGAAGTAGGAAAGCCATATTTTTTGCATACATGCCAATGAACTATTTTGGCCACTTGATCCTGTCGGTATTTATAGTCAATTCGAGTTATTTTGCTGCAGGCATTGATTAGATGTTCTACAGACTCATCTTTGTGATCGCATAATCTGCATTTGCTGTTATTATTGATGTTGAAAATTTTTGCTTTGATTGTAGTAGTTTGTAATGCCTGTTCTTGAGCTGCTAGAATAAATCTTTCTGTTTCTTCTTTTAATGTATCCGTGTTGTAGCCATTGCTATGTATTGATCACCTCAATTTTGTCCTCAGTATCTCAAAGAAATTGGCTATCCAAGGATTTATTTTTCCAGGGCACATATCGGATATTTTGTTGTTCCTTTTTTTAATCGGATTTGTTTCCTGTTGCTTTTAGAAGGATCTGTTGTGTAATTGCTTGAAGCATTGGCTGAGAGCTATTCTCGATGTAATTTTTAAACCAATTTCTTCTCCTTCCACAGTCTGTCTCACTTTCAACAAACCTCATCCTCCTATTCTCCTTGGTAGGTACAACCGGTCAACATCAGTTCGTGGATGTAATGCATGATGCATAGTCATTAATTTTCTAATTTTGCGGTCTAGGTTTTCTAGGTCTTTTTTTCCAATTTATTATGCCAGCTATATATCAGATCACTGGTTTAGCCCAAGAATTCATTGTTCTAATTGTGTTTAATCCAATTATTTTTTTTTTCGAATATTTCAAAATCTTTTGATGTATTCTGCTACTGCCTGTTGTTTAACTTTCGAGTGGAGAATATCACCGGCTTCTAATATTCCTAGGTATTTATAGTGTTCGTCAGCTGAAAGTGCTTTTACATATATCTCTTGAACAAAATTAAAATTGCTAGTGTCATTAATTTTTCCTCGTTTAATAGATAAAATCGCGCATTTATCTAAACCAAATTCTATTTTGAAGTCCTGACTGAAAATCCGAACTGTATTCAATAAAGAATCTATTTACTGGGTTACTTTTCCATATAGATTCATTTCATTGATATACAAGAGATGGGAAATTTTAATATTACATTTAGGAAATTCATATTTAAGTTTTGTTTTCTTTGGAATCATAGAGATAGTTATCAAAGAAATGTTGAAGAGCAATGGAGACAAGGAATCACCTTGGAAAATTCCACGTTTAATGCAGATATCTCCAAATCGTTTATTATTCACTATTAATGTTGCTTTCCATGATTTCATACCAGTAGTCATATTCTAATTCAAATACTTTTAGTGATTTTAGGATTCAGGAGTGTGGGAGGGAATCGAATGGCATTTTGCATTTGTTTTTGTTTCATTTCTGATTATATTTCATTAATCCATGAAGCATCTTTATTGTGTTCAATAGGATTATCCAAGATTGACTTCCAAAATTTGATTATTTCCTCTTTTTCAGGGTGAATGATGGTTTACCTTTGTATTTCTCTGGAGAGACTAGAAGAACTGACGTTGGTTCTGTCGAAATTGAATATTTTGTACATGTTGGTTTATTCTTGTTTCATATCTTTTAATTTTTTGTGCAGGCGCTGTAATTCTTTGTTTTAGCTCTTCGGTAACTTCAGCAATTGTTTTGTTGGCCAAATTATATGTGTTAATCAGTTTGTTTTTGATATTATTATTTTTAAACCGTCCTTCTTTAAAACTCGTTAAGTTGCTTAGATCAGTTCGAAGCCTGTTGACCTTTCGTTCTAATGGACCTTTCGTTTTTCATCGTGCAGATTGTTTCATCCTCGGTTTTTGCTCTTTCGGTTTGCAACCAAGCTTCACTGAAATGATATAGGCTGTGCTGTATAGGAGCTGATTTGTTTCCTTTACACAGTTGGTTGTGATGGTTTCAATTACAGCATTTGCGTCTAAGAGGAGCTGTTTTAGCTTTTAATGGTGGTAGTCTTATACTGTCATTTATGGGGTTCATATGTTCCAATATCCCTGAATTCATTTTACACTGCCCTTCTGTCTAAACATTCTGAGGTATGTCGTCAGCTTGATGTTTATTGAGTTGAATTCGAAATAGTGATATAGCTACCTCCTGATGATTTTCAGTTACTGGTGGTGTTGGTTTATTACGTAACTTTTGCAGCTCAAGTTCAGTAAATATTTTTTTACGGAAAATAAAATTCTTTTGGTCCATAAGTCTTACTTCTGTTATTGCAGTTTCTGGGAATTTTTGTTTCCAAATTAAATGCATACGCTTTCTGAAACCTCGTTTTTCTGGTCTTGATCTGTAAAAACATTTCATAAATTATCTGTTTTCTTCTTCAGTCCATTTTTTACATTTGGTTTCTTCCAGTCGCTTTTCAGCTTCCTACCCTGATTTCCCAGCAAGGAGAGCTGGGTCCTGTAACCCACTTGTCGACTGATGAGCAGGATCCCCAACATCTGATGCAGTCCTTGATGATCCGGGCGCCGACTGATACAGTATGGATCTCTTCTTCCTTTTCACCATTAAGAAGGGGGATGGAACACTCTTGGTGTGGCTCCTCAGTTGAGACCTGTCTGAGAATAGAGGCCCTGTTGGCATCTATGCAACCGCCAGAATAGCTCTCAAGATCACTGTAGCACGCAATCCCCACGACAAGGCCATGTTCCTTCAGGGGATTATTATTATTATTATTATTATTATTATTATTATTATTATTATTATTATTATTATTATTATTATTATTATTATTAGATTGTGTTAGATTAGAGAGAGATGCTGGATTGTGATCTTAACACGACCGCCTCTGAAAGCATAAAACGCAGCTTCAAGAAAGACGCAAACCTATCCAACAACTAGCAAATGACATTAACCAATACTTTGCAGACTCCATCTAAGATCTGCACAGAAATATTCCCCCATTCACAAAACGTGATCCTCCACTTGGACCACAATAAAAACAGACATTACGGTTCTCAACTATAAAAGAAGCAGATCTTCTCTCTGTAATACATCAAAACGAACCAAAAAAAATCCAGGAATTGATGGTATAAGACCTAAAGTTATAAAGCAACATGCAGTTAGTTCAAGTCCTATCCTAAACAAATTAATAAATAAAATATTTAAAACAAGACAGATACCAAGTATGCTAAAGACCGCCATAATCACATCCATATACAAACATGGAAAAAAGAAATTTAATTAGTAATTACAGACCCATAGCAACATTACCAATTATCAATCAAATTATGGAACGGATCGTACAGAAGAAACTCACAGGCTATACAGAGACCGTTCATATTATCCCCAAAACACAATATGGTTTTCAGAAAAATAAGGGAACAACATCTCTCTTGGAAGACATTACAGACGTAATTAACAACGCCTTATACAAAAACAAAATTGCCATGGTAGTTTTTATTGATCTTACAAAAGCATTTGATACACTCGCACATCAACTCCTATTAGAAAAGTTGAGATATGTTGGAATAGATGGGCCTCTGTACAGGTGGTTTAAAAACTACCTCCGAAATCGAAAGCATATGACACGTATGGTTTCTATTTTGGAGGTAATTCTGTTTGGCACGGGTTAAACTGAAGTAGAGAGCTACCAGTAACCTGTGGAGTGCCACAAGGAGCTGTATTCTCCCCAACTCTATACAACATTTACACTCACGATATTAATCAGCTACCCCTCAAAGGTAAGATATTCCTATACGCAGATGATACAGCTATAACATCTATCCATAATAACACAAGAATATTCCAATTAAATATGCAACATGACATAAATCTGATCACAGACTCGCTCACGAAAAACTCCATACACCTAAACTCAGAAACGACAAAATTAATGATATTCAGAAATCTACTCACTAGACCAGTTGAAAACAAATATATAACCATCCCACATCCACTTTCCAACATAAAAAACGCACAGAACAGAAAAAACCACTACAATACCTTGGAATTTACTTCGATGAAAATATGAACTGGAATAGCCTAAACACAACAAATCTACACGAAAAATTCCGAACAATAAATGGAAAACTCTGCTGGTTAAAAGACTTAGTTCCCAAACGCCTAAAAACACTGATATACAAAGCACTATGCCGAAATATAATAAGATACGCTATAACAACGTATGCTTTCTGTGCACCCTACAAATTAAATAGATTAATATCGCTGCAGTAAAAAATGATAAAACTGACCTTTTGGGAACAACGAGAAAATAACAACTTCATATACACTGCAATGTCAGAACACAAAATACTGACAGCAAAACATTAATGTCACTATGCAGCATTGCTAAAACCTTATTTCGATGTCAACTATCGGACAGTAAGAAATTCATACCGTATAAAAAAACCTCAGACAACTAATTATATCACATATAAATACAATAATCACTACGGAAAAGCCACACGAAACTTCTGCATCCCAGACATGATAAACAAATTACCTTTCGAATGCAGAAGCCTTACAAACTTCAATAGCCTGAAAAGAGCTCTAAGGACATACTATAAATTGCATCAAATTCCTGAAGGATTTACCGCCAGGAGGAAATCACATTACCTGATGGAAATGCTATAGGAATCTTGGCTTTACATGTTTCAGCCTTTCAGAAATAACCTGAAAACGTACGTTCAATGCAAAACGTGCGTAATGGAAGTGCTACACTGAAGGGAAAACAAAGAATTCTGATCATTACAAATCTGAAACACTACATAATGTTATTAGGGTATTACTTGAACATCACCTAACCCTCCTCAATTTGTCCATGTCAACAGTTGGTGACGTGATTGTGAAGTGGAAACGAGAAGGCACAAACACCACAAAATCTCGGTCGGATCGGCTGCTTTTAATTAGGAACAGGAACCGTCGAGTCTTGAAGAAGGCTGTTTTCCTGGAAATCATCAGACATGGAGTGAAACGATCAGTAATCCGGGAGTTCGACAGTGCTACTAACTCTCCAGTCAGCACCATTATTGTGCGTCAAAGGCTAAGAGGAATGGAGTTCCATGGTCTTGCAGCTGCTCATAAACTAAACATTTCTCCTGTGAACGCTAAGCGCCTCCGGCAGTGGTGTAAAGAGCTACGCCACTGGACAGTGGACAACTGGAAATGTGTGATTCGGAGTGATGAATTACGCTTTTCCATGTGGCAGCCCAATGGGAGGATCTGTGTGTAGTCAATGCCTGGAGAACAATTCCTGCATGCGTGAGTAGGCCAACAGCGAAATTTTGAGGAAGTGGCGTTATAGTGTGAGAGTGTTTTTATGGATGGATTTGGCCCTCTCGTAACACTAAACGGAAATCTAAATATGCAAGAGTACAATGACATTTTGACCCGTTGCGTAATGTCTATGGTAGAAGATCAATTCTGTGAAGACTATTGTTAAGACTAAGATAAGCCGAAATTTGAAACGTTTTTATGTCTCTGGCTTACCAGCCCTGAACACGGGGCGTTGGGCGCCACAGGCGCCACGGGGGCAGAGCACGAGGTTGCAACGTATAATGTATAATGAGAAATGATAGTACTGTTGCCTAAATGTTATAAAATATATATGTCATTTCTCTGAGATGTAACAAAACGTGAAAGCAAATATACAGAATTGTGAAGTTGTAAAATTGTAGTTTCATTGTCGTCACAATAAAATAGAGATGCACATAACTTATATGAAAATACTTGTATACTGATATGTACACTTCTATATAAAGTGAATAAGTAGGTATAAATAATAAAGTTTAAAGAAATTATTATTATTATTATTATTATTATTATTATTATTATTATTATTATTATTATTATTATTATTATTATTGTTATTATTATTATTATTATTATTATTATTATTATTATTATTATTATTATTATTATTATTATTATTATTATTATTATTATTATTATTATTATTATCATATATGATATATGATAAAGGGCGCTGTGTAGCTTTATGAACGGTTGCATGGTCGTGTCGCTGGTCCCGTTTTTATAGTTTTAATGTGGTTCTAACTCCTGTTTTTAATTTAAAAGTGTCATAAAGAAACTCTACTTGTCACGCTGAATACAGTGACATATAATTCATCGAAATCGGCCAAGCGGAATCCAAAATCTGAGTGTGCTAAAAATTGTAGCGTACACCGCGGTTGCTAACGAGTACAGAACAAAGGACGTCGACATTTTTGCAGCTGTCCAAAGGAAGAAAAGAGAGTCATGAAGTGCAACAAGTGTCAGAAGGAATTGCCGTCCGACGGATGTTACATAACCTACAGGAAATGCCATAGAAATCTTCACTTTACATATTCCGGACTTTCTGAAACCACATGGCAACGCAAATCCAATGCCAATCGAGAAGAATGGAAGTGCCTAAACTGTAGAGAGAAGAAAGAAACGTCACCACCCACGACGCAACTGATTACGCCGGAGGCAGAATCTGACGATGAACTGAACAGACAACAAAACACCGGTGAGTCTTATAATATGAGTTGCGTTAATTTATTAATAGAAAAAGGTTTAGAAAATATAAAAGCCAGCTTGGTAGATCTTGTCCAAGAACGATTTGATAAACAGAATAAAGAAATAACAAAAATATGAGCGAATATGAAGAGTTTGTTCAATTTAATAATGCAAAAGTCAAAGAAGTCTTACAAATGGTAAAAGACATTAAAACCAGCATTAACGCATTAACTGAGAGGCAACACAAATTGATAATAGATGCATCGGAACTCCTTCAAGAATTTAATTCCCTGCAACAACAATACGAAGTTTTAAACCAACAGCAGCATAAATAAGACCTTGTCATAAACGGTCTTTCAGAAACTGAATCCACTGAAAATCTCAGGGACGTAGTTCTAAAGTTAGGCCATGCAATTGATATCCCCCTACAGAATAATGATATTCAGACCATAAATCGGTTTCCCAGGAAGAACAGAAAACAAGGCTCGCCATGACCGGCACCAATCATAGTACGTCTGAAAAGCAAGGCTACAAGAGACAACCTCATAAAAGCCAGCAGACTGAAAAAAACAGTAGTCAAGGATTTAAATGCATCGCAAGACAATACACCAATCTTTCTATCTGAGTATTTAACACCTTTCAATTAGAATCTTTTGTACAAAGCAAGAAAAGAAAAAACAGAAAAAAAGTATCAATTTTTATGGATCAAAGACGGCAAAATATTCTTGAGAAAGTCAGAGACTTGAAAGTCTATACAAATAAAAAGCTCGGAAGATATAGACAGGTTGCCAGAGTGAAACAAAAGACTCCAACTTAGTTCAATAAGAAGATCTCAACACAACAAAAATGAATGTGAACCATCATATAGATGTAATTATACCAGAATACATCATTAATTGTACTTTCGAATCTTTTGATGCATGGAAACAAAACACAGTACAAGCGAGAGGTCTCTCAATCTTACATATTAACATCAAAAGCATCCGAAAACATTGGTTATTATTGCAGGCTTATCTGAGGAATTACACTGCTTTATTGATATATTGATTCTTACAGAAGTATCCATAACTAATGACGAAGCGACTGCTTTCCAAATTCCAGGCTTCCAACAACATAGATCATACGGCCAAAAAAGAAGAGGGGTGGAATATTAATATTCATGAAACAAAAATTAATAACAAACGAAATGGCCTATCAGTTTGAGCATGCTGAAACCCTCTGCCTGGAAATCACTAATACCACCAATAGACAGCATCCCATAACACTAAATGATATTTACAGGCCATCAAACTAAATATGATAAAATTCTTACACGAACTCAATTGCTGGCTTTAAAGCCAAGAAATATGCTCAACCGAACACCTAATGATAATTGGCGACATAAACAAAAATATTGCAAATGAAAACCAGAACAACACTGTACAATACCTAGACAAACTATCCATGCACAATCTAATACCAACAATAACATCATGTACTAGAGATGAAATATTCGGAAATACTATCACTGCCTCCTGTCTAGACCATATAAACGTCCGAACATCACCAAATAGTTACATTGCATCAGCCATAAAGTGCAAAGTAGCAGACCATTACTTCACCACTCTAAACCTGCACACCAAGACAATACCCATGAATGTCCAACAGAAAAAAAACGACAGAAAACAATAATAGACGAAGAAATAGTCAACCACGAAATAAGAAAAACAGACTGGGAACACCTGGCATCAGATTCAGCAGATATCTTATAAAACAACATTAAACTCACACTGGAGAATAAGAAAGCTACAAAGAAAATCCGAATTCGATCAAAACCAACACAAAAACCTTGGAAAATACAAAACTTAATCTTAGAAATACACAGAAAAGACGCTTTATGGAAAGAATTAAAGCGATATCCAAATAACACAACTTCAAAAACTGAATATAAGATAACAAGGAATCGCCTTACAACACAAATCAGAAATGCAAAAAGAAGCTACTACAGAGACAAACTAACCTCCGCACAAAACAACATGAAACAAACCTGGCATCTGATTAATGAGGTGATAGATTCTGTTCCAAACACCACTGCCCCTGAAACCATAAAACACAGCTCCATGAAAGACCTATACAACAACTAGCAAATGACTTTAACCAATACTTTGCAGACTCCATCCAAGAACTTCACAGAAATATTCCCCCCAATCACTAAACGAGACCCTCCACTTGGAGCGCGATCAAAACAGACATTATGGTTCCCAACCATAAAAGAAGCAGAACTTCTCTCGGCAATACATCAAATCAAACCAAACAAAGGCCCAGGAATAGATGGTACCAGACCTAAAGATATAAAGCAACATGCAACTAGTTTAAGTCCTATCCTACTAAAACTAATAAATAAAATATTTAAAACAGGACCGATACCAAGTATGCTAAAGACCGCCATAATGACACCCCATATACAAACATGGAATAAGAAATTTAATCAGCATTTACAGACCCATAGCAACATTACCAATTATCAATCAAATTATGGAGCGGATCATACTGAAGAAACTCACAGCATACACAGAGATCTTTCAAATTATCCCCAAAACACAATATGGTTTTCAGAAAAATAAGGGAACAACATCTCTCTTGGAAGACTTTACAGACGCAATTAATACCGCCTTAGACAAAAACAAAATAGCCATGGTAGTCTTTACAGATCTAACCAAAGCATTCGATACACTTACACATCAAACGTTGTTAGAAAAGCTGAAGCATGTTGGAATAGGCGGGCCTTTTCACTGATGGTTTACAAACTACCTCCAAAATAGAAAGCATATCACACGTATCGGATCAAACCGAAGCGGAGAGCTACCAGTAACGTGATAGAGTACAGCTCCCTGTGGAGTGCCAGAGGAAGCTGTACTCTCCCCAAATCTATTCAACATTTACACGCACGATATTAATCACTTACCACTCAAAGGTAAAATATTCCAATAAGCAGACGACACAGCAATAATATCCATCCATAATAACGCAACCATAGCCCAAACAAATATGCAACATGATATAAATCTGATCATAGACTGGCTCACGAAAAACTTCATACACCTAAACTCAGAAAAGACAAAATGAATGATGTTTAGAAATCCACTGAATCGACCAATTGATAACAAATATATATAACCATCCAACTTCCACTTTCCAACACAAAAAACACACAGAACAGCAAAACCACTACAATCACTCATGTTGAAACAAAACGATACCTTGGAATTTACTTTGATGCAGATATTAACTGAAATAGCCAAATAAACCATCTACACAACAAACTCCAAACAATAACTGGAACACTGTACAGATTAAAAGACATAGACCGCATACGCCTAAAAGCACTAATATACAAAGCACTATGAAAAAAATATACTAAGATACGCTATAACAACATATGCTTTCTGTGCACCCTACAAATTAAACAGATTAATGTCGCTACAGTACAAAATGATAAAACTGATCTTTTGGGAACAAAGAGAAAATCACGACCTTATAAACATTGCAATGTCAGAACACAAAATACTGGCAGAAAAACATTTATGTCACTATGCAGCCTTGCTAAAACATTATTTCGATGCCAACTACAGGACAATCAGAAATACATACCGTATAACAAGACCTCAGACTACTAATTATATCATATATAAATACAATAATCACTACGGAAAGGCCACGCGAAACTTCTACATTCCAGACATGATAAAGAAGTTATCTTTTGAAAACAGAAACCTTACAAACTACAATAGCCTGAAAAGAGCTCTAAGGACATACTACGAACAAGAAACACGCATCCAATTTACCATACAAACTTAATGAAACACAATATATTCGCTCAGGCTTCCAGTTCAGCGACGCATCAATACATTCCAAGTTATTTGTGTGTGTGTGTGTGCGTGCGCGCGCGCGCGCGTGCGTGTGCGTGTCCGTGCGTCCGTGCGTGCGTGAACGCGAATTTCTCAATCATAGATTTCATAGCTTCCCAACACAGCAAAAAAACCAATAACCAACTTATTTCTTCCTCAGATAAGCTTACATATAAGCTTCGAGGATGAAAGCAGAGAAATTAGTTCTCATCCAAGATGCCTCATATGTAACCAAATGCATGTAATGTACGTATCACAGGTAAACCAGTGTATGTGATATATGTAATAACTGTAACAAATATACGCAATGTAATAAAAAATATATATTATTATTATTATTATTATTATTATTATTATTATTATTATTATTATTATTATTATTATTATTATTATTATGTGACACCTCCCGAAAGTGAAAGTCTCGTTACATTAACCACACCAGCTTTTTCTTAAATCATTCCCCTTACAGCACTCACAACAGGCAATCGATTTCATTCCTTCCACTTTGAGAAAAATCTCCAGGTCCCATCCCTTTCTTAATTCCACCTAAATTTATGTCCCACGAATGCCACAGATTTCTCCACTAGCCTTACGTATAACAAAAGTTTTCATCCGAAAAAAAAATTTGATAACTTCGTTTAGAAGTTCATACACCAATGTCATATCGTCCCTCTTTCTCGTGTTTAGCAGGGTAAACACTCACAATCTGACAACATTTTGGTTAATGCATTCGCAACCAATCGACGGCTTCTTTATTCCCTGCAATCCAAGGAGGAGAAATCTTGATATAGAGGCCCAGGTGCGAACGTTTCGTCTTGTATATAAAAAAGTGACTTTTAATGGTCGTTTCAAAATAGCAATTACCCCCTCAGATTTATTTCTTGTTTTTGGTGGGCGCCATAATTCCAAGACTGCTAGCCCCATCTGCTTCTTATACCATAATCCCACTTATATAACATAATTTGGAAATCTTATAATCCGTAAATTACACAGAAGACACTATTATTTGTGCACATTTCCAAGCTGAATCAAATCGTTGAAGGATAAAAGCAGCATACCTAATTACCTTGCGTATCTTTGCATAGACAACAAACAATAGATCTCCAGTTACATCTTTCTCCATGTCGTAAATGAGGAGATATACCAAATATGAGGAAACATACAATATTTCCTCATATATTACAAAATATGAGGAAATTTCTAAAACGTGACCTCAGTTTAATAATCTATGCTTTTCCTTGCTGAGAATAGCTTTGCTCTCAACCGGTGGCAGCCGGTGAAAGTTTACGTGGGGGTGCTGCATATATAAAATACAAAATAAAATTTTTTTTTTCCCTAATCAGTAACCACTTTATTAATAAATAAATCTACATATTAAAAAATAGGTTTACTAAAAATATTTCACCTTCACCACGAACAAACACCAATAATAAATTAGGTATTATTTCTGGAAAAATTCCCATTGTACTCCTCTTAAACACTACTCTTATTATTACGACTATTATAGCCTGTTTATTTTTAGGAGTGTTCCTTAATCTAGATACATTGGAAATTTTACTCCAAAAATATATATATAAATTTAGGGCATTATGGGTGAATTTTGAAGGCAATTATTGCAGAATAACTGAAGAGAAAAATTTGTACATACCCTGTGGTGATACTAGGAAGACTTCAAATTCCATGTTTCTGCTGAAAGCCGTTTAATAAAGAGGGGAAGGGCGCGTGTGGGGTGTTTGACGCGGGAAGAATAATTTCGAAAAACTAAGTTTAATAATATAAATATAAAGCTATTATAGTCTATTAGCAATTATACAATAATAAAAGTTTCGTATCTCACAGAAATAACGAGCGTAAGCCGGCCTCTTTGGCCGAGTGTTTGGCGTGTCTGTCTCCAGCCAAAATCTCATGGGTTCGAATCCCATCATAGGCATAGATATTTGTGATTGTTCTACAAACTTTGTGTTGAAAGGAAATCTGCGACCCTACCACTTATTGCGGCAGAAGACATCATTGCCAAAACCAAGTGAGTTACGGCAGTGACCATACGTCGTCTACGGATGTGATATTTTTAAGCATACGACACTGCTCAATCGAGCAGTGTCGGAATCACTTGTTACGTGCAATGAGAAACGCAAACGAATATCAGGGAGTCTAGCTGCAATTGGCACGATAATTCTCACACTGCGTTAGATCGCAGTGCATTTGTTTAGTGTAACGATAATTGAAAAAATATAAATTCTTTTCATATTTTCAACAATGACACCCGTCATAATTCAGCCTTGTATCTATAATAAATAAATAAGTATATGCTATTTTAACAAAATAAAATAAGATTTGCATAAAATAGATCACCCTGACCACGAACACGCACCAACAATAAAAGTTTCGTATCTCACAGAAATAACGCACTCAAGCATACGATGCACTGCCCAAACGAGCAGTGTCGGAATCACTAGTAACGTGCAATGAGAAACGCAAACGAATATCAGCGAGGCTAGCTGCAATAGGTCTAACGTGATAAATCTGACACTGAGTTAGATCGCAGTACATTTGTTTCGTAATCTAAAGCGTTAATCGAACAATTCCAACTATCAATCAATGTCAACACACAAGCTGTAACCTTTAACATGTTGTATTGCATTTATATAATGTTATAAGCATTGTTATTATTTTTAAACACACAAATTTCTTTCTTTCCTTTTTCCTTGAGGGTACTGCAGTGTCGCAGTGCTTATGTACGACCGACCACTGCTCTCATCCCATTTGTATACATGATTACTTAAAAATATTTCTTTATTTCCACCACTGCAGAGGTGCATGAAGGTCTGCAGTAACGTCGATTTTGCGTTATTTTTCTAGAGTTTGAACTATCATACTTTCTTGTGATATCTTTCCTCAGCTGAGAATCAAGTTATCTAAACATGTTAAGGCCCTAGCGTCGTTTGAACATCCACTGAGCATGCATGCTAATATATTCATCTCCCTCTCTCTCTCTCTCTCTCTCTCTCTCTCTCTCTCTCTCTCTCTCTCTCTCCCTCTCTCTCTCTCTATTGCCGAAAAAACGTTAAATTCTTTACTTTATGCAAGTGGAATAAAAGAGAAATCTGATAAGAATAAGAAAATTTCTTGATTAGTTTCGAGACAATTTGTCGCGATTCCAACAAGCATGGAGTAATGCATTTATCGTCTTTTTTTTTTTTCCTGGTTACTTATTTCCATGTACCAAGTGAAGTTATGATAACATCACATTAATTAATTAAAATCCTGAGATAGGGTAAACGGCCCCGCCTACTGCTTATATGGGAACAAATAGGCGTTAGCTGATTTTTTTGATTAATTAAAATAATTTAATTTTATTGAAATTAATTTTAATTATTATGCAACTGGATATTTACCTTAAAATTTGGTATGGCTTGCTATTCCCTTAAAATATGGTCTCAACATTGAAAGCTTCTCACAGAATGCATGAGAGTAAAACTTTACAAAAGCAGTGCAATAACCGATGTGTCTTAACCCTGAAAAATTGGGCAAACGACAGAAATGTACGTTAGTTTTATCACATATTTTCACAAGTTATAGAAATATGTTAATTGCCTTACGAAAGGGGCCGAACAACCGTTTAGCACACATGCTGACATTCATTCTTCCCCTGTTGTCAAATTTATTTTCAGGTTATGAAACCGCACTTCAACCTCATCCATCCGCACCTCTATCTCTGCAAAGAATGTAAAAGGAGCATTCTGCATCATTGCCTGCATCGATATATATGCTATTAAAATCTGCTTCCATAACTTAACAATCTCATCACCTTCTCTCACAGAAGAATCATTCGCATGTATTAGAGTTATTCTTCCACATTCATTCTGTCTTTTACTTAAGATAAAAGGATCGAATGTTTTCTGAATTGCCTTTACCTGCACATCCACTTTCGTTTTCTATTCCGAATTACTCCGAAAGAGAAGTCAACAGAAACCTCACATTACCAAGCGGCTTCACGTCGTTTACCGAGTCGCATGTTTGCAGTCGGCTCTCCAGTCAGTGGGACTGAGTCCGGGTAAATATCTTCTAGACGGGAACAGACGGAGTTTGAAAGTGGCGTTGTGATAGGGTGGCATGTTGCAGGCTTATTTGTTCGGCAAATTATTGACAAATTGGGTGATTCCACGTTAACAATCAGTGATATCATACTGGAATCGAAGCATTGGGACTCAACTGCAAGAGACTTGGAGCTATCTCTTACGCTAATCTTCTATTTTCTTTCACTGATATATATTACGGCTCATCGCTATCCACACTCGTATTATTTTCAAAACCGTGTAGTGATCGCGTAACCGGCGTTCCTTAATCTTCTTTGACTAATGTGTCCTTTTTGAGGTTGAAGCGAAGACAGCCTGGTGAATTCTAACGCCACCGAAAATGTGTGCTCTCACATTTCTGCGAAGAAAGATTATTCGGCGCTCTCGTTCACTTTTCACTTCTTGCAACCAGTTGGCTCTCACTTCCAGTCTGACCTAAAATTAACAAATTGAAAACATGGTTTCGGCGTCTCCGAGATACTGGTGTTTGTTTCCTTTCCAGACGCCGCTAATTGCTGCAGAACTCCAATCACTTTATAAAACCCAAATACGAGCAAATCAGATAATATTCTCGAATATGTGGTGGTGCTCCCCGGACTTTCTTCAGAGTTCTTGACACTATGCAGAGACGGGATATCTGCTTGATTTTTGGCATATTCTTCACAGCATCCCTCCAGTCTGTTTTCCATGGGAGTTCTCTTGCTGCATGCTGTACTCGTATATCTGTGGCCTCATGAACATTACTCCACTGTGCTGGCTTCTACTGTTCCTCAATTCCTACTAAACTCTACTGTATTCATCTACCAACGCGAGCAGCTGGCGACCGATTACCATTTGCAGTTCGGCTCCAAACTTATTGAGGAGAATTCTCATTTTATCCGTCCATTTTCTAACTACTGCTCTTTAAATGGGTTATTATAAAATCGAAGTAATTTTCTAATAATTAAGCCTTTCAGGATTTCAAAAATCACATCAAATAATTCCTCTCTTCCCTCTAACACGAGAGCACTGTCGTGTCATGGACTACGGACATCTCGTCTGTTATGGGGGATAAAAAAAAATTATATAGAATGCTCAAAACAATTAGCCGATATTTCGCTTTTCTTGTAAATTATTAAATTATAGAAATAATTTACAAATGTACACATTTATTTTAAAATATTCTTAATATACAGCAGTGTAGAACACGCAACTGCGTACAGAATCATGTTAAGACTTGTCGAAGCGTTTTTTAGACGTAATAGCGTGTGGGGGATATAAAAGCTTGGATTGTTGCGCTCACTTCCACAGTTCATAATTATCACTTCAATTGCAAACTTGTATCATCTACTGCCCAATATTTTGTTGAAAATGGCAGAGCAACATGATATCCCGGAATGCATGGCTAGGAGAGCCATTGGTGGATTAGAAGCTGGACAAACGCAGAAAATTATCACTCAAGCGTGTCCTGTATCTGAAATCGTAATTTCGCCACTTTCGAATCTCTTTCTGGCGAGAGGAATTGTTTGCTGAAGATAAGCTCAAGGTCTCCCATTACCAACAACTCCAAGAGGCGATCAATATTTGTCATTACTTACCAGAAGAAATCGAACATTTAATGCAACACAACTTCGAAGCGAACTTTCCGCAGCACAGGGAGGATGAGGATATTATCGACACAGACAATACGAAATTGTCTTCAGGGCATAGGTGTATATGATATGATGAAAGTCTAATGGTTTTCTTTCCACCAAATCACAAAACAGCCTGACGAATTTGAGCACAGGAACATCACAATTGGTCAAATGACGATTGGACTTGTGTTCTTTTTAGTGACGAGTCCAGGTTCAGTCTGCAACCATATAACCGACGTACTTGATATGGTGTGAAAGTGGAACAAGAAATAATCCAGAGTTTGTTCGTGAAGGACTCCAACATCAAGGTCGGAGTTTGATGGTACGTGCTGGAATAAGAACAGATGGCCATACTGATTTATATTTTATCAGAAACTGTTCTTTAACAGCACAAAGATATCGTGATGAGATTTTGGATCCTATAGTTCGTCCATATGCCTCTGCAGTTTGCCAAGAATTCATTTTTATGTATGGCAATGCTCGTTTTCAGCGTTCCAGTTTGGTGCAAGTGTGGTTGAGGAAGAAGTTATTGAACGAATTTGGACTGGTCTGCCTGTTCACCGGATTGTAATCCAATCGAACATGCCTGGCATGCTTTATGTTGACGTGTTTGTGCTTGACTAGTAAAACCACGATCGCTTGAAGAGCTCGAAATTGCTCTCACAGAAGAGAGGAGAAATATCTCACAAGAACTGTTTGATCATCTTATCCGGTCGTCCATGCAATCAAGATGCACAGCTATTTTGACTTTTAATGGAGACCATATGCCCTATTAAAAAAAATTTCAAAGCGTTTTTGCCAATTCTTGTTAAACTTATTTCACGATAAAGTGTACGATTGGTTAAATTTATAATAAATATCGCTATTTAAACAAAATCTCTTCAATTACACCCTATCCATAAGTTTATTTATTCATGTATAAAGTACTCAATAGTTATAATTATTTGCAAAAAGTTACAATTATCCGATAGAAACTAAAATATATCAGATTGTTTTGTGCAGTGTATATAATATCATGCCAGAAATATCACGTATATCTGGGAACACCTTGTGAGTGTGCCAGATATGAAGAACAAGCTTTTTCAACATAATTTCAAGATAATAGCATTTTCTTTGGGAAACTGTTCAGAAATCAGTTTTGGAAACGTATTTGTAATGGATGACAATTTATTTTTGGTTATAACCTGCTGTTTCAGCTTTCTATCAAGAGGCTACACTCAACATAGCTTCCTATATGATTTATTTATTTAGTATTTTCTTAGATTAATTGGTGTATCTTCAGCACAGGCATGGGAACGTTTCCTAGTTCGGGAGCCAAATTATCTCTCTCCAAGTCACGGAGAGAATTATTAAATGAAATAAATTAATAATAATTAAATTAAAACATAACAATTTAATGTGAAGATTTGCCTTGTACTTCAACTACGAGACTTCAATATTGACGATAATATTACTTAAGGATAATCGCATAGAATTTTCGGGTTTTCGCCCGTTATCCTTGTCAGAATTTTTGATTTAATGTATTTCATTCTTGAAAACACTGTTCACACATATATGTCTTGCGGAAAGGACAAATGATTTTTCTTAAAAAGGGGCTTACATTTGTATATTTTTCTTCCATCAAATAAAATTTATAAAATTCCGTCAAAGCAAATTGTGATTTTAGTACTAAATCCGCCTGAAGCTTAATAAGTTCCATCTATACGTCGTTTTCTGGCACATTATTTTCATCAGCATCCATATTACCAGCAAATAGCGAATGTGGAATCTTTGATTTTGAAGTCGGAAACATTGTTTTAAATTTCTCTATTAGTGCCTTCAGCTCATCTCCATAACAATTATAACAGATAGCTCAGTGGATGTGGCGTTTGCACACCACCGCACTTGGCCGCACGAAGGAAGTCTTGGTTTCGAGTCTAGTCGGCGACTAGAGGAAATTTTTCTAAGCCTTTTTTCGACCGGTTCCCGAGTTAGTCGATCTCTGGCATGGGCAAGCAGGTTTTTCCTCCCGGAAACTCGGGTTTTTCGTCCTGTAAACTCAAGAAAATCGACCGTAGAACCCACATTATTTCAGACATTAAATATATTGTGTTAGGGTTAGGGACCACGAGATGGCGGCACATTTGAGCCGTCTCTCTTCACTGCGTACCGCTTAATTAGTGATAGCCTTGGGCCATCTGTCTCTGATTGGGTACCAGTGGAGATTGAACTGCCCACTCAGTCTCCAAAAGTTAGATAGGGCTAAATGGCCTCGCCTACTCCCGTATATACGGGAATAAAAAGGCGTTAGCTGATTTTTTTTTTTTTTATGAGTTGCTAGGGTAGGAAAAAAAATGATAACAATTTTTAGCTCTTATCTGACTTTCCAACAATCTTAATTTATTACAAAAAGCGTTGACATGTCCATGTAGTTCATGACCAATTGTCCTTGTTTTTGCAATTTAAGATTCCGTTCGTTTAGGTATCCAGTGACATCTACAAGGAATGCTAAATCACACATCCACTCATCGTCTTTTACTTGGTTAATTGCGTTTCCTTTTATGTCCATAAAATCTGCAATGTCTTGTCTCAGATCGTAAAATCGTTTTAACATTTTACCTTTACTCAACCACCTCACTTCACAATAATAAGACACATCTTCATAATCCGAAAGTAGGTCTGCCAAATACTTCATAAATTGGCGGTGATTAAGTGCACGTGACTTAATAAAGCCACGGCTACTACAACTTCCATAACATTTGTGAATTTAATCGATTTTGCACACAAATTTTTTTTGGTGGATAATGCAGTGAAAATTTGTTAAATATTCCGGATGGATCTGTAGTTCTATTGCTCTTTCATGAACTGTTCCAATAAATCCCTTCTGAGCACCAACCATTGCAGGGGCTCCATCAGTGCATACGCCGGATAGTGAACTCTGTTTAAGCTGAAATCTCTAGAAGACTGTGTTGATTGTTTCAAATATGTCTTCACTGGTAGTTGTTCCTTTTAACGGTCGAACCGCCAATAAGTCTTCTGTGATGTTGAAATCCGCATCAACTCATCGAATAAATATTGCTGGTTTTGCTGTATCGGAGGCATAGGTGCTGTCATCAAAAGCAATTGAAATGCTTCCAATCTAGCAATCTTCTCTTTTAAACTTTTTTTGATATCATCAGCCATAAATTCTATCCGTCGGACAACAGTACGTCTCGATAAACGAATATTTCCGAAGTCTTTTTTCTTTTCAGGACATATTATACTTGCAACATCCAGCTGACATTCTTTGATAAATTCTCCTTCACCAAATGACTTAGAATGCTTACCGATTTTTTCGCTTACCACAAAGCTGGCTTTCAAAATGCTGTGGTGCTGCGTTCTTTGCTTGTTGAACATTTGCTCTCTGCATCTACTTTTCTTTCTTTTTTTTTTTTTTTTGCAGTAACCCCTGATATTGTCCCAATTTATAAGCGATATTCATAACTGTCAAACAGAACTGTCTTCTATACCACAGGCACCAAACAGAACATAACATCAATGCAGGCACTGAACAAAGCAAAACACCGACCCAAGTACCGAACTGACAGGTTCACACGTCGCTAGTCAAAGGAGAAAGAGACCTTGGTTGGAGAAAACATGGTATGTTTTGCTCAAGTCATATGACGTCAGCTTAATGTGAGTTAGTAGAACACACCATGTTTCCACCACCATGAATCAGACAAACTTCGCTGAAATCGATTAGGACCGGTTCAAAAGAAGTAGACCGGATCCAGCCCGCTGCCCGGGGTTACCCATATGTGCTTTAGCATATTATTGTATTTCACGGATATCACGTTAACACGTTTTGCTAATAAAACTGAAGGAATTGTTACGTTCTAGTAGTCTTAAAATGGCGCTAAAAATTTTTAGAGAAAATTTTTAGCGCCATCTCCAATATTAATCCCATTAATATTGGAGAAAAACGTTTTTCTCCAATATTAACGCTTATATTATGTTGATAATATAAAATGTTGATAATCACGATAAAGGGAAACTATTAGAAAATCAACAAGGCGATTTGAAAAAATTAGAGAAACATTTAAAGAAAAACTCAACTGTTCTGTTGTTGACAGCAATGCCTATGACTGCAAATTAAGTCTATTAAAATACAGAAAATAGGGAGACATTACGGTAATTATCTTCCTATTTTTTAAATTTTCTAAATTTGCGCTTTCGGAAGTAAGTGATAGTATTAACTTCGGACGGCGAATAGAAAAGTTTTGACAAACATAATAAAACAGAAAAGGAAGGAAAAGAGATAGTAGATCTTGTTGGAAGTAATATTTAATTAGTGACAAATATATTACGTGCAGTGGAGTCGCGTGCCCATTTCGGTTGGGTGCGCTGTCGTATGAGTTATGAAACCCGCACTACAAATTTTTATTGTCAATTTCACTGTATGCATGGGCGACTGCAGAAAATTTTCCAGGGACGGGCAAAAGCTTGGAGACAAACACTTACATCAGTAAAGTTCTATAATTACTAATATAATTAAACAATTACGTCAATAAACGTCTTTTAGCATTTTTTCTAGGAAAGAAAAATAATTTTTACATCTATTTTGAAAGTGGGCAAGCACAAATAAGAAAATATTTTTTAAAATAAAACTATAAATACATCAATTTTAATGATCTAAAGATCGTTTAAATCGAATTCGGGATTAATTTTAGCACAATTTCATATATTAAAAAAATTGACTGGTGTATTTTATTAAAAATCAACTAATTCATTAATCCCAAAATCGTCAATTAAATTATTTAATTTAAAAGCAAACAAAATATAAAACTAACAAGTAAAATACGATTAAATTAGATACACTTACCTTTTAAAAATTCGTTTTTCTGTTTCAGTTTGTTTCACTATACATTTACAATTCACACTTCACTCGCTGACTCACTACACACAGAAGGCAAACGAACTGGTCGCTCTGCACAACAGTAATGAACATTTTTTTTTACAAACCAGAAAAAGATGAACCAAGAAGAGGACTCATCATAATTGGTCCAATGCAATTAATTGCGGGATTACTTTGAATACTTTAATTTATCAATTCATTGTAACCAAATCTGTTTGTTTTAGGAAATTAGAAAACCACAATAAAGGAGAATGATGTATTTGGTTGGGATATTTGAAATACTCAAAGGCGAAAATATGTGAACCGTCATTTATAAGACATGTGAGATTAGGACATGAAAGGAAAGAATAAGTGTCAGTAGAAATACTTTCATTAATGGCAAATGAATTATTAGTAATTAATATTTGCTTATGTGCTTCCTATAAGTTGCTGGGTAGAGCGAATAGCACGAGCCTATAAATTCTAGACATGAATAAGAGAATTTATGATGGCATAATTTAAAAAGAAAAACTTACGAGGACACGGAGAGTATTGCAAAGATAAATATGGTTTGACGTAGCAGCAAATCATCTCGTAAAAATTGTTCCACGTGTTATGTGTATTTCTCTGGTTTGTGTATATTTCACTCAATTTTCTAAGAATTTTCTTTTATTCACTGAGACTCAATATACGTAATGTCCAATGATTAACGAAATTACCAACACTTTGGGGAATCTCACATTCATTTTTTTTTTTTATAGAATCAGCGGTTCTTCTGTCTATAATCTACAAAAGAACTGGCAGAAAACGGGATATTCAGTTGATCGTCAACACTGTTTCCCATTGTAAATATGGGCAAAAAATTATAAATTTATGGAAATTTTTTAAAATTATTATACCATTTATATATATATACAAATAGAGTAAAATACATATCGGATAGTTTTCGTAATTTATAAGTTATTGGTTTTAGTGGTAAAGTAAGTTAGTTTGTGTATTTATGTGTAACCAAGTGCCGTAGCCATACTGGTTACGAGAGAATTACATAGTTCGAAACAGTCACTGCGAGTCCAGTGACTGTATATAGATACGGTCACTGGAGGGCTTTACACTTCGAAATGTATCCTCTTCATGAAGCAGTAACGATTCATTGCCCTCGTGAAGAGGGCAGTGATATTGATATTTCATGGATGAGCACGCACACCTAGCACACACCAAGGATATTTGCCCCTGATTACGTGAGAGGATACGAAAGACTTTTAAAAAAAAAGCTAGAAGGGAAAGAAAGTGACCAAAATTATTTGTGTCCTACCGAAATACAACAGAATCGAGTTAAGAAGGAAGGCTCTCTTGCAAAGTATTCAATGCTCAAGTTATTTGGAGGAAACGGATTTCAGTTTTTGGATGTATGGAGGGAGTTTCATATTAATAGACACTCAAGCATACCGCTTTGACGCCCCATTGGGAAAGATCATCGAAACGAGTTCATGAAACGATTCACATGTTTGCAGCCGGAATAAACTAGAGAATTGTGACGTTCCCACGTCAAGGCAATTGTGTGCCAGTGAAAAGGCTGCAAAAGGAAACTATTGGAGTGCGAAAGAAGACTTGTGGAAGACCAACAAACAGTAATAACACAGTGAGATGGAATCACAGTGAGAGAAATGCAAGTGCTATTCATTTTTTCTTTTTTTTTAGAATCAGTAGTTCTTCTGTCTATAATCTACAAAAGAACTGGCAGAAAACGGGACATTCAGTTGATCGTCAACACTCTTTCCCATTGTAAATATGGGCAAAAAATTATAAATTTATGGAAATTTTTTAAAATTATTATACCATTTATATATATACTGTGTATATATATATATATATATATATATATATATATATATATATATATATATATATATATATATATATATACAAATAGAGTAAAATACATATCGGATAGTTTTCGTAGTTTATAAGTTACTGGTTTTAGTGGTAAAGTAAGTTAGTTTGTGTATTTACGTGTAAACAAGGGCCGTAGCCATACTGGTTACTAGAGAATTAAATTGTTCGAAACAGTCACTGCGAGTCCAGTGACTGTATCTATGAGGCACCGTTACACTTCGAAATATGTATTCTTCATGAAGCAGTAACGATTCATTGCCCTCGTGAAGAGGGCAGTGATATTTCGTGGATGAGCTGCGCATACCTAACACACCCAGAATATTCGCCCCTGATTACATGAGAGGATACGAAAGACTTTCGAAAGAAAAACAAAAGCTTGAAGGAAAAGAAAGAGACTAAAATTATTTGTATCCTACAGAAATACCACAGAATCAAGTTAAGAAGGAAGGCTCTCTAGCAAAGTATTCAATGCTCAAGTTATTTTGAGGAAATATATTTCAGTGTTTGGTTGTATGAGGGAGTTTCATATTAATAGACACTCAAGCATACCGCTTTGACGCCCCATTGGGAAAGATCATCGAAACGAGTTCATGAAACGATTCACATGTTTGCAGCCGGAATAAACTAGAGAATTGTGACGTTCCCACGTCAAGGCAATTGTGTGCCAGTGAAAAGGCTGCAAAAGGAAACTATTGGAGTGCGAAAGAAGACTTGTGGAAGACCAACAAACAGTAATAACACAGTGAGATGGAATCACAGTGAGAGAAATGCAAGTGCTATTCATTTTTTCTTTTTTTTTAGAATCAGTAGTTCTTCTGTCTATAATCTACAAAAGAACTGGCAGAAAACGGGACATTCAGTTGATCGTCAACACTCTTTCCCATTGTAAATATGGGCAAAAAATTATAAATTTATGGAAATTTTTTAAAATTATTATACCATTTATATATATACTGTGTATATATATATATATATATATATATATATATATATATATATATATATATATATATATATATATATATATATATATATATACAAATAGAGTAAAATACATATCGGATAGTTTTCGTAGTTTATAAGTTACTGGTTTTAGTGGTAAAGTAAGTTAGTTTGTGTATTTACGTGTAAACAAGGGCCGTAGCCATACTGGTTACTAGAGAATTAAATTGTTCGAAACAGTCACTGCGAGTCCAGTGACTGTATCTATGAGGCACCGTTACACTTCGAAATATGTATTCTTCATGAAGCAGTAACGATTCATTGCCCTCGTGAAGAGGGCAGTGATATTTCGTGGATGAGCTGCGCATACCTAACACACCCGGAATATTCGCCCCTGATTACATGAGAGGATACGAAAGACTTTCGAAAGAAAAACAAAAGCTTGAAGGAAAAGAAAGAGACTAAAATTATTTGTATCCTACAGAAATACCACAGAATCAAGTTAAGAAGGAAGGCTCTCTAGCAAAGTATTCAATGCTCAAGTTATTTTGAGGAAATATATTTCAGTGTTTGGTTGTATGAGGGAGTTTCATATTAATAGACACTCATGCATACCACTTTGACACCCCACTGGGAAAGGTCATCGAAACTAGTTCATTAAATGATTCACATGTTTGAAGCCGGAATAAACTGGAGTATTGTGATGTTCCCAAGTCAAGGCAACAGTGTATGAGTGAAATGGCTGCAAAAGGAAATTATTGGAGTGTGAAAGAGGAGTTGTGGAAGGTCAACAAACAGTAATAACACAGTGAGATGGAATCACAGTGAGAGAAATGCAAGTGCTACACACAGTGCACGACCTAACACTCACCGAAAGTGGGTGTAGGATGATACGAAGGATAATATGTAAAAGATTGATAATGCTACGTCTCCTGCACGTTGAATGTGGAGTTCCGGACATCAACGAGAACACGAATCTGCACACAAATAATCAGAATCGAGTGCTGAAACATGGGTTTCAATGGAATGACCGTAATAACAAGCCCGACATTATTCGAAGAATCATGCAGCGTCAACTTCAGTAGGGCAAAGCGCCTATAGATGGGGATTGCAGATTTGGAAAGCTATGTTGAGGGAGAAAAGTATCAAGCTACACCATCTACTGACGTTGTTTGGGAGAGGCGTATTCCGATAAACGCCTCTTACCGGAACGCATAATCCCAACTATGAAATTCGGTGGTGTCGGGGTGATGGTAGGATCCTGCATTTCCTAATTTGACCTCGGAGTTCAATACTATTTGTTCAATACAATTATTAAAATTCTTCCTATTTTCTGGCATGCATTTGGAACTGACCATTGTTTCTTTTTATTAAGACAATGCATCGAGTCGTAGCGCTTCTACATATCCAAAAATTTCCACCATCCTTTCGAGCAGCGAAGCCAGGGAAACAAGACAATAGATAGAAGGCCCAGTCGTATCCATCCTCTATAGCACAGGATCGAAAACCAGGCTTCCACCAGTCAACGTGTAAATGCTAGATTAGCGTGTGTGTATATATATATATATATATATATATATATATATATATATATATATATATATATATATATATATATATATATATATATATTGTTGAAATTAGGATTTACTCGGGATGTATACATTTATAAAAATAAATTTAACTGACTAGAACCCGAGAAAGTATAACAAAAACCAAGTCCACATTAGCTTCTTTGTTCCGCAAAAGAGATTCTTTAGAAAATAACTTAAACTCATCTTTAGACAACAGGTTCTGGATTGATATTAAAAACACGAGCTCTCTCCGTGCTTCTAGATCGCAACTCTCCAACAAATTAATTCTTATCAGAAAATTCAACCAACTCAAACAGGAACAAACTCGCCAATCCAATATCAACTCACAAAATTTAAAAAATGTTGTGATTAACAAATCCTCTCACACACTTTCTCCTGCAGAACTTAGTGTGCTCTCAAAGGGCCTTAACTTCGTTCCTTCTCCGACCTTCATTCCTAAAGAACTCTTTCTTACGAAAGTTGAGAAGGCAGCTGGACAATTACCAAAACAAACTGCGAATCTACTTAGGATCGAAGCCATCTTTACCATTAACAACAGTCGTCGTCCTACAGATAATCTATCGCCGACAGAAAGGAAAGCAATACACCAACTTCGTAACAACAATGACATTATTATCCTACCTGCTGATAAAGGGAATGCAACTGTAATCTTAGACAAAGCTGACTACCGTTGTAAGATGAACAACTTGTTAAGTTCTAATACGTATTCTATGCTAGAAAGTGATCCCACAAGAGAACTTCAAAACCGTACAAACAATCTTCTGAAATCAACTTCTGAACTTCCTAGACATACAAGACTATCTCTCCGCTCTCTCCATCCCCTCATTCCTCGGTTGTACGGCTTGCCTAAGATCCATAAGGTTGACACCCCTTTAAGACCTATTGTGGAAGGGATTGACTCACCTACATACAATCTGTCTAAATATCTTGCAGCTTCTTTAAAACATTTAGTTGGCAATTCTTCTTCCTTCATCAAAAACTCTGAAGATTTCATCTCAAAAATAAAAAATTTGAATCTTTTAGACTCGGACAGAATGGTGAGTTTTGACATCGTATCTTTGTTTACGAATGTTCCTACAGATGAAGTTCTGAGTCTTCTTAAGGACAAGGTTTCTAAAAAAGTGTTCGCTCTTCTAACTCACTGCATCAATTCCGGCTATTTCTGCTACGAAGAGAAAATATACAAACAAACTAGCGGTTTAGCTATGGGCAGCCCTCTATCTCCAGTCTTAGCTAATTTTTTTTCTAGAAGATTTTGAAGAGAAAGCTATTTCCTCAGCTACTTTGAAACCTAAACTGTGGTTACGTTACATCGATGACGTCTTCCTTATTTGGGGACATAGTTTAGAGGAACTGCAAAACTTCCTAAACCATTTAAATAACCAACATCAAAACATTAAATTCACATCTGAACTAGAGGTTAACGGCGTTCTCCCCTTCTTGGATCTAAAGATCAGTAGATTTCCTGACTGTCTTAAATTTTCAATTTTTCGAAAAACCACCCACACTGATAGATATTTACATGGTTCTTCTCATCACTTCCCACCTCAGAAACTGGGCATCATCTCCACCCTCGCCCATCGAGCAAGATGTCTCATTTCCACAGAAGAAGACCTTCAAACAGAGCTTAACTTCCTGAAAAACACCTTCTTAAATAATGGATATTCGTCTCGTAACATCACTAAACGCTTGAGACCACGCCAACATCCTCGACAAGAAGATGACTCCAACCCAATCACTCATATACAGTTGCCTTTTATCAGCACTCTTACCCCAAAACTAGCTAAGATTCTAAAAAAATTCAACATAAAGACCGACTATACTACGCTGCCAAAACTTCGTTCTTTTCTGAGTCGACCAAAACCAAAACACAACCATCTGCATTTTCCTGGTGTTTATAAAGTTTTGTGCAACTGTGGTCGACCTTATTTTGGCCAGACAGACAAATCTGTTTCACTTCGTCTTGAGGAACATAGACGTGACATCTCCTACAGTAGAGCACGAGCGAGCGCCCTTTCCAGTCATGTCCTTTTCTCGGCAAACTCTAACCTTGAAGAACAGCCACATCAAGTTGATTGGGAACGCACTACTAATTTATATATTTGCAAGGATGAATTCGAAAGAAGAATCATCGAATCAAAAGAAATAGTTCTGGACCCTTCACATTTAAACAATAATCTTAGCTACAATTTACCCGATTCCCATAGCGCAGTAATCCAGTACTGGCGCTCAAAAATTAGCTGTCGCACACATTCTACTCATGCCAACGGTAGCACGCGGTCACCTATTCAAATATGACTGTTATTATTCTGCTTTTTATTAAGCTGTAAAGTTCATTTTTTACCGTGTTATTTTATGTCTTATGTTTTTATTTCTCACCTGAAGAAGTCGGATCACCGATGAAACTAGTTGTGATGTATTAAAGGTTTTTGTTATACTTTCTCGGGTTCTAGTCAGTTAAATTTATTTTTATAAATATATATATATATATATATATATATGCTGTGCCGAACACAGCAGCCTTTCTCATCTGCCCAGATTTTTAATTCATCTAACTCGAATGTTTCTAGATGTTTTTTCAATGTTTTTAGGGATGGCGCCTATTATTACGGGAGCAACTTTCATTTTCTTTTGCCAGATTCGTTCAACTTCGACTTGCAAATCGCGATACTTTGTAATTTTTTCAGTTTCTTTGTCGTCAATCCGACTATCTCTTGGTACTGATATTTCGACAAACTGAACACCCTTGTTTTCACTTTGTTCAACCACGGTTATATCGGGTGTATTACATTCCAAGCTTTTGTCAGTCTGGATTTTGAAATCCCAGAGTATTTTAGCTTTTTCATTCTCATTCACGTTTGGTGAACTTAATGCTTCCAATAGTCTTAAGATACTTGAAACTCGTACTTTTTACCTAAATGCCAGTGAATTATGTGAGCTACTTGATCATATTAATACTGTTATATTGCTAAGTAATAAATTTTATTATAATTTATTTAGTGTGGGAATGTCTTATAATTCACTTAATATAATATTAACATATGTTATATAATTATCGACTTATAAACGAAAATTGATGTTGTATTCTGGCAGTCAACGTAATTGAAAAATATTCCTGCATTTTACTTTCCTAAACAAAACCTATTACAATTCCACTATGCGTTTTCTGAAGAGATTTTGTTCGTTCCATTCTGTTTTCATCGGATGAAAGAACTAGGATTCGAATTAATTGAAAACAGTAATAATATTTTTCTGTCTTTCATGATTTCACAGCCCATCACTGAATTCGTGTTTGTTTCAGAATTCTTTAGATAGTAATTCTCCCATGGACGTTGCATGTGCATCTTGTGCTGTTTGTGCAGTTTAAACGGACTTTGAGAACTCTGTTAGACTACAGGTGCTTATGTAGTCAGAACTCTTTTCCTAAAAGACTATTGTAATTTGACTGAAACACTGCTTAGACATTTCTAGCGAATTGATATTGTGCTAAAGATTTGAAAGTACTAAAAAATCAGTTTTGAGCCTCCATTGCTGATATATTATACAAAAAGACATTTATTTTGAAACACCTGAGTTCGAGCAGGTTTAGGAAGCGAAGACCCTTTAAGAGGGCTCTTCAACTGGACGTGAGTTAGCCAATCCCCTACCAAGAAGGAAGGGTTTTTCTTTCCCGTTTTCTTCGCTACGAGGCAAACCACTCAGTAGAACATCCAATTTACAGACAAAAAAGAATATTTGTAGGCATAGAACTTACTAGCTTTTCCTCAATATTTAAAAAAAAAACAAGGATTGGACGTTCATGGCGCTTAATGCTTGCTACAACTACTGAGAAAGAAATCCTTCTTTCCTTAGGCCTCGACATATGGCATTCTTAATCTTCTTGTCCACCCTTCTTCCGCATATTATTTCAGTTCTCAATAAAAAGGAATGTTTTTCATATCTGTTTCCCCAATACGACACAATATAATTTACCTAGTCTTTTTTAAAATGTACCATATGTGTTTATACTTCACTAAATCAATACTTTTTCTACATACACGCGGAATAAGCTTCAATTACAGAAGATCAAGTTATTACTATGTATACTTACATCAAAGGAAAGCCCCGTTTCGAAAATATTTACTCGATATGTCCACTTCCTATATAATAAATAAATAAATTACCTTATATATATATATATATATATATATATAACAGTGATTTTTAAATCTCATAAAATAATTTGTCTGAGATAATTATAATCATAAGATATAAATGAATAAATCCTTGAAGTATACAACCGAACTATGTCTGCCATTCCTGCAGGAATGTGGTGTGCATTATTAGCATGTAAGTAGTCAAAAACTAGAGATTTCCGTACATTGTTGCATTCACATTATGCTTGAATTAATCTTGACTAGTATTATTGGAGTTAATCATGTGCATTTCTCTGATTTTCTCAATCACTTATAAAAACTCACTGGTGTCTGAGAGGGAAAAAATGGCTAATTAATTGAAGCAATATTTTTTCTTTACTGATTTTGTTTAACAGAATTAACAGGTACACAAACAGTTTATACTTTTAATTATTTAACCATGAAATGTAAGTAGAATAGACTATAATAGTAGAATAAGTAGAATGAAATGTAAGTAGAAAATAGACTGAGAGAATTAGACATAATTTGAACAGCCTTTAAGGAACACGATAAGTCAAAACTTAATATGAATAGTATCAATTTAAGAACTTTTAAACAAAATCCCCAAATCATTCTTTTTCAATTTTGATTTTATACTGAAGTTCACATAAGAGTGATATCTAAATTTTGTGAAGTATTTATATATATATATATATATATATATATATATATATATATATATATATATATATATATATATATATATATATATATATATATATATATATATATATATATATATATATATATATATATATATATATATATTGGATGCTAATCTAATCTTCTAATCGAACATAGCTGCACATCATGATCCAAAAGAAAACAAAATTGCTAACAAGAGTCAGTCAAGAAGTCAGAATCAAGTTATAGTGCAATATCGTCGAGGGTGGATTAAGAAATAGAAAATTTGCTCGGCTGCTCGTAAAACCAAAGTAATAGCCTTTTGAAGCCCTTCTAATCCTAAAATTAGCAGAGTGATAATCCCACATCGCACACAGTTCTTCCAAAGAAATTAGGTCGCTTGTGTTCAATATTTAATTTTCACAATGCACAGGTGCACTCACCTTTTGCTGCCATTGAAAAAGTCATCCTGCTGGATAAATTACTGAGAAGATATAGACGTTTGGATCTTTTAATTCTTAAATGATAATTATTCGTCGCTGTGAAGTGGGAAGTATTGATATGAACTGCCTCCCCCGGGTAACTGTTTTAGTTTAAATTTATTGAGTAAGAACTTCGTTTATGGGATGTCACCGTTTAATCGTTTAATTCCAATGTACAACTTGACACTTTTTCCACATTATACTTTCGTCCATTATCTTTTAGCCATACAGCCGGCTTTCTTAAATCATCCTGAAAGCTCTCCACATCAAACTAATTATTTATTATGCCCAATTTCACATTATCAGCAAAGAACTGAATATCTCCCTTCAACCTTCAAAACATTTCCTATATCATTTATGTAAAAATGGAAAAGTAATGTTCCAAACACAGAGCCTTTGAGCACGTTACTTGTCTCCTACTTCATCCTGGACTCTGCAAATACCTATAGTACATTTCGTTTATAAATTTTCAACAGTATTCCGTGGGGTATCCTATCAAACGCCTTATCAAATTCCAGCAAGTATCACTGTGTAGCTATTTCCCTCGTCCAGCTCAACTGTCACTTTATTATAGAATGGTAAGAAATTTGCTAAGGCAGTCCCGACCTTTCCCAATAGCGTATTATATTCTTATCCACCCTTTCCTGAATTATGTGTTTAACCACCTTTTCCAATACTTTTACCAAAACTGATGTATTCCTAGATATACAGACTTTTAAACCGAATGTCAACAAGTCCCTCCTTTCCCAACCCACTATCCATATACGGTACTAAAGTGCTATAAGTTGATCAGCCCACCTCTCGTGTACGTCCCAACTTAATAATAAAAAAAACCTCCCGAGATGGTGATTAGCCTGTACTTTTCCACTGTAGCCTTAGATCCTCCTTTATGCATAAGAACTATTTTACTCACCTTCCACACGCTATGGACTTTACCTGCTTTCAAAAAGTTAAATAGCAAATTAAGAGGCATTCACAATTTAATGCACATTCACGCAATATCCGAGCTGATAATACATCCAAAATTATATCAGTATTTGCATTTAAATTCTGCAATATCTTAAGTACCTCTGATTCCTTAACTTCAATTCTCATATCAGTTATTATATCTCATACCGAAATATCCTCCCACTTGGGTGATAAAATTTTGAAAACTGGTTTCTCAGTAACTCTACTATCACATCTGCCTCAGTGACCTCGCTCTCAATTCCTCTAAGCGCATGCGCCATCTTTACCCTTCTCCCTTCTGGTAGTCAATCGTATGGTAAAACCAGTAGCCAATCAAATATTTCATAAAAGATTATAAAAGGATTTCATTCTTATTATATTTTAAAATTAAAAAAAAAAGATTTCTTATGTAAGATATATTAAAACAGTTGATTGTGTGCAAATATTCCATGTTTACATCATGAAACATTTGTTTAAAAATTATAGCCTTTAGAGGTTGATTGTCCTCTCATACCTTTTGATTGCAATTTGTACACAAGCTGTAATAATAAAAGTTTTCGTGTGAAATAAGGCTTTTTTTTGCTCGACGATGCGAGCGCTTTGTTAACATTTCCATAGCTCACCAAAATTTCTCTCCCTTCTATTTTCAATCAACAGTAGACCTTATCAGTGCTACTGTAGATTGCCCGCATAAATACTTCGCAACCTCTTCAAACGCTTATGATCATCCACGTTGAGATGCACCTCATGTCTTGCGTACAGTTTTCTAGTGCTGTCAAAGACACTATAAACATCAACATATTCCAGACCTCTTTTATACATATTCTTATGTTATTTCTAAATTAATTTGACTTAAATGTAATCTAATCTGGAATAACGAAATATATTTTGAAGAAAGAAAAAGCCGCGATGCAGATAAATGATTCGAATTCGCACATGCAGTTTACGTAACCGAAAGTATTTATAAAAACATCGCGCCGTATGATCAACTCTAAAGTTGATCATAAGGCATGTGCAGCGCTTTGACCTTAGAGTATAAATACTACAGTATAACGCTACATTATAACAGGCATGGGAACAAATATTTTCTCCTCCGCTTGGCCGTCTATAAATGCGAAGGGCAGAGCTTGTTTATCTCTTCCAATGATGGCTGCAGCTGAGGAATGAATTAGACGCTCGAATGTTTACAAGATCTCTACGATGTTTATACCGGGAGAACCACTAGAGGTTGTCGTCTTAGAGTAAATCCAATGCGCCAAACGAATCTCTTACTTAATACATAATTACGTTCTTGGCTGATTGCTAGAAACACATATTCAACGAGCAAATCAGTTCCAATATCAAACTTTTCAAAATTTGATATCGGTGAACTTGAGTTAACATAGGCAAACTCCGCCATGGGATCCTTAGGGGTCTCATGCCAGTCGAAAGCCTAGATAAAGTAGGAGTGTCGGTCAGATGAGTGTTGATGCTCTCACCCTAAAAAGAAAAAAAAAAACACGATTTTTATCTGATGCCTATTCCTACGCGATCAACAGATAAAACATGCTGGCTCGGACATCGTCCGGATGAACATCCGTGATACCAATCTAGTTATCGGGGTTGGATCGAAATGTGGGATACCGAAAGGAAAAGGAAACTGAAACCGACAGAACAATTATCGATAGGGACATGGAATGTTCGGACACTTTGGATGTCAGGAAAAACAGAATTTCTTCGCGAAGAAATGAAGAGATATCTATGTGGTATACTAGGACTGGCAGAGATGAGATGGACATCACGAGGAGAGATAAATGGATCCAAAGTCATATAGTCAGGATATGACACCAAGCATGATGCAGGAGTTGGTTTAGTTCTTAATAAAAAAAAAAGCCAGAGAAGCACTCTTAGTCTACAAACCAGTCAATGACCAAATCATGGTAGCAAGTATTCAAGCAAAACCATTTAATATATCAATAGTCCATAGAGATGAACCCACATATGACAGAACAGATGAGGATATTGATTTATTTTACAAAGATCTAACAGAGACAATAGAAGCAATACAAAAGAAAGATATACTAATTATCGGTGAAGACTGGAAAGCCAGTTGGAATAGAAAACGATGGATAGGAAAGAAGCTTAATGAGAAAAATAGGGTTTAGGAGAACCAGGAGATGACAGTCTATAACATAAGATTCCAGCAAACTGAGTGTTGAAAATGAATACGTGAGTAGTATGGGTGGAACTCTGAACCAGATCAAGATCAAGATAAGTTAGGAAATCGTGTCGTGATTGGCTGTTCATCTGATGACGTCATTTTGTGTGTGACGTCATGAGTTTTGAATGTAATTTCCCTGGGGTCATATGTGTCAGTGACGTCAGTTCTTGTGTTTTGGTTCACATAAGGAATTGTGGGTATGGGTGGAACTTCTGACCAGATCAAGATCAAGATAAGATAAGGAATCATGATGTGATTGGTTGTTCAGATGATGATTGCATTGTGATTGTTTGTCATGAGTTTGGAATGTTTGGAATTTTTCTGGGAACATATGTGTGTGTGTGTGTGTATGTGTGACGTCACGTTGTTTGTTTGGTTCGCATATGGAATTATGGGTGATGTTTAGAGAAAAGGATTCATGTCGTGATTGGTGGGACACTCTTAACCAAATAGGGGTTTGGTGAATGGGGGAAGTGCGTCAGTGTCCTGTATGTGTATTGTTATCAGATGAAGGTAAGTGACGTCATTTGTTAGTTGTAAATAAGTGACGTTATGGTTTTGAATGGAAAAGGAAGATATATAGTGGATAAGGATTCGTGTCATGATTGTTGGGACACTTTACACCAAACATGAGTAGTATGACTGGAGGGAAATGTGTCCGTGTCTTCGATGTGTGTTGTTATGAGGTGTAGATAAGTAAATGGTTTGCGTATGGTATTATAAATGATGGTAGTGATAAGATAGAATTTGTAATGTTTGGAATTTCGCCAGGGGTACCCCTTCTGTCAGGGACATCATGTGGTGTGTTTGGTTCGCAATAAGCATTGTGGGTTTTTAGAGATAAGGAATCGTGACGTTATGTGTTTGGAAATTTCTGGGGAACATATGTCTCTGTCATATAACGTGGTGTTTTGGTTTCCCTCTGTAATTGTGGGCGATGTTTTTGAGATAAGATATCTTGTATTTTCCCAGGGTGACACACATCCATCATTGTCGTTCATTTTGCTTTTGTTAGTCTATCGGTATCGGCACGACTTTTCCAATATATGTGATATTTTTTTATGTTAATTTTAGACTGTGGGAATACTTAAAGTCGAGATGGCAGCAGTTTTTAGACCTTTTATGTATTATTAATTATATTATGGTATCACATCAAACACTCACACACGCATGCATGCACACACACACACACACACACACACACACACACACACACACACACACACACACACACACACACACACACACACACACACACACACACACACACACACACACACACACACACACACACACACACGTTATTTCTTATCAATAGCTGAGTATGGATAGTTTTAGTTTAGAATTGAGAGGTTGGCAACATTTAGACATTTATGAATAATTAATAAACGCTGGTGTCCCCTCATACACACACATTAGACATGAATTACAATTATCACATTATATGTTTAAGTTAAACAAAAAATATTAACTTACTTTCCAGAATATGGCGGTTTGGAACACTTGAGGGTTCTGAATAATCTATATTGTTGATTTTTAACATATTCTCACACCACAAAACACACACACACGCACACACAACAAGGTCTGAAATGTAGTTGACTGTTTTTCATTATAGATTACTGGGGCATTTCGTTTATTTCCTTCGCTAATGGCAAAGCTTTTTCCCCCACACTTCTGGACCTTTCTCTGCTTAGCAACATCCTGGAATAAAAGTAAACTCAAACTTGCCTTTCTGTTAATTTCACAATATTTGTGACTTTGATTTGTTTGCGTTTGTACTTTCTTCTATGACCTCATTTTTTCCGGATTTAGTTACTGTTCCTCTTTCAGAACTATGGGAAGCTTAGTTTAATCATTTTCTAAATAAATAATCACATGCTTTATTTGGTGACTTGTTGTATTATTGAAAAGCTATCATTTCCCAATGGTTGCTCGTTCATTCACTTACACACGTGACTAAGTGATTTTACATTCATCGCAATCACTTCTTATCTCTCGATGCAAAGTTTTTGATATGGCTCTCTATTATTAGTTTTTTTTTTCAAATTGATTGGCTGTATATCCTTTATTTCAATTTTAAATTAAGTTGCCTACATATTCTAACGGATTAACTGAGTAAAATTAATAAACAAATAAATTGTATGTGAATTTATTTTCCCAACGCTGTAGATATGTCTCATATCCAGTCACAATTTCTTGTACCTCGGTGAGAAATCGTGTCTTTAGATTGAAAATCTTCGTTCCCGTGAGTAATTGTTACTGTAGTAACTTAAAAGCTTACATTTTATTATTTAAAACCAATTACATATAATACTAATCAGAATAACATAGCAAAAAATAAATAAATATATAAATAAATAAATAACTGATTGTCCTTCTCTGTTAATTTTACCTTTGATTCCTTGTGCTCTTAGTCTATTTCTGTAACTGAAATTTATTTCATTTATTTATTTTTCTTTAGCATTAGCAAGTTAAGTAATGGATATTGAGACAAACAAGATTTTGAAATTTCCGTGAGTGTTTTCTTATAGAATCCAAAGACACAATTACATTATTAGCTATCACATCTGTCTTTCCTTTTTTTAAAAAAGTTTGGGAAAGGTGATGGGTTTAACTATCTACTGTCTCTATATAAAGTAACCAATTCTAACAGTCATACTTTAAGTATGACTATTTTTTTTTCTACTCTGGTGCAGCTATCTACAGATATAGTAACAAATTGTTACTTTTCAGGTGAAATCTTCTCCATTAAAATTCTAGCTATTAATTTAATACTCGATTACTTTTGCTTGCAAGAGTTGACATATTTTCATGAAAAATTTGAGGGTTTGCAAGAACAAATAAGGCTCTTAATTCACTGAGTGGATTTTCAAAAAAAAAAAAAACTCTCTTATTTTTTAGCAAGAAATATTGCAAGAAAAAATTTTCTTTTGTACTTTATTCATTTCAAAAGATACGATTATATTATTAGCTATCACATCCATCTTTTTTTTGTTCATTCTCCTAACGGAATAGTATTGATTATTTAAATCTACACATTTTATTTAACTGAAATATTATTTACAATGTTATCTTTTTTTTTCAATCTAACATTCCGAAATTAAATAAAGTGAAAAGTGCATTCTATTTCGTTCCTTACTATTGTTGTAACATTAGCGCTCAGTTTATGATTTAGCAATGCTTTTCCGATTTTTTTTTTCACTTCTATTCCTGGGATCGTGTTACTGTAGTAAAATTAAGGTTACGCCATTTGTTCATTTAAATTTGCAAATTTATTTGAGTGAAATATTATTTACAAATTGTATTTACTGAATATAAAACACAGAAAATAAATAAAGTGAAAAATACAATCTATTTGTTTTTGTTTAGTCATCTTGTCGTTAATTTTGCAATGTTATTCAAAGGTTTTACCCATGCTTGCAGAATTGCCATCATGTGGTTTTTGCCAATGTATCTCTCATTTAACTATTTATTCAATTGTGATGATTGAGAATTTGTTACTGTAGTAAAATTAATGGTAACATTATTATTTTTTTTAAATCAATACATATATTTTTGAGCGTTTTTAAACAGAATCTTTTGTTATCTTTCCAAAAACATAGAAAAGTACACGTTATGTTTTCACGTTTTAGACATCCAATTTCATTTAAATCAAGAACAGGTCTCCCAATTAACTCCATTAATATTTTTGTTTTTTCTCTTCTTTGGCGAGCAATATTTGATATTTGGATGTTGATTCTCTTATCCCATTTCTTAGTTTGTCCAGTGATAGTAAACAAATTTACTACATCAGTTGATGATTATTTTTTTATTAACCAGGAATTCTGTTTTTTAACTCTTTTTTAACAATGCATATCTCACAATAATTCCATCAGAAATCAAATTTCTTTAGGAAATAAATTTGAAGCCTTATTCAAAAGAAATTCAACATCAATTATACCAATGATTACTGAAAATTCGTATCTTTCACCATTTCTATTATTCTTCTTACATTAATTCATTTGGCACCACAAATAAATATAGGAGACATTAACATAAATACTCTAGACCACGTTTCTTCAACCACTAACACATATCTTGATATACTAAGTCAGTACAACATAAACCTTACCATTAACACCCCAACAAGAGAAGAAATACTCAATAATTCACTAACACAATGATGCATTGATCATATCAACATACGGGCTGCCATCCATACATATACATCATCAGTAATTAACGTAAAAATTGCCGATTACTACTTTGTCTCAACTTCGTTTTATTACGTTTTCTACCCCCTCGCCCCTTCCACCACCACAAAAGTCGACAAAACTCGATCATACTAAAGAGCATTGTCGATAACCAAGTAAAAAATACAGACTGGAATTCCCTACTTAAAATAAACGATCCTGTAACATTATACGAGAATTTTCAACTAAAGTTCAGAGAAATATACAAAAAAGCAACAAAACCTACACCAACGAGGCGACAAACAGACAGCAATCCATGGATAAATGACGACATATTAAATACTATTACTCTAAAAGAAAATCTATGGAAAAAACTTAAAAATCACCCAGTGACACACATTTACAAACCTTATACAAAAACACAAGAAATCAACTAACAACAAAACGTCGTGTGGCAAAAAGACGCAACGACTTCCAAAAATTCATGGAATATAACGACAACATCAAGCAAACATGAGCTACACTCAGCGAAATAGTAATTCGAAAAAAGAAAACTTCAGCACAAGATTTTATTGCAAAAAGCTTCGGTCAGGACACAAAACCAAGAGGAATTAGCAGACTCATTCAACCATGCTTTCACAAACAACATTACAAACTCAAAAAAGACAAACTACCAACGATCAAGTAAAAATTACCTAAACAAATTCAACAACAAACGATGTATTTTCCACCCATAACAAAACAGGAACTGAAAGAAGCAATCCTACAACTAAAACCAAAGACCACTCCAGAAATAGACAAATTATGACTCACAGTTCTTATAACACACTTTGAACAAATAAATCCAATACTTCTGAAACTCGTGAACATAATATTCGACACAGGCATTATTCTACAACAACTAAAAACTGCATTAATTACGCCAATATACAAGCATGGCAAAAGAAACGATACTCAGAACTACAGATCAATAGCTACACTACCCGTCATCTCAAAAATTCTAGAAAAAATATCACACACCAGGCTACAGAATTATTTACAGAAGTTCAACATCATTTCACAACACCAATACGGATTTCAGAAAACAAAAAGCACCATTACTTTATTAGAAGACATCGCCGACACAATAAACAAACCTCTCGACAAAAACAAGTACGCCATCCTCATACTGCTGGGCCTAACCAAAGCATTTGACACACTTGAATATGAATTACTACTCACCAAACTATACTCAATAGGTATAAGAGGAACACTGCATACAAACTGCATTCAAAAGCTACCTCTCAAACAGAACACAAGTAACAAAAATAGGTACATGTCACAGTTGGAGTATTCAAGTAAAACACGGTGTACCTCAAGGTGCCATATTATCACCCACTCTATTCAATATATACATTAACGATGTTCATAACATATCCATAAGAAGTCAAATATTTCAATACGCAGATGACACTGCACTACTAGCAATCCACGCAGACATTAACACAGCTCTCCGCAAAGCACAACAAGACCTAAACGAAATCACAACATACTTCCACCAAAACGCAATTCTAATCAACGGCACCAAAACACAGATATTGATAATACACAACCCAAGAATCATACGCCCTGCATCACTGTCGATACATTGTCACACATACCGCTGCATTAACAAAAATACCTGCCAATATTCCGAAATCAAACCTGTAACACACGCAAAATACCTCGGTCTCTATATAGATTCCCAACTTAAATGGACAAAGCATATAGAATACCTACACACCAAACTCCGGATCATCGCAGCAACACTCTTCCAAAACTCTACAGTCTATGCTTCCAAAACGAAGTTTTGGAAGCGTAGTGTAGCACTTTTTGAAGTTAAATTTTTTGAGAATCTTTACTAGTTTTGGTGAAAAAGAGCTGATGTAAAGCAAGGAGATGAAGGCTCTTGGGGGAGGGTTTAGGTTTTAAACTACACCTCGTTGGTGTAGGTTTTGTAGCTTTTTTGTATATTTCTCTGAACTTTAGTTGAAAATTCTCGTATAATGTTACAGGATCGTTTATTTTAAGTAGGGAATTCCAGTCTGTATTTTTTACTTGGTTATCGACAATGCTCTTTAGTATGATCGATTTTTGTCGACTTTTGTGGTGGTGGAAGGGGCGAGGGGGTAGCAAACGTAATAAAACGAAGTTGAGACAAAGCAGTAATCGGCAATTTTTACGTTAATTACTGATGATGTATATGTATGGATGGCAGCCCGTATGTTGAAAAAATTTAACTTCAAAACGTGCTTCAATACTCTTCTAAAACTTCGTTCATTACTTTGCAAACATAAACAGAAACATCCTCCTAATCAGTTTCCAGGAGTCTACAAGATTTTCTGTGATTGCCGAAAGCCATATTATGGACAGACTGCTAAATCCGTCCTTCTACGTTTGGATGAACACCGTAGAGATATCTCCTATAACAGGACTAGAGCTAGCGCTCTCTCTAGCCACGTTCTCTTTTCTGCTAACTCAGACGAAGGCCGCCAGCACATTGTAAACTGGACTCAAACTGCTAACATCCATGTGTGCTACGATGAAATCGAAATAAAGATTGTTGAATCTAGAGAAATTTCTCTAGATCCCTCTCATATCAACAACTGCTTGAGTTACAATCTCTCGGATGCACACATTGCTTCTGTTCAGTACTGGCGCACTCGCGACTGCGCATAGTATTCGTTTGTATGGAACTCATACTTGCATTTCTTCAAACATGCTACTGTTTTTTTACTTGTTCTGTTAGTACAATTTTAAGTCTCTCTAGTTTTTATATATTTTTTTGAGTATGATATGATACCTGATGATGTTCATGTAACGAAACTAGTAAACTAATAGTATCTTGTTAATATATCTTGTCATCTTTTATCTCGGTAATAGTCATTTAAGTTAAGTTATTTTATAATATTCCAACCGAGTAAAAATGAATTGTCAATATATATATATATATATATAAATTAATGAGAAATAATAATTGTTATTATTACTATTATTAACTGTTATTATTACAAGTGAGAAATAATAAAATGTTAAAATTTATTTTTTTTAAAAAAAAAAGTTAATTAATAATTAAAAAGACATTTCTAACAATCATCATTATGAATATTATAATAATGTAAGCTATAAACAGTTATTGTTATTATTATTACTTAAAAAACTTTATGTTCGCGAATGTATTTGTTATGCATAATTGTGCTCATATAATGTATGTAATTTATCTGAGAAAAATAAAAAATTATTATTATTAAAAAAATTATTATTATTATTATTATTATTATTATTATTATTATTATTATTATTATTATTATTATTATTTTACTGATTATTAGCCCTGACCTTATATTTTATGTCAACTTTCTGTTACAAAATTCTAAACAATTAGAACTTTTCACGAAGAAACTTTCAAAGAATTTTGTGGCTGCCCAATTATTTTTACTTTACCAGATATAAAACACCACAACACAATAATACAATAGCTGCAGTAGATGAATGATTCCCTTAAATCCAAAATCATTCGACTCAATTGTTCATCCTTATAGTAGTGTTTACCGTACCCTACCATACCTTAACCTGCCCGTTCCTTCCAAAATGAAACCTTTGCATAGATGATTCAATGACATACTTTCACATGTTGCAGGATACTGTTGATGTATTTTTATCTTACTTTGTGTGGGGAAAGGTAAAAATTTATATTTGTGTTATCTGGAAAGTACCAACCTTTTTCTATACCAAACTTTAAGAGTTCAAGTCACCTTTTGTGTTAAATTATCTGCTGTCTCTCTGTAATCCAGCAAATTCTAACAGCTCGGATTTTCGAGTAGGGAAATGAAATGTTTTCAGAGCAAAAAAAAAAAAAAAAAACGTCTTTTTTGTTTCTGCTCCGAAGTTATCACTATCAGTTGGAGTTGACATCACTAAAAGATTATTCGCAAATGACAACCTCACTCATCTCCACTAGGCTGAGCAGACATCTTCTGGAGGATAGGGGAGGGGATGGGACTATTATGGGGATGGGCGTGTTGGGGAGCATTGCAGGGAAGACCACTGTCACCCTCTCAAATCGTGCATTTTTTTTCTCAGTTGTAGGTGAGATTACTAAAAGATATTGGCAAACAGCGATCTCTCTCCTCTCTCCATGGATGAGCAGACCTGGAAGAGAAGGAAGGTGGGGGGAGCCTTGAAGGGAAGACCATTGTCAACCTGTCAACTACCCTTTCACTTCCACCATGTTAGTGTTGTTGTTTTTTCATCCCAACAATTTTGGACATCTGCAAATGGCTAGCTCGCTCATCTCATTGGTTATCAGTTTGAGTTGACATTACTAAAAGATATCAGCAAATGGGGAGCTCGCTGATCTCACATTGGAGGAATTCGAGCCAGAGAGATAAATTTTGTCTCATGATATCTCTAATCGTCATCAAATCCACCAGCACGTAAAAATATGTCTGTGAATCATCTGCATGAAAGTTTCATTTTTGAAGGAATGGTCAGGGTAAAGATCAGGATCAAGTATTTAGTACTATAAGGAAAAACAAATGAGTCGAGTGCCTTTTCAATTACTGCAATTCCTTCATGCAGTGCAGATATCATATTGTGTTGTGGTGTTTTGTGTCCAGTAAAGTAAAATAATGAGTGAACCACAAAAGTCTTTAAAAAATTTTCTTTCTTCAGGAAAATAGCACGAGACAAAACTCTTCACATATCTCTAAAAGGAGGGAAACTGATTATTATTTTAGAGGACACGTACATTGTGATGTATTTATCCAGAACCATTTGGGAAGAATATTCAGCAAGCATGATGATAACCTCGTCTACTTGCAAAGAAGAGTTGATGGATCTCAGTGGGTGTTGTATTCTGAAATACCGAGATTGGGAATTAATGCTCAATGATACAGGAGATGGTGGATGTCTTCTCTATTAGTAGTGAAGAAGCTGAGAGATTTTCACCAATCTTTTAGAAAATGATAATCATTTACTATTTTTGGAACCTGAATTACCACCAATTCATATCATGGGGAAAATTATCGCTAATCATCTAAATACAGCAATGGTAAAATTGGACCTTTAAGATTTTATTTATTTTGATAAAGAATCTTTATTTTGGGATATTACAAACATTTTACAAAAACTGCTTGTGTATATCTGGTGACAAAAGAATACACAGAAAGCTTAATGAGGCATGGTGTCATTTCAGGACTGATGCAATATCAAATGTAAATAGGTGTACTCAGTATAGTATCTGATCTGAAATCTCTATTGCTTTACCAACTATTTTGATGTAATATAACCAAGAAACAGTAAGTAACGAACATTTCCTTTATTGAAATCTTTTAAAAATGTTAAGAGTGTAAACTAAATATTGTGAAATATTTTAAGTAATTACAAGTTTCGAATTTTTTTCTTCTCTGTAAATAATAATATTTCAGAAAAAATAAAATATGCATTTGTAAAACTTAAATGAACAAATGTGTGTGTTGGCATTGTGTTTTCTACATTAAAATTTATACTCATATATTTTGTTTAGAATTTGATATTTAAATCCATAACTTTAGACCTTAATACAATTCTGTTTAATTATTGTAAAAAAAACGACTATTGCGAAATTAATGCCAGGAACATGGGAAACCTAATATCCTGTAATTAGGTACTTAGAAAATTGTCTAATGCTACTTATTGACATTGTTTCAGTCATTTGTAAACATTTCGTTCACGTACTCGAAAATCTGACCTGTCCCCCCCCCCACCCCCCCCCCCCCCCACCCCCCCCCCCCCCCACCCCCCCCCCCCCCCACCCCCCCCCCCCCCCACCCCCCCCCCCCCCCACCCCCCCCCCCCCCCACCCCCCCCCCCCCCCACCCCCCCCCCCCCCCACCCCCCCCCCCCCCCACCCCCCCCCCCCCCCACCCCCCCCCCCCCCCACCCCCCCCCCCCCCCACCCCCCCCCCCCCCCACCCCCCCCCCCCCCCACCCCCCCCCCCCCCCACCCCCCCCCCCCCCCACCCCCCCCCCCCCCCACCCCCCCCCCCCCCCACCCCCCCCCCCCCCCACCCCCCCCCCCCCCCACCCCCCCCCCCCCCCACCCCCCCCCCCCCCCACCCCCCCCCCCCCCCACCCCCCCCCCCCCCCACCCCCCCCCCCCCCCACCCCCCCCCCCCCCCACCCCCCCCCCCCCCCACCCCCCCCCCCCCCCACCCCCCCCCCCCCCCACCCCCCCCCCCCCCCACCCCCCCCAAAATGTTAAATAACCCATTCATTCGATTAAAAGTTTTTTTTTCTTTCTTTCCGATACTCGGAGATTTCTTCGCTCAAAAGAGGCAAACCGGCTGCGTGAACACACAAATCTACAAATAGAAAATACTTATCTACTAGAGGGATAGAGTAGAAAAATGTCAAACAGGCTACATTAAATTGTCTGAAGCCCCTAATCAGGGAATTCAACCATTTTGGACGGTAGAGAAATGTTTAGGATTGGATGTAGTAGTGGATAGTTTAGCCAATTCCAGCAAAATCCTGTAAAGGTAAAGAGAAGATTTCTTGAAACCTCCTCTTCACTTCTGTTAGATGAATTCATCAAATTATAATCAGGCAATCGATTTCTATAATCCTCATACATTCCCTCAACACACGTAATATTTTCCAATTACCTTCTATTTTCTTGAGACCAGTCAAATATGGGCAAGTGAACCAAGCGTCTTAATATGGAATATTGACCTAAATGTAGACTTGTATAACAGTATATTTACTTCTCTACTTCTACACGTGAAGTGCCTTTCAATTATTCATACAATCTTCTGGGGTTTACAATTTGTATTTAAAATTTGTTTAGTGAACTGAAATTCCCATTGATCAAAATACTGAAATATTTGTATCCATTAACCTTTTTTTTTTTTCATGACTACAAATATGTGTATCCATACCTTACTTTCTTCACAAACCGCATATACTTGCATTTTTAATATTCAAATTTCAACCGCATCTTCCGACAATCACTTTCTAGTGATCTAAGATCATCCTGTAAACAGTTTAGGACATGCGAATAATAGACTCCAAATCCACATTGTCAGGAAAGAAAGAAATTCCATTCTTAATATTTGAACCTTCATCATTTATGATTATGTTAAACAACATGAATTCAATATAGTGGAACCCATCTTCTAACAATCTGGTTAGTAGAAATCTCCCCTCTGAATTCTAATTCCCTACTTCTATCAGTCAGCCAGATTCTCTCCCTCTCATAAGCTGACCATGAATACTTATTTGGGATATTTTAATCATAGCACCTTATGTGGTTCACCCACTGTCAAACGTTTTGCTCGCATCAAAGCTATTATTACGCTGATCTGTTTGCTTCGCTAACCCTCCTTAGGTACCGAGGTAAGTAGTCTGTTCACTACCGATCATTCCTTAATTAATCAACGATACATCATTGATGCGATATGATTCTTAGTTCATCATTCGTTTACTTTTTCAATAATAATATCAAAACTTTCAAGCTTATATAATTCCTTCATTGTCACTTAATCCAGTTTATTATCAAATTTAGATGAATTGTGGCTTCCATCTTAATAAGAGTTAGAACCTCCTTTGGATTCAATGAGTTTTATCAGTCTTACAGGGTATTTTCAAGTGTACAAGCATGCGATAGCGATCAATAGGATTCCTGGATTGTAGTAGGGCATCTGAAACTTTATCTCACCCGACGCTCCAGTTCATCCCACAGATCTTAAGTAGGGTTCTTAGGAAGCAGTCAAGGGTGGTGACGTTCATGTCCACAAACCACACAATTACAGCAACTGCCTTGTGACAAGGTGCATTATCTTGCTGAAAGAGACAATGGTCTGTTCTGTAGAAAAGCCACAAAGTAGGAAGCATTGTATTGTCCAGATTGTTCAAATACCGCTCAGAGTTCAACGTTCGTGAACCAAGTATAGAGGTATGAAACCAGACTAGGACATTATGATCACACCAGCATTTCCGAATTCCATAGTTGTGTATCTGACACACCGACAGTGGTGCACCTGCTTCCTGTAGGATGTAACGTGATTCGTTGCTCCATTACACCGCTTTCCATGCTTCCACATCCTACAGTACACGCTCTTGGCACCAGTGAAGAAGCTGCATATTGCTTCGGGTATGGTGTGACTTAATTATTGCGGTCCTACCGTGGAAATTAATATTTTTTAGTTGAGTTTTACAAAAGTTTGAAGTTTCTTTCATTTACTCCCACAAATTTCTTTGCTTTACTATTTGTATTTAAAATTTGATTATTGAACTTAATTTACTCATTAACCAAAATACTCAAATCTTTGTGTTTATTATTTTTATTAATGAATATAAAGACTGATATCCATACCTTATCTTCTTTCCGAGCCGGATATTATTATTATTATCTGAGACCTCCAGGGAGTCAAGGACTCATCGAGGAAGGCTGTAAATTATCGAACCCAACTATCATACCTTCCCTTAAATTCATTTACACAAGATGCACTCACTACCCCTAAGGGCAAATTATTCCACTCACTCACTCACTCACTCACTACTCTCTGGGAGAAAAACCTAGCCTTTACCTCTTTCTTGACTGAGAACAACCTTAACTTCCGTGGATTTCCCCGTGTTCTCTTCCCGCCTTCCTTATAACGAAAATGTTCATCATTTGAAATGCTATAACACCCACTCAAAAGTTTATAAACGTCTATCTTCTCACCCCTTTTTCTCCTGTTAACCAGAGTCTGCAAGCCACATACTCGCAACCTGTCCTCATAATCTAAATCCCATAATGCGGATATAATCTTTGTAATTCTTCTTTGCACGCTTTCCACAGCTTCTTTATCCCTTTGGAATTCGGGAGACCAAACCTGCAACAGTAATCCAGGTGTGTTCTTATCAAAGCCTTATAAAGAGGCAAAATTACTTCCTTATTCTTACATGTCAAGGTTCGCTTCGACATAGCAATTATCCTCTGAGTTGTATTTGCAACTTTTGCTATGTGGCCTTTGAACTTTAAATTCTTATGCCACAATATACACCAAGATCCCTTGCCTCTTCAGTTTCTTGTAGCATAACCCCGCTAATAAAATATGCCTGGAACTCTAATAACGCCGAAGTGTATAACTTTACACTTACTAACATCAAACTGACAGCCATTTTCATTTGTTCAAATTTCCAGTCTTTTAAAATCATTTTGTAAGTGCTGAATATCAGTAGCATCCCTGATTGCCCTGCCTATCTTCGCAGCATCAGCAAACAATTGCACATCTGATGATAGACTCCGCTTGATGTCATTAATATATCGATTGAACAATAATGGCCCAAGGGCTGAACCCTGAAGTACACTACTAGTTACCTTAAATCTGGCAGATTCACCTCAACTGTATACCACTTTTTGATATCTGTCTGTCAACCATCCCCTGATCCAAGTTAGTAGATTATATTTCAATCCCATACTCTTTAGTTTAAGAAACAGCCTATCAAATGCATTAGAAAAATCTAACATTATCATAGTGTATCCATTGCCTTTATCCAACTCGGCAGTAACATTGTTATAAAATGTGTTTTTATATAAAATGTGGTGAGTCAATGCTGTCTACTATAGGTTTCAGTGGATAGTTTTCTTTGTGTACCTTCGCGAGGCCATATAATCTTGGAATGAGGGAGTGTAAAGAGAGGTGTAAAATCTTAGCACTCTTAAATTCAGATAGTTATTTGGAAATTGAGAGAGACCCAACAAGAGAAATACACAATAGAACCAATAATCTCCTACAAAAGACCACAGAAATTCCACGGAATACACAGCTCTCCATCCGCTCTTTACACCCCCTTATTCCAAGGTTATATGGCCTCCCGAAGGTACATAAAGAAAACTATCCACTGAGACCTATAGTAGACAGCATTGACTCACCCACATACAGGTTATCCAAATATTTGACGTCATCGTTAAAAGCTTATGCGGGAAAATCTTCTTCTTATATTAAAAACTCAACAGATTTTGTCTCTAAAATAAAGGACCTAAAACTAAAATCTTCTGATATCATGGTGAGCTTTGACGTGGTAGCACTCTTTACCAACGTTCCGACACAGGACGTTCTCCATATTTTAAAAAACAAGATTTCAAATAAAATGTTCTCTCTGTTATCTCACTGTGTAAACTCTGGATATTTTGAATTCGAAGGTAAACTATACAAACAGGTCAAAGGATTAGCTATGGGAAGCCCCCTCTCTCCTGTGTTAGCCAACATTTTTTTCTAGGACTTGGAAGAAAAGGCAATCTCCTCTTTTATTTTAAAACCACAAATTTGGCTTAGATATGTGGACGATATATTCCTCATGTGGGAGCATGGTACTGAGAATCTCCACAAGTTTCTCGACCACTTAAACAACCGCCATCAAGATATAAAATTGACTATGGAGATTGAAGAAAATAGTTCCATCTGTTTCCTAGATGTTAAACTCACCAAGATGCCTGAATCAATTAAAGTCTCTATTTTTAGAAAGCCAACACACACAGACAGATATTTGCATGCGTCCTCCCATCACCATCCAGTGCAAAAGTTGGGTATTATATCAACTCTAGTGAATCGTGCAAGATCTGTACTATCAGATGAAGAAGAACTGAAAAAGGAACTACAACATCTTAAATGGACCTTTAAAAACAATGGCTACTCTTTAAAAAGTATTAACAACCAATTATCCCGCCATCAACGTAGCAACGTAGAGACACAGGACGACTCCAAAGGGCATATCGTCTTGCCATATATCAACACACTATCCAAAAAGCTGAGTAGAATTCTAAAGAAGTTTAACATAAAAACGTGCTTCTCGACTCTGCCAAAAATAAGATCACGCTTCAACAACTATAAACAACCTCACAACCATCTACAATTCTCAGGTGTATACAGGGTCACTTGTGAATACGGAAAGCCTTCTATGGGCGGACAGAGAAATCTATCCTCCTACGTCTTGAGGAGCACCAGAGAGACTATGCTTACAAGAGAACCAGAGCAACTGCTCTGTCAGGCCATGTCCTGCTTTCAATAAACACGAACAACAAAAGCCACCAACATGAAATAAATTGGACATCAACTTCAAACCTACACATCTGCCATGATGAGATAGAGCGCCGCATTGTCGAGTCAAAAGAAATCACATTGGACCCTTTTCATTTGAATAATAATCTTAGCTATAATTTTCCTGACTCTTTCAACTCTACTATTAGATAATGGAGATCGCGTGATTCCACACACGCACAGGTGTACAACAATAGAACTTTAACTCGGACTGTAGTTCAAGCTCATAATAACTGTAATTTACAGTCGAATATTATGGCTTTATAAATGTATAGCTTTAGAGTGTGTCAATGTTAATTTAAGTGTCTTTTAATATCTTTCTATGTTTTTTCGCCTGATGAAGTCATTCTTAACGAAACATGTTGCGTTTTTTCAAATAAATGTCATTGTGTTATAATTCTCGGGTTTAAGTCAGTTAATTTAGAAAAATGAACATATCCCAACCCCGAGTTAATAGTACTAATCATATACTGTATATATATATATATATATATATATATATATATATATATATATATATATATATATATATATATATATATATATATATATATATATATATATATATATATATGTAGAAAGTATTGCTAAAATTATAGTAAAACCAGGTTTAAAATTACTTGGTATCTTTAACATATATATATATATATATATATATATATATATATATATATATATATATATATATATATATATATATATATATATATATATATCCTTTTTTAAATGCTCCTGTAGTATTTTAATCTGTCATAGTGTTATAATGTTTGTTTCCACTGATATAAACATCTTGTAATTTTGTTATTTCCCTACTCATCTCTAAATTTATATCACTTACTACAGCTTCACAAAAATGTAATCTAGTGACATTTTTATAATCTAATTTCTCATTTATGGCGTAAGTAGCAGAAGATTTTAATGCTAATGGCTTGAAAATCAGATTTCATTTCCAACTTTTGATAAAACAAGGTATTCTGAGTTTTTTGAGTTCACGTATCCAATTCCGGAACAAAAATTACCTACCAAATTAGAATCTTCTGAATATTTCCATTTTCTAGACGACTCTAGACTTGTATCTTGTATTTCAACCAAAGGCTAGGTACAACTACAACAGAAAAAAAATTTCTGTTATTCGTATAATTAATTTTTCTTCTTCCTAACTAATTGTGAATAATGTACTACATGAACAAATTTATTTATTTATTTATTCGCATGGAGTTCCCTCCCTTATCTCCCACGTGCCTATTGGGGTGAGGTGAACCCGTCATGGGGGTGAAGTATTTATGGTTGTAGATACGTGTGTTGACGGGACGATTTGCCTGTTTGGGGGATGAAAAACCCCAGGTAAACTGATGGAAAAAAAGGGTAAAAAACCCTGGTGTCTGCGCCCAAGACCGGCTAACTTAGCTATGAGAGATCCTTAAGCTCCTCACGTCAGCGACGGAAATCGAACCTAGGACACTCCTTCCTCAGGCATATGGTTGCGAAGCGCAAAGCCACTAGGCTTACCGCGAGGACACATAAACAAATGAAAACAAATAAACAAACAAAAAAAACCCACTTGTGCAAAACAATATATTTATATGACAAAGGTGTGTACTAAGTACTTCAAATCACATTTAGATTATGTAAAATTATTTTCCGCTTTAAAAACTTCATCTACAACAGGTGATGAAAAATGCTAGTGAATCAACGCCTAGCCGGGATTCATCACTAAGCTTTTATGATAGCACCATTAAGTCATGGGAGTACCTTTCCACAATCATTAACATGATAAAGAAGCAAACAAAAAATACCTATGTTTTAAACATGCACTGCATCAAAGACGTTAACTAACACTCAATGTATACAAGGTGCCTCGCGCCATCTAACCAGTTACTTGTTTTTAGCCGATATTAAATAGAGGAATATGATACTCCCAAATCAGTGCCACTGTTTTTGGGTGAAATGGCTGGGAGAAGATTATTGACGGAATTTGCATGAAGCGTTGTAATAGGAAGCCATCTTGCTGGCCTAATCTGTTCGACAAATTGTGCCATCCTAGGTCAACCGTCAGTAACGCCATACTGAGATGGAAGCGTATGGAGTTAATTTTAAGTACTACTAGCAGTGGATGACCCATTACACTCAGCGGACGTGAAGTTAGGGTGCAACAAAGGATAATATGTAAAAACTACCATTCATCGGCCGATCTAAACGGTGAATGCGGAGTTCTGAGCATCGACCGGAATTCTAATCTGCACAAACTAATTCAGAATCAAGTCAAACAGCATGGATTTCCATGGCAGTACCGCAATATGGCAGCCTCACATTACCCGAACCAACAAGCAACGTTGGCCTCAGTAGTGCAAAGAGCGTGTGCAGTGGAACGTGAAGGATTAGAAAGCTAATTCTGATAAAAAAATCAAGCTATTCGACAGAGCTGACCTACAATCTAATACTTTGATGAAAGGTTTACAAAAAAATAAGGAGATTATTGAACTTAAATAAGTAATAGATTATTCCTCTAAACTCCTCTCAATGAAATGAGATAAATAAGCTGTAAATCGTTTAGTGATATTAATTTCCTGGAATTTTTCAATTGTTTTTATTATATTTAAATTTAGAAAATACGCTAGTATTTACTAAATCAGTTTAAAAAATCAGTTTATATCAGTATTAGTTTATATTTTCTACACAAAATACATTTTTATTTTCTAATACATATTATTAGAAATTATTATTATTATTATTATTATTAAACTATTCTTTGCAAAATCTCTCGCGTACTGCCGTGCATTAAAGTGTACACTGAAATATGAGGAAGCTACGCTGAAATACTCAGCTTGAACCTTCTTTATCAAAGCAGGTATATGATAAGAAGCTTTCCAGTTCTTGTATTAAATAAGAAAAGTGGTAGAATGTACCGAAATCCAGTATGTTAAAGCAGCGTCATTGGTGACCATTCAAATTTGCATAAAAAATAAAGTAATAGTTAAAGTTGTGACTTTTATCTCCGCTACTCTTCTGCCTTTTTTTCTTGTTTTTAAGATACTTAAGACACTAAAGCAGCACATCACTTTTCTGTTAGAATCATTCATGGTTCACCTGTTATTCTAGTACATTGGCTACAATGAATATTTCTTTATTATTATTTTCACGTATATATTCCATTTAAACGTTATTACTTCATGGCGTAAACCTTTCCCATTGGATCTTTCACAACTGTTATTGAATAAAGTGTAAAATCGTATTAGAAATTATTTTCTGCTTAAAATTAAAAATCCGCATAAACGTATTTCATGTTTATGCGCCATTTCCAATGAATAACAATAAAGAAAGATTCACGCGAGGACAAAAGTTTTAAATAAAAGGTGAGATGATTTCGATTTGTCTTTAAATCAATTACTTGAATTCAATTCTTTGAACACTCCCCCCACCCCCACTTAAGAAACGTTCTTCTTTGATGTCGACAAATTTCATTATTAAATGAAATAAACACATTATTTTGTAATAAAACTTTATTGATTTTTCAGATGCTGCAACGCATTACACTAATGTCTCAATGGGATACAGAAAGGATTTCGCTGTTGATCTTCTGAAAACTTCGCTAATAACTGGGGTGGCCGAATTGGTGTCTACCAAAAATATAATACGGAAGATATTCAAAATGTGTGTTATGTGCATATGCGTCTGTGGATTTGCATATCAAACAAGTGAATTCCTATCATTGTATAGAAAATACCCATCATACGAAGACAGAAGAGGAAAATATGTAAATGAGATAGAATACCCGGGTATAACCATTTGCAATGCTAATCCGTAAGTTAAAATAAGTCCTTAAATTTTATTGAACTTCCTTGTTCATTATCGTAATGTATGTAACATGAACCGGTGGAATATTGGCGTATAATGTGGAATGGAATTAAGAATAATAACGGTTACTTTTCAAACGGGAAATAATTCAATTTCGTCAGAATTTGTTATCACTAAAGAAAACCGATCTGAAGACAGAAGGTCAATTTTCTTTAGCAGTACCTCGTATTCCAATGAATTCTAGTTACAGTTTCCTAGGATACGTAGTCCAAGGCTTGATGTAGTTAGAAATAACGCTAATATTAGTTTATTGTCATGAACGAAAGAACAAAAATGTTATACAGTTCGGCAATGCATGTTCAGTGCTCAACTATATTTGAATTTTATTGATTCTTTGAAAGAAGGTATTTTTACCGCTAACATTTCATTGGCCATTTCATTATGCCAACGACTCTAGTATTTTTCGTAAATCCTACAGAACAGAGAGATAGGACTGTGATTTTTAAACAATTTTTAAACCGGAACTTTATAACATTCTTAAAATCCGATTGGAACTTGCCTGTGATCAGTTAAACTATGCTATAGTTCTATTATGTACAATCGGATATTTCTTGACAGGGTTTAAGCCATTGTTTTGCTAAAATATTAGTTGCTTTTAAGGTATATCCAAATCCAAAGTGTTATATACATAGCTATAACACTTTGGATTTTCGTTTCGCAAATAGGGAAAAGATACATGGATTTATCAATTCTTTCAGCAGTGTAACTCACGAAGTTTGCTTTAACATCACTTCGTTGTTACTGTGAGAAAGTGATTATTGAACTCTTCAGATAATCTTCTGTGTTCGGTTTCTTCACTACCATTTATATCTTTACATGATGGATTTGTTATCACTTACCTTCGTTAATTTGCTTATTCACAAATGTCCATTCTTTACTGAAATTGCCTTGGCAGGTTGAGAAATCATTTCTTTAGTATTTGTTTTGCTTTCCTTTAATTTAAAGTTTAAAAGATTTCTGTAGTAATCGAAAGTGTGTTCATAAATTCATCGTGTGGATAATTTCTGAATTTTGTATAAACTTCATCTCTAATTTATACATTGTAATTTTATACATCTTCTATGTAATACAGGGATTGCTTTCTTACATTTTGTCGATTTCTATAACTTTGATTGAATTTTGTATTTAACTGGTTAAAATAGCAATAAATTTATGATACGGATTAATAATATTTACTTTAGTTTTTAATTCGGAAGAAGCAGTGCTCGAATTATGTTCCGACGTCTGCAGTCATAAGTCCTGGACAAAACCGCATTCCTTTGTATACTAACTTTGGGCTGACTTTCAACAGCAGTTCAATAATAATTGGAAATTGATTCGGGATTGGATGAAAAAGTGTTGTTTACTTTTCTTTCTATTTAGTTATTCCAAATACATCTTTTATGGATCGATTTTTCTCGGTAGGAGTCTTTAATGTGTTGTTTGTTTCCGATTCCATGCATAGCAAATAAATCCACATAATCCTCAACAATTCCACATTCATATTTCCAATTAAGAGAATATTTCAATTTTGATCTTGTCTAGTACGCTATAACTTAATCTCATATTTTCTGTTTTCATTCTTCTTATTATTATCATTCATAATAATTAACAATTACTGATATAGAACTTCAGAGCCAATTATACCTCAGGTTTGTTATAATTCCTATAATTATATTTTTTTATAAACAGTTTAAATGGTGGCACAAATCCAAATTCAGTTAGTACCTATTTTTATATTAAGAGGTATACGTCTAGAAGTCATTCTAATTGTCTAGAAATAAATCGTCTTGTTGTTATTATATCGAACACTTCTTATATTCGTATGCAATATTTTGGACCATTTACGGTGTCTGGCATTAAGAAGCGTTTAAATTT